>NW_005357075.1:136917-157692 GCF_000412655.1 Myotis brandtii
CCGCGGGTGCGCCTCGGAGATGAACCCTGAGCCCCAGCGTGCAGGCGGCGCAGGATGTAGACATCGGCCTGACTCCTCGCAGGATGCTCCGGGCTCCGAGGGCTCCCGGCCCGGGGCTTCAAAGCCAGAGCACACGCCGCGCCCATCGTGTCCCCACCTCACCGCAGCCCCAGTGAAACCCCACCCGGCCCCCAGCCACCCCGCGACTGCTGGTCGGTGCCAGCCCCGCATTACCTCTTAGCATTTACAGTAACGAATGCACCACAAGTAACTGATAATCACGAATATGAAGAAATTAGAATTTGCCCAACAAAGATCCCCCTTTTGCTTCCCAATCACAGGAGCAGCAAAACAATCAATTTGGGAGTTCCCTCTGGTCTTCGGGACACTTAAAGTAGACGTATTTTCTTTCCTATCACTCCTTATGAGGTATCCTAACGCCTCATTTAGAAAAAATGGGGGAGGTGCGGGGTGGATTAAGGCCAGAAAAGGTGCTTTCCTTTAGCCCTCAGGCCTTTGGGTATTCACAAGGTGTCTTCTCGCGGCGTCTTCCCTCCTCCCTCTCCCACCGCCCTCTGGATACTCATCCAGAATCCCTGCTTAACTCCCGGGGACCACACAGCAGGAAGTTCTGCCACTAGCCGCCTCTGCTTTGGGTTCTTGAAGGCTATTAGGAAACTAATACATAGTATACATGCTCACTCACTCCTTCCTGAGAACTCCTGAGTCATGTGAAAAACGTGCAATGTATCCAAGATGACAGTGGGCTGTTTGTTCACTCACTGAAGCGATAAGGGTGGATTGAATTCTGTCCTCTTCCCTACTAACATGTAACTTTTCCCTTCCCGCCCCCTTCTCTCCCCTCTTGTTTCCAGATAGGCACTTGGAGACTTATCTGTTGGACTGTGAAAACACTTCAGGCACCTCGCCAAGCCTTCCCCAAGCCCCCAAGCAGCCGCAGAAGCGCTCCCGGGCCGCCTTCTCCCACTCTCAGGTCATCGAGTTAGAGAGGAAGTTCAGCCACCAGAAGTACCTGTCGGCCCCCGAAAGGGCTCACCTGGCCAAGAACCTGAAGCTCACCGAGACCCAAGTGAAAATATGGTTCCAGAACAGACGCTATAAGACCAAGCGAAAGCAGCTCACGTCGGACCTGGGCGGCCTGGAGAAGCACGCCTCCTTGCCAGCCCTGAAAGACGAGGGCTTCTCCCGGGCCCCCCTCATCTCCATGTACAGCAGCTACCCTCACTACCCCTACCTGTACTGCCTGGGAGGCTGGAGCCCAGCTTTCTGGTAACGCCAGCTCAGACGACGAACGTTCATGATCAGAAACTGCCTTCCCCAGGTTGTCTTTCCTCAAAGCCAAAGGGGCCGGGCCAGAGGACTGGAGAGCAAGAGGCATGCAGACCAAGACTGTTGGAGGTTTGCATGGAAATTCCAGATTCTTCGCTGGTGGGCCAATGAGAGGTCTGGCCCAGTGCATCATTTAATATCCAAATAGTTCCCCCAACACATGACGTAGGTCCTTTTTGCCTTTAGAGACCTGTTTGAAGTGGGGAAGGGTAGAGTCAAGTGCGGTTTGCAGCCCTGTGTGGGCTGTTGTGTGCGCTGTCCAAGTTGCTGCCGAGGATTGCGTTCCTGGAGCTCCCTTCTCCCATGTACCCGGGCAGAGACTCTGAGAGAGCAAACCTGAGGGAGAAAGGACAGCCAAGATGAGGATGTCACTACCAAATTAGACTGAAGTTCAAAAGCCTCATTGGCCTTGGAATATGACCAAGCTTTCTCTTTGTCCCTGTAAGAGAGGGACACAGAGGGTCTCGCCGAGAAACCTGTCGTGCTCAGGTTTAGTCCTTTTTAAAGAGTTCACCAACCTAAGTCTTTGCAAGGTGGCCCAAGTAGACCAAGAGTTATTCGCTGTGGGTTTAAGACAAGCTGTTTAACCAGAACACTACGGTAAGCAGCGGGCCAGGACAGAAGGATCCCCGTGTGTCCAAGGAGAAGTCCCCACGCTGCTGCGGGAGGCATTGCAATTTTGTTAGCAAAAGTTAAAAAACAAACATAAAGCCTCTCTGGATCGTTTGCCCTGGGTCCGAGAACTTAGAATGAGAAGGCTCCTGGAGTTCTCGGGCTATATTGCATGCCACATTATGACGATCACATAATTCTTTACGCGCCTTCCTCCTCATATTTTCTGTCCCGTTTCCACAGCAATCACCCACTGAAATGGCTTCTTTTCAATCCAGACTTTGGGTCTGGCTGCACCTAACATATGCCTTCCTTATTTAGCCTGAGATCTGGTCCAGTTTTTTGTTTTGTTTGTTTTTTTTCTCTCAAACTTTATCTCTCCTGGGTTAAAAAAGGGAGGAGGACAGATTCTGAATTGGCTAAAATACATGTGTTTTGTTTTTTATATGTCTAACAATTCTTATTTTTTTCTTTTAAAAATATACAGCATTAAATCCCAAATCCTATTTAAAGATTTGACAGCTCCAGAGGTCACTGCTGCTTTTATAGGACTTTCTGGTGGCTGTTGTTACAGTTCAAAGTCTGACAACCCTTTGGGATCCCCGCAGGCAGAGGAAGTAAGAGGAATGGCTTTCACACACGGGAAGGCAGTGCACAATGCAGGGTCGGTACCATTGAGCTGGCCATGGAGATTCAAGGCTCAGGGCTGGGGCTGGGGCAGGGGGTTGGGGGTGGTGGTGGTGGTGTGTGGAAGAAAAGTCTGCCTGGGCCTCAGAGAGCCCAGTCCAGGAGAGAACACTTTGCAGAAAGAGGCTAAGAAAAAAAGAAACAGTTTTCAAAATGCAACATTATTGTGACTCCCATCACGAAACAAAAAATAATTTTCCAAATGCTTCAGGAACTGTGTTTAATGCCTGTAAAAAAAAATGGATCCCCAAAATGAGTCACCTCGTGATTTCAGAGAGAACGAGAAGAGGGCAAAGGAGAAATGTGGTCACCCTTCTGTTTCCATTCTGTTATCTCAGGTGACCTGGAAGAGGGAAGACAGAATGAAGAAAGCCAGTCACTAATGAGGTACCCTGAGGCCTGGAAATCTCTTGATCCCACCACTTAATTCTCTTTAGTGAGAAACCTTTCAATTTCCTCCTATTAAAAGGGCCAATTTACTGTTGGTGGCAAACCCACCAAAGTTGACAGAATGTTGGCCCATTTCACCCCAGTTTCTATCGCTCAAACTCCACATTGAAATATTGTAAAACGCCACGTGCTGCAGACAATGCTGGGGAGCATAGAAGGCAGCATGGCCTAAATCGCTTTCCCCTTTTCACATGTCTCCTAAGATACGCGTTCAAAGCTCATTCTCTGCTCAGTACCCTTTCTCTCCCACCTCCTAAATTTAGTTCTTTCAACCTGCAATTCTGCAAGTATTGAACATTTCACTGTGATATATACTGTGTTGCAAAAAACAAAAACAAAAACAAAACAGTCTTTGTTTAAAATTATTTGGTTTGTGAATCCATCCTGCCTTTCCCTGCTTGGAACTAGTTACTCCACCCTATCTGAACTGGTAGAACGGCATTTGAAGAGCTAGTATGTCGGTATCTGGTGGGGGACCTGCAGGGTGCCCCAGACCGCTTCACCCAGACGGCCCGTTTTCTCCCCTGTGTAATAAAATCAGTTTGGTTTGCTCAACGTGCATAACAAACTCCGCTCTAATCTATAACATGCCAAGGCCTGTGACTTAAAGTTTAATAAAGTATCCGAACCCAACTTTATTTTTCTATGTATTTTTGGCAACATGAGTGTTTTAAAAATAAAGGACTGTGTCTTTATTAGGCATATCTGTGTGGTTTTCGGTTTCCTAAAGACTGTATGTTATTGAGCTTACAGATTTCTTGTTACCTCGTTCTCCCACCTTCATCCTGCCTGGCAAATCTATGGAGAACAAATAATCAAAAGCAGTCGCTTAGCCGGAGCAGACAATGGTCATTCTTTTAAAGGCACCAGCCTCTGTTCCTGGTAAGTCAAGTGCAGGGAAAAGGAATTTCTGTCTTCAGTGTAATAATCACCTGTTCCAGCCCAAGAACACCTTTGTTTAAATCGAGAACAGCAGGTATTTACTTACATTTCTTGAAGACCCTGACAGGGACACGTAGACCACAATAATAATTTGATTAAAATTCCCCTTTCACTTCCCACCAGCCCCTCACACTGCAGCTGCTCCCCTGGCCCCTGCATCTCCCTGCAAATATCACCTTCATTCAGGGCAGACAAACCTCTGGCAAGCAACACCTTTGAATCGAAATCACGAGTATTGAAAATAGGTTTCACATAAAATATATAAATAACACGCCCTTCATCCGCCCGCACTTAGACTAACTTCATTAAAGCCCACAAGCAGAGAGTCTCATGCACCTGATTACCTGACAGACTTGATGGATTTCTTGCCCCCTCCTTCAAGGAAATGGAAGCTTAAGGAATAAGGTACTTACTCGAGGTAAAACATATCATAATTTCAAAGTTGGCTCTAATCCCTTAAGTACATTGCACACACAGGTGGGGCCTCCCGTAGCGTGTTCACATGATGAGATTTAACTCTTTGCTCAAGTCTGCAGCCATGGTCCCCTCCCCGGGAAAGCCCTCAGCTCTCAAATTACAAAGGCTCTGGCAGTAAGTTAACAATGTGGATTTTTTTAAACCATTAAAAGTGACTAATCCAGGAAATTAAACAAAAATCTCTCATCTCTAAAGAGAGTTCTCTGCCTCTCCTTTGCCCCTCTTCCAACTTGCCTCAGTGCCTCAGCTGGTCCCAGGCGGTCTTCTCCCGCAGCTCTCCCCCGAATGCCCCATGTCTGTGGTCTTCAGAACCCCTTTGCAGTCTGCCTCTCACGCTCCTTCAGTGCAAATTTCTAGTCTCTGTAGTTTTGTCCCTGGTGTTCCCTTTGGTCCTCCCCAGGTCTCCTTGGGAAGGCCATTGCTGTCAGAAGGGAAATAAATGCTAGAGGTTTACACCTGGGGGGGGGGGGGGGAGATCATGTGCCATGTCTGTGGTCTTCGGAACCCCTTTGCAGTCTGCCTCTCAGGCTCCTTCAGTGCAAATTTCTAGTCGCTGTAGTTTTATCCCTGGTGTTCCCTTTGGTCCTCCCCAGGCCTCCTTGGGAAGGCCATTGCTGTCAGAAGGAAAATAAATGCTAGAGGTTTACACCTGGGGGGGAAAAAAAGCACTTTTTCCTCTTAAATACAAAGCAAGTCAGTCATGTCTCTAGGCCCTAGAGCAGTGATGGCGAACCTATGACACGCGTGTCAGAGGTGACACGCGAACTCATTTTTTTGGTTGGTTTTTCTTTGTTAAATGGCATTTAAATATATAAAATAAATATCAAAAATATAAGTCTTTGTTTTACTATGGTTGCAAACATCAAAAAATTTCTATATGTGACACTGCACCAGAGTTAAGTTAGGGTTTTTCAAAACGCTGACACCCCGAGCTCAAAAAGTTCACCATCACTGCCCTAGAGTCTTAGGGGGATGTTAATACCATGCATCTTAAAGCTGACCTCGGAGGGAACAGAGGCCGTGACGAGAAAGGTGCTTAGTTTTGGTGCCCTGTGATGGGGAAGCTGCATGCTGATGGTTTCTTGAGAGGGCACTCAACTCAGGAGGTTGGCCCGAGAGGAAGTGAGGACCGCAGGAAGGGGCCCAGCCATCTCTGCTGGCAAGAGTGAGGCCTCCCCCAATACTTTACGAAGCTCCAAAGCCAATGTGTCCCAGACTGAGGGGAAGGGTGGGCACTTATAATCCCAGCCTCAGCCATCTCCTGAGAGTGGGAATAACCTGAGGCGTTGTGGTTCTGTTAGATAGGACAAGGGTCTCGAAGTTTGGATGGCTTTTACTAAATGCTATCCTTGATAAATATTAAAATACAGTCGTATTTTGCACAGGATGAGTTTGACCTAATCCAATAGGATACGTTTAGTCAACTGCAAAGAAGAAATCAACATGTAACTATCCAAATCATGTATATAAGCAATGGCTAAGGTTTCCTTCTGGGAGACAGAGCTTTGGGTGTGAATCCTGTCTCCTTTATTTTTTGCAAGTAAATAGAACTACCTAATGACCAACCACACCCCGTTCTTGAATAGAACACCCCAGGCAGTGAACCCTTGAGTTAGGTAATAGTTCTTTCTGAGTAAGGCCTGGCCACAGGGACACAGCTGTGAGTCACTAGCACCCACACCCCCAGCGTCTGTGGGGTGCATCTCCCTGTATCGGGGGCTCAGTGAACGCCGCAGAATTCACTATAGGACATAAGATCCTTTCCGTGGCCGCTCTTAGGACATTGGTCACTCTCACAGGGCCACGGTCACCGCCAGTCTTTGCAGGGAAGAAATCTGAGTCTGGAGGGTCCGAGTAGGCTCTGCGCTCTGAGTTCTGCACTCAGACATCACACTCTGCCCCTCCCACAGCCATCGTGAACGTGTCACCAGGGCTTGTTTTTCCAAGCCCAGAGTTATTTACTGCCCAAGAAAAGGGGCAGGAGCAATAGTTCTGGGACAGACAGAGCTCCTAGTTTAGCCATAGACTTGGCCTTTGCGCAAACTTTCCCAGACAGACTACCCGTCAAAAGTCGGCAAGGGAAAGGACAGGAATCTCAGTTTCCACACATGTCCTCCTCTCACCTCCAAAAGGCTTCACCTATGACCTTGATTTAATTCCTGAGTCTGCTCTGGGCCTGATATGGGTCATAGGAGAGATTTAGGAGAGATTTTTAGGCTAGATCCTTGTGTGGCCAGTCTCTACCTACATCCAGCCTATCCAGGGATGAACATGGCCCTTGTTGGGAAGGTGATGGGGTGTCACACAGGGGAAAGTCCCACTTTCTCTGGAATGACTATAGGATATTTATAGATTTTTTTTAAAAAAACCTAGAAACCATGTGGTGCATGGGAAATCAATGCTGATTTTTCTCTGTTGAAGGTAGAAGTCCAGCAGCATTTAATCTCAAACACCAGTCACCCCCACAGTCTCTTGCATTGGCAGGATAGTGCTCAGCCCCATGGTGTCAGCATTGGCTGCACATATCCTGGGAGTCTACAAAAACATGCAAAGGCCCAGCCCTACTTAGCACCAATTGCATAACAATCTCCATGGGTAGAGCTTCAGGCATCAGTATTTTTTTAAATACTAATGTCCAAGATTACAAATCACTTGCCTAGCCTCTTTCCAACTGGTTTGCCTACTCAGCCTCGTAAGTGCCAGGACAAGAGAGAGATACCTGGAGGAGCCAGGAAGGGAGGAGCTGGGGTGCACTTTTCTTTTCCTTTTTGGCATGTTCATTCTTTTTATAGAGAACAGATGTTCAGCCTTTCTTACTTTCTTCTCAAGCCTCCTCCTCCGGAATTTCTGACATTACCCAAAGGCCCTCTGTAATCCGGGAAAGGCCTGCTCCTTCCAGGTAATCCCTCTCAAAGCTGCAGGGGCCCAAAGCTGGGTGTGTGGCTAACCTGATCATCTACAAGGACTTATTACTCGTCTCCAACCCTGGCCCATCAGGACCGACTGCTTGTGGAAGACAGAAAAGATTCCGTCCTCAACTCTGCTTTCTTGTCTTTGAGGGGTTTCTTATTGGTTTCTTTGTTCTTATTGAGATAGTTGACAGGTAACACTGTATTGGTTTCAGGGCACAGCGTGATGATTTGATATTTGTATAGACTGAGAAACGCTCACCACAAGTCTCGCTGCCACCGTCCTTTTCACACATCCTGGAACTGCAGAGCCTGTTTGTGCTCCGCTGGGAACAGCGGGTGTCATTTAACATCTGTCAGTTAGCGTCACGCTTCCCTGACAACTCATCTATCAGGATTAAGTAGTGTCTTAGCACTGACATAACATTTACTCTTCCTTCTGCCAAATCGGCAATATTAAGCGTTTTATTAAAAAAAAAAATCTGTGAGCAGAGATGGATCAGGTGGAAGGTGGCTCCCCAATGAGGGAAGGAATATGCCTGTGACAAACAGCTTTTGACTAACATTTGTACGCATCACATGCGGCTCTGTATGCAATAAATGCGGAGTTGGGGTCAGAACTCCAGCTCAAAGCCAGGAAAGTTCAAACTTGACCTAAACAACATCTGAAAACAAGAACGATGGAAATGCCAAGTTCTTTTATGGAGCAAAAGCCGGGAATACTCATAAGATGAACTTGGGAATGAGGAGGAGATGCCATTCTCTCATGGAAAAGTTTGGAATCTCTCCCTCGTTCCATGCTGAGAGCTTGTTTATACTTAGATCTTTGATGATTTTTTTTTCTCTTCGAGGAAGATCTGACTCATCAAAGGCCCGTGTGAGGAAAGACACATGAAAGACTCCGCCGGTGTAGATGTCCAAGTTCTGCAGCCTCCCCGTTCCAGAATCCCGACTCCAGACATGCCTTTCGACCTTGACTGAAACTGTGTTCCCTGTTACTGGGCGGTTGCCTCTTTTTACTGCGAGCCAGTTCAACTGCCTGTGAAGAGCCAGGGTGAGGGAGGAGGGTCAACAAAGGGTGGGATGGACGGGGAAGGAAGCGGACGGGTAGTTTTCCACGGCCTGTGAGCATCTCCGTGCCTGTGTGAGCTCACCACCTCTCTCGATGGCTCCCCATTGACCCCTGAGTGGAGAGATGGCTTCATGAACTAGAGATCAGATTTTATTACAGAGACAGACAGAGGGCATGTCAACTTTGGCATCACAAAGGAACACAAGCTGGACCGGGATCTGAGGAAAGGTGTTCTCATTACAACCCAAATATGTTTTATAAAAGCCTGTGGCAGGCACACGCCCCAGAGCAGCAGGATGGGTTTCCACACAAATTGGGCCAGCTTCCCACTCAGAGAAGCAGCTCAGTGCAGAGGGGGGCACATGCTACAACAGGAGGCCGTGGGAAAGGACTTGAGAGCGAGGTGACCATAAACCCCTAAAATCCAGAACTCATCTCATCTTGGGCAACCAAAACGGTACTGTGTCCCAAGCAATGGAACTAGCATCTCTCCCTACTCTGCACTGATCTGAGAGAAGTTTGACGCTGAGTGAATGAATGAATAAATGAATGAATGAATCCAGACCTCACCTGGAGTACTAAGTTTGGTTCTGAGCACCATACTTTGAGGTAAATGGTGGCAAGTTCAGAAAAGCATAATTGGGATGATGATCCAGGGGGTTAAAATAGTCACATGAAGCAGAGGTGAAAAAACTATGAACATTTAACCTGGAAAAGGGAAGTCAAGGTCAAAGGGCATCAGAGAAGAGGATTAGACTTTTTCTGTGTTGTCCTGGTGGAATCATCAAGGTGACACAGAGCTCAGATCAGCAATGTATGGGCTGATATGGGTTCTCTGTCCCTGGGGAGGTGGCAACCATCCGGCAAGGAGGTCATGAGGAGGATGGACATGCCTGGAACAATTCTAAGATCCTTGCCAGCCCTCTGATTCTATGATTCTAAAGAGTAGAATTGGGTTCTAACCGGTCTATCACCTACTAACTGAGTTTCAGCTACTCCTCTATTGAATGAAAAAAATTAATCCTTAGGGTGTGAACTGATTGAATCAGCTTTGCAGGTCTCATCTCTGATTCATCGGGGAAGCAAACAATTATGCGATTTCGGGGGCAATGGAGATCTAGTGACTGACTGATCCCTGCTGAGTGATATCTGAAATTCCATCCCTGCAGGTTCCTTCTTGAACCTGAAGGACCCATTTCTAGCTAAAATATGAATATTCCTGGGAGAAGTAAC
Source organism: Myotis brandtii (assembly GCF_000412655.1). Lineage (NCBI taxonomy): Eukaryota > Metazoa > Chordata > Mammalia > Chiroptera > Vespertilionidae > Myotis > Myotis brandtii. Next base: position 146,650 of record NW_005357075.1, read on the forward strand.
GAATTACAGTTGATGAACCATTAATCGCCAAATATGAAGACACTTACTAATTTCAACAGACAACTTGTGATACAATGAATCACTGTAAAAGAGAGGAGAAAGCACAAGGAAAATGCTGGAGGCTGAGAAATGAAAAGATAAATTTCTATTTCTGAATTTCATCTAAGTTTAGTCCTGCCCATACTGATTGCTTTATTGCTCTGTCTTACATTCAGGGCTTACACTATTGCATTCTTTTTATGGAAGCCTTTTGACTTTAGACCTCAGACGTATATATTGTTGCCTGGGAAATGGATGCCCAGAGAGAGGTAACGATATTGTTCTAGAAGCAAAAGAACAGAAGGGTGATGAGTTTTCTCTATCATACCATTTATGTTTCCTTCCCTCCAACACAGAAATTAGTAATCCAGCTAATATAGAGGGGACAAAAATATCTTTTATTTTTATTTTAGTTTAATTTTTAACCAAATGTTGTAACTCCTGGAGTACTAAGTTTGGTTCTGAGCACCATACTTTGAGGTAAATGGTGGCAAGTTCAGAAAAGCATAATTGGGATGATGATCCAGGGGGTTAAAATAGTCACATGAAGCATAGGTGAAGCAACTACGAACATTTAACCTGGAAAGGGGAAGTCAAGGTCAAAGGGCACCAGAGAAGAGGGTTAGACTTTTTCTGTGTTGTCCTGGTGGAATCATCAAGGTGACACAGAGCTCAGATCAGCAATGTATGGGCTGATATGGGTTCTCTGTCCCTGGGGAGGTGGCAACCATCCGGCAAGGAGGTCATGAGGAGGATGGACATGCCTGGAACAATTCTAAGATCCTTGCCAGCCCTCTGATTCTATGATTCTAAAGAGTAGAATTGGGTTCTAACCTGTCTATCACCTACTGAGTTTCAGCTACTCCTCTATTGAATGAAAAAAATTAATCCTTAGGGTGTGAACTGATTGAATCAGCTTTGCAGGTCTCATCTCTGATTCATCGGGGAAGCAAACAATTATGCGATTTCGGGGGCAATGGAGATCTAGTGACTGACTGATCCCTGCTGAGTGATATCTGAAATTCCATCCCTGCAGGTTCCTTCTTGAACCTGAAGGACCCATTTCTAGCTAAAATATGAATATTCCTGGGAGAAGTAACGAATTACAGTTGATGAACCATTAATCGCCAAATATGAAGACACTTACTAATTTCAACAGACAACTTGTGATACAATGAATCACTGTAAAAGAGAGGAGAAAGCACAAGGAAAATGCTGGAGGCTGAGAAATGAAAAGATAAATTTCTATTTCTGAATTTCATCTAAGTTTAGTCCTGCCCATACTGATTGCTTTATTGCTCTGTCTTACATTCAGGGCTTACACTATTGCATTCTTTTTATGGAAGCCTTTTGACTTTAGACCTCAGACGTATATATTGTTGCCTGGGAAATGGATGCCCAGAGAGAGGTAACGATATTGTTCTAGAAGCAAAAGAACAGAAGGGTGATGAGTTTTCTCTATCATACCATTTATGTTTCCTTCCCTCCAACACAGAAATTAGTAATCCAGCTAATATAGAGGGGACAAAAATATCTTTTATTTTTATTTTAGTTTAATTTTTAACCAAATGTTGTAACTCTAAGCTCTTAACCTAAATCAATAATTGCTTAGATTTCTCTGAATGCAACATGGCATAATAAAAAATAGCCTGGGTTTCACCAGGCCAGTGTAGCTCAGTGGTTGAGTGTCAACCTATGAACCAGGAGGTCATGGTTTGATTCCTGGTCAGGACATACGCCCAGGTTTTGGGCTCTATCCCCAGTGTGGGATGTGCAGGAGGCAGCTGATCTATGATTCTCTCTCATCATTGCTGTTTCTATCTACCTCTCCCTCTCCCTCCTCTTTGAAATCAATAACAAAATTTTCTTTTTAATTGCATGGTTTTTAGTTTTAGGACTAATCTGCAGCCCTGGTTGTACCTTTATATTAGCATATGACCTTAGGCAAGTTATTTGACCTTGCTGAGGCTCAGATTCTTCATCTTTATCTATATATATAAAAGCCTAAGTGACCAAGCAACCAAATGACTGACCAATAGGTTGACCAGTCGCTATGACATGCACTGAACCACCAGAGGGAAGACACTCCCTCCCTTCCACTCTAAAAATCAAGGAAAAAATATCCTGAGGTGAGTATTAACAACAACAAAAAAAGAATTACCAGCTCACTCCTCTTTTTGAGAAAATGTCTCAAGTATATCCAAGATTACATAAAACTTGCATACTCTAATGAAATATATGCAATGGTCACTGAACATATTTCTTATATGCTTTCCCATGAAACTACAATAGCAAATAGTATTGGAATTTTAATTTTTGTATTTTTGATATGCCAGTGAGTTAACACTCTACAACATAAAACACATAAAACCACCATATTATTGGACATATAAGTGAAAGAAAGAAAGAAAGGAAGGAAGGAAGGAAGGAAGGAAGGAAGGAAGGAAGGAAGTAAGGAAGGATGGAAGGATGGGAGGGAGGGAAGGAAGAGAGAGACATTGATGCCCTGCAGGTGCCCCGACCAGGTATCAGGTATCGAGCCCACAAGCTAGGTATGTGCTCTGACCAGGAATCGAACCCACCACCTTTTTGTGTACAGGTCGATGCACCAACCGACTGAGCCACCCTGGCCAGGGCAGCACTATTTCTTGATTAACAGTAACATAATGGTTCCAGAATTTGTCTTTTCACTTACAGCAATAATGACACTTTTTCCCTCTAAATCAAGTTATCTATTATCTCTGGGTATGTCTTATCTCTGCTATTAAACCAATGATTCCTAAAGGAAGGGAGGAAGGAAGGGAGGAAGGAAGGAAGGAAGGAATAAATTTCAAAACAGGTAGGGGAAAATGCACACAAAATAAATTGAAGATGATTCTCCAAGATGCGGTCATTTCTCCTGGGCTGAGCTGTAACTCCATGGGATTCCACATGGTCTTTCCCACAGGAGGGAGACTATGTCCCCTCAGTTTAAATCATTAGAGGTGGAGGACTAGTGACCAGGGCTGCTTGCTTCCATGCCCAAAGTTGGATTGCACAAATACAGACAAAATAAATCAACAAAAATAGCTAAGAGGCATTTCTAAACATGTCCAGCTGCAGAAATTTATGACTTTTAACTCTTGGAAAAAGGTTATTTCAGATAAGCCAGCTATTTATACAGAAAACAAAAATGAAATATATATTGATTGGTTTTCAGTTGGCTATCCCAGTCCTGAGAGAAGCACTATGTGGGGGAAAGCCTCTTTGACCACCTTGCTCTTTGCCGGTGTCTCTTCCACTAAAATCCTCCAAAATTTGTGCTCAAGGGAGGGCTTCTGAAAAAGCTGAAATTCAGTGTTTTATGACCATGTAGACCTTTCTTTTTCTCTCCAGTTTTCTTTTGTAAAAGACAGAATCTGAAGTCATAAACATTCTTGAGCTGGCCAAGTTCTCTTCCATGGCCAAGTTAGATCTTTGAGTACAGTCAGGGAAGTGGCCCATGGTAGACCTTCTCCTAGCAAGGAAAACAAGACTTTCTCTTCAAATTCATCCAATGAATCTACTGCTCAAAGGTTGAGTGACCTTACGAAAGTTATTCATGTCCCCATACCTTAGCCTCCTCATCTATAAAGTCTTCAATCTATGTTTATTGATTCTATGTTTATTGATATTATGTTTCAGTCTATGTTTGTTTATTTCTCTTCTGTTTTTTAAGCTGCCAGGCCCTTCTTGTTACCATATGTTACCATATGAAAAATTTAAATGTAAAAATTAAGTTTGCATAAAAGATGTCATACAAGCAGATTCCCAGTAATTTGTCACAATGTCCAGCCCAATGTAGGTAGAGTTAAATTTGCACGATCCAAAGAAAGGATCTGCTTTTCACAATTTTTAATAGAATAAAAAAAATAATGTTGTTAGAGTAACTTGAGGATTATAAAGAAGTCTGTTCTGTCATGTGTGTGATGCAGATGCTAGCTGAGCTAGGTCTCCTGGCTCTGAGAACCAGAGGAGCTTAGCTTAAGCCCTCATTCAGGCCCCGTCAAAATCCAAACCTTCAGCAATATGCTTGCTCATTCCTAGCGGGTTCATTTTATTCTCAGTTTCCTCAGGTGCTATCTCTGTTCTTCACTGAAAAAGTGAAACTCAAGTTCTCCCTCAAATTCCTAAAACAAAACCAAATGTTCACACATGGCATTCATTAGTGTGGTAGACTTTACCAAAAATGAGTTGATGTGGTGAGAGACAAAAGTGAGTGTCATGCCACAGCAACATGAAGATTTTCAAATTAAACATCAGAAATCCCTTATGTTAACTGTGAACTGTCTACTGGTTGTTTCATCAGCTGTGGACCTCAGTCTCATTTCCCCTGCTAATTCTTCCTTTTTCCTCCTTCCTTCCCTCTCTCTGGATCGTCCCTCTTGGGAACAGAGAGAGTCCTCTCGCCGATTCAAGCAAGGTGTATTGCCACCCTTCTTGTTGCCTTGGTGCATGCTTTCATGGCAATTTTTTTCCAAAGAAAAATTCTGGTGTTTAATAATAATAGTAATAATCCCTTTGCATTACATCTAAAATTGATAATGTTGAAAACTTTTAGATGGAAACATTAAGGCAACTATTAAAAAAATATTTTCCAGAAGTCTTAGAATGGCTTAGGCTGTACTGAGGGGTAAACAGTGAATGATTAATTTAGAACCTGTGATTCTATAAGGCTCTGAGCAAGACCTTGATAAGTCAAAGACGTTTGAAACACAATATGAAGGCAAAAGACCCAGAGTAGCCACCACCATACTGACCAAGAACAACGTTGAAGGACTGACATTACCTGACCTCAAGGCTTACTATAAAGTTACAAATAATCAAAACAGTGTGGCATTGGCAAAAGAATAGAGGCATGCATCAGTGGAACAGTATAGAGAGCCTAGAAATAGACCCACACAAATATAGTGAACGGATCTTTCACAAAGGAACAGCAAAAGATGTAGAGTTAAATAGTTTATTGTTAATTTTTCTTGTTTTTTGAGGTGGGCATGTAGTGCTTCCCTCTCAGGACTACTTTTGCTGTGCCCCAGAGATTTGGGGTTGTTGTGTGTTCATTTTTGTTTGTTTCTAGGAAGTTTTTATTTATTTATTTCGGGAACAGCAGAAGAAATTCAATGGAGAAAGGATAGTCTTTTCAACAACTGATGCTGAAACAGATTTTCATATGCAAAATAATAATAATAATAAATAAGAGAATCTTGGCACAGACCTTAAACTTTTCACAAAAAATAACTTAAAATTGATCATAGACCTAAATATAAAATGCAGTACTATTAAACTTCTGGAAGAAAAGATAGGAGAAAATCCACGTGACTTTGGGTTTGAGATGAGATTTTCGATATGACACCAAAAGAATGAATGATCCATGAAAGAAAAAAAATTGATGTTAGATTTTATTAAAATTTAAAACTTGTGCTCTGTGAAAGATACTGTTAAGAGAATGAAAAGTCATGCTAGAGTTTTGGAGAAAATATTTGTAATCATATATCAGATAAAGGACTTGTATCCAAAATATGCAAAGAATTATTAAAGCTTAACAATAAGGAAACAAAAAAAACTCAATTTAAAATGGACAAAATAACCCTAGCTAGTGGCTCAGTTGGTTGGAGCATCATCCCATACACCAAAAGGTTGTAGGGTTGATTCTGAGTCAGGACACATACCTGGGGTGCAGGTTTGATTACCAGTTGGAGTCAACAAATCTATGTTTCACTCTCACATCGATGTTTCTCTCTCACTCTAAACTCAACAAAAAGATATCCTTGGGTGAGGAATAAATAAATAATCTATCCTATATAATAAAAGCCTAATATGCTAAGTGTCTGGTCATCTGGTCGTCCGTTCAACCAATCAAAGCATAATATGCTAATGATATGCTAAGGCCACTCAACCACTCACTATGATGTGCACTGAACACCAAAGGGCAGATAGTCGACTGGTCGACCAGTTGCTATGACATGCACTGATCACCAGGGGGCAGACGTTCCGACTGGTAAGTTAGATTGCTGCTGGGGTCCAGCCGATCGGGACTGAGCAAGATAGGTCGGACATGCCCTGGAGCCCTCCCGCAGCCCCTCCCCAGCTGGCCAACCTCCCGCGTCCCTCCCCGGCTCCAATCATGCACCAGTGGGGTCCCTTAGCCTGGCCTGTGCCCTCTCACAACCTGGGACCCCTCAGGGGATATTGGAGAGCCAGTTTCAGCCCGATCCCCACAGGCCAGGCCAAGGGACCCCACTGGTGCACAAAATCATGCATCAGGCCTCTAGTCCTAATATAATAAAGGGTAAAATGCAAATTGACCCTAATGGGGGAACCACCAGTCACTATGACGCACACTGACCACCAGGGGGCAGATGCTCAATGCAGGAACTGCCCCCTGGTGGTCATTGTACTCCCACAGGGGGTGCTCCGCTCAGCCACAAGGTGGGCTGACGGCTGCAAGCACAGCAGCGGTGGCAGTGGCGGGAGCCTCTTCCGCCTCCCAGGCAGCACTAAGGATGCCTGACTGCGGCTTAGGGGAGCAGACCTAAGCTGCAGTCAGACATCCCCCCGAGAGCTCCCGGGCTGCCAGAGGGATGTCTGACTGCCAGCTTAGTCCCGATCCCCTGCAGAGCAGGCCTAAGTTGACAGGTGGACATCACCTGAGGGGTCCCGGACTGTGAGAGTGCACAGGCTGGGCTGAGGGACCTCCCCTCCCCCTAAGTGCACGAATTTTCGTGCACCAGGCCTCTAGCATATATATAAAAGCCTAAGCAACCAGCTGACCGGTCGACTGGCCAACCATCTGGTAGCTATGATGTGCACTGACCACCAGGGAGCAGATGCTCAACACAGGAGCAGAAACCACAGGCATGGAAACATAGAACAGACTGATGAATCTCAGAGGGAAGCGGCGAGGGGGAAGGGTGGGGAGAGATTAACCAAAGATCTTATATGCATACTAGAAGCCCGGTGCACAGATTTGTGCACCGGTGAGATCCCTAGGCCTGGCCTGTGGGGATCGGGCCGAAACTGGCTCTCTGACATCCCCTGAGGGGTCCCAGATTGCGAGAGGGTGTAGTGCATGAACCCATGCACCAGGCCTCTAGTGAATAAATAAATAAAAATGGGCAAAATATTTGAACAAGCACTTCACCAAAAACATATAGATGGCTAATAAATATATAAAAAACATGCCAACCATTATCTGTCATCAGAGAATTGCAAATTAAATCAGCAATGAGATATCCCTTAGATAGCCATTAGAATGGCTAAAATCCAAAAAACTGATAATGCCAAGTACTAAGGAAGATTTGAAGCAATTGCACCCCTGTGCATTTACCCAATTGATTTGAAAATTTGTATTCACACAAAAACTTGCACATGAATGTTTAGGCAGCTTTTTTTATAATTGCCAAAAAGTGTAAGCAACCATGATGGTCTTCAATAGGTGAGTAAATAAACTGTAGTTCACTCACAGTAAAAAGATCAGTGGTTTCCAGGGACTGAGCGGATGGAGGGAGGGATGAATAGGTGGAGCATAGAGAATTTTTAGGGTAGTGGAACTTCTGTATGATACTGTGATGATGGATTATGTATGACATGGCTTGTCAAAACTCATAGAACTTCACATCACAAAGAGATCTTAAACGTACGTAAATTTTAAAAAATTATTTAAGGAGTCAGGAAATCCCAGGAAGGAATGCAGCCTGTGACAAGAGACCGATTGTATTACAAACAAATGAAACAACTTCACTGAAGGAGGAGGGGTGAGGAAGGTGCTGACTTTAGTAACTTTGGAAATGAATGGAGACTGTAAATGCTAGACACAGGGTGGGGATGAAGTTGTAAAGGATCAGAATTTTTGTAGATTATTGAAGTTAAGCTGGTATAAATTGACATTAGAATGTTATAACTTTAAGGTATTAAATGTAACTCCCATGGTAAAGCACAAGGAAAATGTTTATAGAATATACACAAAAGGAAATAAGGGAAGCAAAACATTTCACTACCAAAAAAAATCAACTAACCTCAAAAGGAGAGAGTAATGAGGACATGAGAGACAAAAGGCTATAGGTATATAGAGAACAAATAGAAAAATAACAGTGGTAAGTCCCTCCTTATCAGTAATTCCTTTTAATGTAAATGTATTAAATTATCCAATCAGAAAAAGAGACTGGCAAAATGGATTAAAAAAGCAACAACAGACAGTCTCCGCGGAGAGCGGCCGAGGTTTCCTGCTTCAACAGTGCTTGGACGGAACCCGCCGCCACCGCCGCAAAAAAATTAAAAAAAAAAAAAAAAAAAAAAAAAAAAAAAAGCAACAACATGATCCAAGTAAATGCTCTCCATAAGAGATTCATTTTGTATCCAAAGGCACAAATAGGTTTGATATCAGATGAAGTGCGGGGGTGGGGGGGGGGGTCCTCTTCCCCACTGGGTGTTGCTGGGGTTGCACTTCTTACAATATCTCGAGATAAAGAATTTTCCGAGACTTGCTGGGAGAATGAGTAATTTTAATTTGCATGGAATTAAATCCCTGTGTTTCCAAAGTCCCATTTCCCTTAGTCCAGTCATAGAAGTATAGCTGGGGTTTCAGTAGAGGTAGAAGCAAAACCAATGTCCAGAGTTTCCTTTCCATGTTGGTGCTGGGTCCAGTACAGCATTGGGCTAGTTGCAGTCCAGTAGTCCGTTGTGTGTGGGGTCCACATGGCCGTGGGCTATGTGGGCGAATGCAGGGACGCAGGAGCAAAAGAGTCCACAAGCCAGGAGCAAGTGCAAAGCACCAGAGAGCAAACTTACGGTTTGCAGTGGCCACGCCCATTCTGGCCAACCATCTCTGTCCCCAGGTGTGATTGACAGGCAAGTACCTTTGCTAGTTCCCCCCAACTTTACTGGACACGCATCTATCTGTCCTTTGTCCAGGCCCCTTCCCCCAATGTTTTTCAGGAAACATGCCTATAATATCTGGCCTTTCCTTTGCTCTTTCTTGTTATTAATAAATAGCTAATTACAATGCTATCAGGTTAAAAGTGAAAGGATGAAAAAAAATATTCCTTGCAAACAGTAACCAAAAGAAAAGAGGGTGGCTATATTAATACCAGAAAAAAAGGTCTTTAAATAAAAAAAATAGTTATGAGACAAAAGGCATTATATATTAATAAAAGAGTCAATAGAGTAAGAAGATATAATAATTATAAACATTTACATGCCTAATGACAGACCATCAAAATATATGAAACAAAAATTGGCAAAATTAAAGGGTCATATAGGCAGTTCTACAATAATACTTGGGGATTTCAATACCCTTATATGAATAATGACTAGAACAACCAGACAGAAGGCAAGTAAGAAAATAGAGGATTCACACAATAGAATAAATTGGCTAAATTTAACAGACGTATACAGAACACTCTATCCAACAACAATAAAGTATATATTCTTCTCAAGTGCACATAAGACATTCTCCAGATAGGCCACAAATGAAGTCTTAATAAATTTTAAAATATAAATACCATACAAAGTATCTTCTCCAATGACAACTGGGTAAAATTAGAAATCAATAATAGAAGAAAACTGGAAAATTCACAAAATTTTGGAAATTAAACAAAACACTATTAAATAACCAATGGATCAAAAAAGAAATCACAATGGGAATTAGAAAATCTGTAGAGACAAATGAAAACAAAAACACAACATACCTAAACTTACGGGAGACAGTGAAAACAGTGCTATAAATACTCACATTAAAAAATATGAAAGATTTCAAATCAACAATCTAACTTTACAACGTAAAGAACTAGAAAAAGAACTCACTAGACTCAAAACCAGTAGAAGAAAGGAAATAGTAATTATTAGAGCAGAAATAAATTAAAGAGGGAATAGAAAAAAATAGAGAAAAATCAATGAAACCAAAAGTTGGGCCCTAACTGGTTTGGCTCAGTGGATAGAGCGTCAGCCTGTGGACTGGAGGGTCCTGGGTTTGATTCTAATCAGGGACCTGTACCTTTGTTGCAGGCTCCATCCCCAGTAGGGAATGTGCAGGAAGCAGCTGATTGATGAGTCTCTCTCATTAATGTTTCTAACTCTCTATCCCTCGCCCTTCCTCTCTGTAAAATCAATAAAATATTTTTTTTAAGTTGGTTCCTTAAAAAAATCAATAAATTAACAAATTTTTACCCAGATTGACTACGAAAAAAAGAGAGGAGTCTCAAATTACTAAAATCAGAAATGAAAATGGGGACATTACTGCTGACTTTACAGAATAAAAAGGATTATGAAAGTATCTATAAACAATTGTTCACCAACAAGTTGGATAACCTAGATGAAATGGATAAATTCATAGAAATATAAAACATACCAAGACTGAATCATGAAAAAATAAAAAATATGAGTAAACTTATTACTAGTAAGGAGATTGAATCTGTAATCCAAAAATCTTTTGACAAAGAAAAGCCCTGGATCTGATGGCTTCACTGCTGAATTCTATAAAACATGTGCTTAAGAACTAACATTAGCCCTTCTCAAAATGTTCCCCAAAATTTAAGAGGAGGGAACACTTCCTAAACTCATTTTATGATGCCATTGTTGTACTGATACTGAATTCAGACAAAGATACTACAAGAAAAGAAAGCTATAGGCCAACATGTTTTATGAACATTAATTCAAAAATTCTCAACAAAGCACTAGCAAACTAAATTCTGCAGCATATGTAAATGATTTACATAATGACCAAGTGAGACTTATTCCTGGAATCTATATAATAAAGAGCCAAGGTCATAACAACCGTTACCACGAAGGCTGGACCAGACCGGAAGTCAGCATGGAATGGCGACCCAGCACTGACTGGGGCCAGCACTGACTGCTTAGGGTAGTGGTCAGCAAACTCATTAGTCAACAGAGCCAAATATCAACAGTACAATGATTGAAATTTATTTTGAGAGCCAAATTTTTTAAACTTGAACTATATAGGTAGGTACATTGTTATTAACTTAATTAGGG
>NW_005357075.1:158155-192297 GCF_000412655.1 Myotis brandtii
GATCAGGCTGGTGGGGGGGCAGTTAGGGACGATCAGGCTGGCAGGCAGAGGTGGTTAGGGGTGATCAGGCTGGCAGGGGGTGCAGTTAGGGGCGATTAGGCAGGCAGGCAGGTGAGCAGTTAGGAGACAGCAATCCCAGATTGTTAGAGGGATGTCCCGATCCAGGATCGGGCCTCAACCGGCAGTCAGACATCCCCCGAGGGGTCCCTGATTGGAGTGGGTGCAGGCTGGGCTGAGGGAACCTCCCCCTCTGTGCACAAATTTCATGCACCAGGCCTCTAGTGTAAAAATAATTCAACATATGAAAATCAATCAATGTAATATACTACTTTAACAGATTGAAGAGAAAAAAAAACATGATCATCTCAATTGATGCAAAAAAAAGGCATCTGACAAAATTTTACACTCTTTCATGATAAAAACCCTAAAAAATTAGGAATAGAAGGAAACTATCTCAGCATAATAAAGCCACATATGAAAAAAGAAATTAATAAAAAGATTCAATATATAATAGCATATTTAGAAATTTACTTAATCAAAGAAGTAAAAGACTGTATAAGAAAAAGTACAAAACATTGGTAAATTTTATTAAATAAGACATAAAGAAATCAAAAGACAACCCATGTTCATGGATCAGAAGACTTAATATTGTCAAAATGTATTGAATGTTATCCAAAGTGATCTACAGATTCAATACAATCCTGATCAAAATTTCAATGATTTTTGCAGAAATAAAAATTACATCCTAAAATTCCCATGGAATCCCAAGGAACACCAAATAAGCAAAACAATCTTTAAAAACAAAGTTGGAGGACTCACATATCCTAATTCCAAAACTTACCACAAAGCTACAGTAATCAAAACAGCGTGGCACTGGCATAAGGACAAACACATAGAGCAATGGAATACAATAGAGAGCTCAGAAATAAACCCCTGCATATATGGCAAAATTAGTCTTGGCAAGGGTTCCAAGACTATTCAATGAGGAAAGTCTTTTTAAAAAAAATATTGCTATTGATTTCAGAGAGGAAGGGAGGGGGATAGAGAGATAGAAACATCAATGATGAGAGAGAATCATCAATTGGCTGCCTCCTGCATGCCCCTAACTGGGGACCGAGCCCACAACCCCGGTATGTGCCCTTGACCAGAATCGAACCTGGGACCCTTCAGTCCATAGGCTGACACTCTATCCACTGAGCCAAGCCATTTAGGGCAAGAAAGTCTTGAATAGACTAGGTGCTAGGAGAACTAGATATCCACATTTTTAAAAAACGAAGTTGGACCCTTACCTAACACCAAGTACAAAAATTAACTCAAAATGGATCAAAGACCTAACATAAGAGCTAAAACTATAAAACTCTAAGAAGGAAACATAGGGCAAAAGCTTCATGACATTGAATTTTGCAATGATTGTTTTGGATATGATACCAAGACAGAAAACAAAAGAAAAAATAAACAAATTGGACCTCATGAAAATTAGTGCATAAAAAAAAGAAAGAAAATTAGTGCATCAAAGGACATCATCAATAGAGTAGGAAGAAATCCACAGAATAGGAGTAATAAGAAGGAAACATAAGGCAAAAGCTTCATGACATTGAATTTTGCAATGTTTTGGATATGATACCAAGATGGAAAACAAAAGAAAAAATAGACAAATTGGACCTCATGAAAATTAGTGCATCAAAAAAAAGAAAGAAAATTAGTGCATCAAAGGACATTATCAATAGAGTAGGAAGAAATCCACAGAATAGGAGTAAATATTTGTAAATGATATATCTGATAAGGAACTAATATCTAGATTATATTTTTAAAACTCCTTATACTCAATAACAAAAACAAACAACCCAATTTAAAAATGGGCAAAGGACTTAAATAGACTTTTGCCCAAATAAGATATTTGTACAAATGGCCAAGAGCACATGAAAAGATGCTCATCATGAATCATCAGGGAAATGCAAATCAAAACCACAATGAGATACCACCTCACACCCATTAGGATGGCTACTAATCAAACAAAACCACAATAACAACAAATACACAGAAAATAACAGGTGTTGGTGAGGATGTAGAGAAATTGAAATGTACATTGTTGGTGGGAATGTAAAATACACATCCTATGTGGAAAACAGCATGGTTATTCCTCAAAAAAATTAAAAATAGAATTATCATATAATCCAGCAATTCTACAGCTATATATCCAAAAGAATTGAAAGCAGAGTCTCAAAGAGATATTTGTACACTCACATTACAGCAGCATTATTCACAATAACTAAAATGTGGAAGAACCCAAGTGACAGGTGAATGAATAATCAAAATGTGATAAAAACATACAATGGGATGTTACCCTGCCTTTAAAAGGAAGAAAATTCTGTGGTATGCTATAACATGGATGAACTTGAGAACATTATGTTAAATGAAATAGCCATTCAAAATAAGACAATAGGGCAGTGCCCTCAGCATTCTCCCAGATCTGTCAACATCGTTTGGATGGAACAGACCCAGGGACACCCAGGCTTCCAGCCTCCAACCACCCTCCAACCTGTTTTCCAGTCACCACCTTCAAAACTATCTCAGCCGTCCTCTGTCTCTGATGACGCCATTATTTTTATTGAAAATTTTTCCATTGTTTATTCTTTTACTCACTGTTTTAATATTGTGAAGAATCAGGGTCTTCATTTATTTTATTTTAAATCACTTTTTATTTTTCAATTACAGTTGACACTCAATATTATATTAGTTTTATATATAGTTGTAACCCCAATTATTAGACATCATATAACTTGCTAAGTGACCACTCTAATAAATCTCATACCCATCTGACACCATACATGTTTATTAAAATATTATTGACTATAGTAGAGGCCTGGTGCATGAATTCGTGCACTGGTGGGGTCCCTCGGCCTGGTCTGCACCCTCTTGCCATCCAGGACCCTTTGGGGGATGTTGGAGAGCCAGTTTCGGCCCGATCCCGCAGGCCAGGCCTCTAGTAAAGAAATAAAGTAATTAAATAAATAACATAGTAGTGAATTATAACCCATAGTATTAACATACAAGTCCATATTAATAACAGTAAGTAAATGGATAAATGATTGAATTGGGTAGAAGAGACAAATCTGTGCAGAATTCCAGATAATTAATGCAGCCACCCTGCCTTCACGGGGGGAGCACAGCTCCCCACTTCCTACAGATGAGCCGTGTGTGAGCCGCTTTCTTCTTCCTTCCAAAACGTGCAGCGTGGACAGAGGGGGAAGGAGTGACTGTGCAGTGGAGAAACGTGACAAACACTGCTTCATGCACATGATCAAGGTCACATCAGCAGCCACAAATCATGTTCATATTATGTACCCTGAATATGACACTAGGAAAATGGCACTTCACCTTCTCTCCAAACCCTATAATTGCAAACTTATGAGGAAAATATCAAACAAAATTCAACAGAAGTGCTTCCTACCACATACCTGGTCAATACTCCTCACACTGTCAGGGTCAAGAGCAAGGAAAGTTTGAGAAACTCCCAGCCCAGAGGAGCCTAAGGAACCTTGAGAACTAAATGTAAGGTAATTGTCTTGGATGGGATTCTGGAACAGAACAAAGACCTCAGGTAAATACGAAGGAAATTTTTTAAAAAGTGACTTCAGTTAATAATAGATCAACATTGATTAATTATGGTAGCAAATACCTGATAGTAATATATTACAGATGTTGACAATAGGGAAACTGAGTTTGGGGTGTCTGAGAACTCTCTATACTATCTTCCCAATTTTTCTGAAAATATAAAACTGTTCCAAAACTTAAAAATATACAGTATAAAACACCACAAATATTTATTGAGTAAATGAATGACAGTACTTAAAATCAAGGCAATTATACGCTATGGAAAGATAAGACATCACACGTGTAATATCAGTAGCATACAGATGTCTGATCATAGTGTCAGGTATTATCTCATTTAATGCTCCGAATAGCCTCCTGAGGGAATGCTATTATTATTATTACCATTACAATTATTTCCATTTTACAGATAAGGAAGCTGAGGCTCAGAGAGGATAAGTAACTGGTCAAGTCATACAGATAAAAATGGCAGACCCCGGATGTGAACTCAGAGACACTGTTGACAAAGCTGGGCACTTAATTACTTTGTGCGATATCATAAAGGAGTAATAATGACAAGTAGAAGCTGTTCTCTGGTGGGTCAGGCAGTTTTTATGGCAGCCTAGGGATTGGAGCTGCTCTGAAGGTTGGGGAGGACCAGAATAAGCGGAGAGGTGGAAGGAGAGCTTTTAGAGTAGAAAGAAATTGTAAGTGAAGCCTAGAAGGTTGGTATGGCTGAGGCCTCCAGCGTGCAGTGGTGCCTTACCCCGGCCTCCTGTCATTGGACCTCTCCTCCACTCTGCTGGGTCTTGTCAAGTTCAGAGCTGGCAGCCTGCATCATGAGTGACGCTCATGCCTGGCCAGTGTTCTCAGGGGTTGAGTGTCAACCATGAACCAAGAGGTCACGGTTTGATTCCCTGTCAGGGCACATGCCAAGGTTGTGGGCTCAATCCCTGGTAGGAGGCGTGCAGGAGGCAGCTTTCTCTCTCATTGATGTTTCTATCTCTCTATTCCTTTCCCTTCCTCTCTCTCTCTCAAAAAATAAAAATAAATAATTCATTAATTAAAAATTGAAGGTCCAGATTGTAAATATTTTCAGCTCCGTGGTCCATCCGTTTTCCCAGCACATCTACTCAACCCTGCTGTTGCAGTGTGAACACAGTCACAGGAGATACATAAATAAAAGAGTGACACTCACAGTGTGGAAAGACATGATTCCCACTCACAAACCCACAAATACTTCCAAGAAAGCAAGGTAAACAAAACATAGCAACTGGAATTCCCTGAAGGGTGTCCTTAAAGTGGTGACACAGGATGCGCTGCTCTGACAGACTGAGTGGCAGCCGCTAAGCGGAGACTCCCTCCCATCCTGGGTTCCTCTGAGCTGGTAATGCCCTTCAATCAGATGGGGTCTTCAATCTCCATCCATCCCTTTGAGAACTGGCTCTTTCTCTACTATATTAGGCCACCCAACTTCTCCCCCTGACCCTAGGCTGTGCCACTCAAATTCTAATCCTGGATTCTGTCTCTTTACGAAAGAAACAATTTCCTATATGCCCGCCTGCAATTTAGATAGCCAGGGTTCCTATCTAGTCCTGAGAGCAGTCCAAAGGGTCTTTACCGGGAACCACTCTCTGCTTAGTTTCTGTTGTTCTGTAAAGTAGACATTTCCATGATGTCAGGTGGTCTTTCCCCAACGGCTCACCAAAGTGCCATTCTACTGCCCGTCAACACTCTTCCTCAGCTTGGGGCCTCCGCAAAGTCAGAGAGGTTGGTCTTCAGTTCTGCCTCTGGTCACTAACGTGTTGGAATGGCCACTGCTCTCCTATCGCCCTGGTGGCCCCAAGACCCACCCACAGGGACCTGCTCAAGCAGCCCCACAAGCCAGACTTTCACCAGTGCCAGCTCCTCCACGATGTGGGTTTATTCCCCAGGCGGAGAGGCACTGCTGGGCGAATCCTCTCTTAGATGACAGGCTGGTCCACGACAGCCCTGTAGTCCTGGTAGCCTTTGTGGGAAGGGCTATTCATAGAGATGAGGGTTCCTGAGCACTTGAGTCCCATTGACTGCCAGGAGGGGCACTGCTGGGAAGGACAAAAAGACAAATGCCCTGCAGCTGAGAAACGTTAACTAGTAACTGTAAATAACCGAATGGGACAGAATTGCGTTTTTCTCTTGTAAGTAGTATTGTCCGGGAATGCAGCGGGTGGTCTCTCAAATCATTGTCATTGTTGTCATCCTATGATTCACGGATGGACTTGCATTCATTCACTGAGCAAACATAGATTAATACCTACCATAAATTGTGTGCTATGTTAGGCATTTGATTGGCATTAATTTATCTGTGACGTTTTAACAGATTGGAGCTAGGGGTGCAGCCCAAAGCCTTGGAACAGAACAAAGTTAACCAACCCACAGGAGGAGGAACGTGCTTTGCTCTTGTTAATTCAGGCTTCCAGCCAAAGGAGCCACTCAGGAAGAGCCAGGAGATTCTGGAAACACAAATATCTGGCCTAGTTGAAGAGTCCTTAAGGGACCCTGAGTGTTTGGGAAGGCAAACCCAGCAATCATCTCCGACTCTGTCCCTGAGCCACGACAAAGCAGAAGTAGAACCTAGGAGTGTTGGGCTCCCAGGAAACGTTACATTTGCAAGGTCCAGGTCTCCCATTGACCCAGAGACTGCCAACACCCCCTTCCCCGCCTCCCCAGCCCTATCAGAGTGAAGTAGCCAAGTGCCGACAATGCAATGTCATCCCTGGCAAAGGACCTTGGCAGGGAGGTGCTCCGCCTTCAACACACTTGTGTCCCCTTTTAATTACAGTGTTTGTCAAGAGCCCTCAGCTCCCACACACCCAAGTCCTTATAATGCCGGACTGTTCTCCGCTACCCTGGGCAGCAACAGAGTAATAAACACAACTGCTAACCTCAGCTCCTCAGGAGAGCCAGGGTTCCAGCCGCAACTGTTATTGTCTTGCTATTTCCAAACCAGCGCCCGCTGCTGTGGGTCAAGGAGAAAGGCTCTCTGCTGCCCTCTTCTCCCCAAAGAAGTAATTTTCCAGGACAGGAAAGAGCTGCCAGGGAACTTCCCCGAGCCCGGGGGAAGAGCGGTTCTCAGGGGTTCACATCTAGTTTTCTCTGCTATTCCAAGCAAAACACAATACCCGAAAGGGGAAGCCAAGGGAATGCTGGCTACGACACTGGTTCTCCTGGGAGATCTTAGCTCAGATGCATCCATGGTCCCTCAGGCAGATGCTGGGTGTCTACATTGGATGGGGACCATGGGTACTTGATTTGGGATTCTCTGGAATAGAAAGGAAAGGAGGATTCGAGAAACAAACATCGTGGAGGTTTATAGTCTCTTTGCTGAAATACAAATATTCCCAAAACTCTTGATTTTCCTTCAGAGAAAATGGCAACACAGAAACCCCCAGATCTAGAAGAACAAGAGAAACCCAGAGCCTCGGGCTCTAGAAGAGAAGGGCTCCTCCTCCACTCTCTAGTTCAGTGATGGCGAACCTTTTGAGCTCGACGTGTCAGCATTTTGAAAAACCCTAACTTAACTCTGGTGCCGTGTCACATATAGAAATTTTTTGATATTTGCAACCATAGTAAATCAAATACTTATATTTTTGATATTTATTTTATATATTTAAATGCCATTTAACAAAGAAAAATCAACCAAAAAAATGAGTTCGAGGGTCACCTCTGACACGCGTGTCATAGGTTCGCCACCAGTGCTCTAGTTTCTTCTCGGGAAGGTCCTACAGAGATAAATCATCGCCATGGCAACCAGTTACAAAGCTGGCCTTCAAACGCACTTGGTTAGTGCCAGATTGCTCGAATCCCCTTTCCAGACTTTCAGTGCAGCAGCCAAGGTAAGGTTGCCACGTGAGTGCTTCGTGGAGACGGTTTCTTTGTACTGATCTTGCCACACACGGGAGTGCAGGACTCATGACAGCAATTTCAGAGCTGAGTTCTGTCCTGGACCCGGGTTTGAGGTACTACTCTCTTCTCTTAAGTCCTTCAGCTAACACCTGTTCACCTGCAAGAGCAGGGTTTCAACTCCAACGCAAGTGTCTACCAAACTTCCTATCTACAGCAACAGAAACCCAAGCCCGGGGCTGTGCTTTTCTGACCTTTGAAAAAATTAATATAAACAATGAGTGTCAACCTTTTTAAGGCACCAATTCCTTGAGCTTCAAATAATACCAAGGTTGTCAGTGATTGGAATCTGTAAGGTGATTTTATATTTTTTAATTGTCTTCTTATAAATTATCGTTCTTAAAGTCTCCCAATATCTGTGAAGAAGCTAGAACAGACATAACTAATAACATGTTATTACTGGCATCATCTTTATTGTCTCCATTTAACAGAGCGAACGGAGGCTCATGGAGCTGGGTTGTGGGTAGGGTTCCACAAGGAGTAGGGTTGAGGCCAGGACCAAGCCTCTGAGTTTTTGAATCTTATTCTAGCAAATAACTAAAGACAGAGCAGGCGCCAACCTGCGTCTTTGAGGAAAATGGAACTGAAGCTTGATGACAAGTGTCTTCCTGCTCCTTCTCTGAGGGCCCGCTTTTCATCCCAAGAGTGGATCCCGAGCCGCCTGTCTGTTAGGCTGCTTCGTTCCCTGAGCATGTCTGTAAATGTACCCACTTTCACAGTCAGAAAAACGCTGCCTGCGCCAGCCAACAAGGCTAAAGCCAGAGCCTCTACTCAGGAATGTTCTTCAGCAAATGGCTCTTGTCCTCTCGCCACGGACATCCTGCCCCAAGAGCCCACACAAGGAAGAACTCAGCGAAGTGAGTAGATTGTTTCCTTTGGCAAAGGAGGGGAAATGACAAACGGCCGAACATCTCTATATGCGTTCTGATGAACAGGTGACTTACTGCTGTATTTACCTAATAAAATCTTTCTCCAGGTGAACACACTGAGATGGAGTGTTTTATTTGCATGTCAGACCCGGGGCATTAAAAGGATAAGCCCCAGTACATATAAACCCCTTTTCAAAGACACACAGGAAAGGAGGACTTTAAGTAGAATGAGAACAAGTCCAAACTGAGAGGTTATTCTGAATGGTATGTTATTGGTTCAAACCACAAGTTTGAACCCATAAACTGCATAGAAAGTGCTCTTGTCGCCCTAGCTGGTTTGGCTCAGTGGATAGTGTCAGTCCTCGGACTGAAGGGTCCTGGGTTTGATTTCGGTCAAGGCCATGTGCCTTGGTTGCAGGTTTCATCATCGGCCCTGGTCAGGGCACGTGAGGGAGGCAACCTATCGATGTTTTCCTCTCGCATCCATGTTTCTCTCTGTCTCTGTCCTTCCTCCTTCCTTCCACTCTCTCTAAAAATCAATCAGAAAACATCCTCGGGTGAGGATTAGCAACAACAACAAAAAAAGTGCTCTTGTCATTTCTTTTGGGACTCGCCCCTCTGCGGCGGCCTCATTTCCAATGAGAGAGAAGAAGGAATCGGGCCTGGACGCTTCAGGGAGATATTTTGGGGCTGGATGGTAAGATAAAAGGAGAGAAGGACGCGAAGAAAGGACACCTGGTGGGAGGCGATGGCAATGATCTTCACTGAGACAGTGCGACTACGGAGAGGGAATGGGATGAAGAAATGAAAGCAGAATTTCCAAGGAAAAATCAACTTAGTAACTCAGCAATGTGGGTAACAGGCAACAGCCTCTAGACTCAAAAGCAGCACCAAGGTTTTCCTGAAATAAATGTACTTGGGGAAGATTTGGAAGTTTGATTTGGGACATATTGCGCCGGAAGAGGCACTGGGTGTCCCAGACCTCCAGTGAGCAGATAGGGAATCCTACCTCTCCCGGGGAGGGCTGGAGCCGGCACTTGGCATCCTGCACCTTGAAGCATGAAAGTGGATTAGGCTGCAGAAGAACAAAATATGCTCTTAACTAACATGAGCGAGATACATTTTATGTCCTAAGCACTGTGCTTAACACTTTGGAAGAGTCCTTTGATTCCATCATCACAACTCCATTGGGTAGACAGAGTGCCAGTTCTTACAATTTTCCAGAGTCACTCGGTAGACAAGCAAATAGAGCAACCAGGATTAGAAACCAATTTCTCTGACTCCAAAATCGTAGCCTAAATACAAGAGAAGATGAACTGGCTGGCTGGTGTCGACCAAGGAAATGATGGAGGTTAGATTGTCTGCCCCAGCTACAAGGAGAGACTTGTAGGAGATTTGTGGGAGACTGCTGAGGCCAAGAAGATGGGGGGGGCAGGTAGGCAGAGCCTTCCACACCTGGCTAGAGCCTCTCCGCAGAGCTGGTGCCAGCTGGGTTCCTTTTGCTAAGAATGCGTGCCCAAGTGAGAGGGGTGGACCCATTGAATCAAGGTCATCCTGCTCCCCTCTGTTTATTCTCTCTCTTAGCCACTTCCTGAGCAAACTTGCTTAGCTTACCTAATCCGGTCTCGTGCACTTTGGAGCCAATCAACCCCCTCCCCCAAAGCCCTAGAAGCTTCCTCTCTACTCTCCCAGATGGTTCTGTTGATGAGCCAGACTCCTGGTTTCTGCTCTGAATCGTGTTCTTCTTCAGTGGGTAAACTGAGGCAGCAGAGTGTGGCCTGCGAGTCAACAAGATGGTGTCTTGGACGAGATCCAAGCCAAGCCTAGCACAATTGTGAGGTGGGGTAAATGCGCCTTTCTTCATCTCCCCTTTTTGGCCTTTTCCCCAAATTCCCTCAGGTTCATGCTTTTGAGCTAATTTATTTGAGGGAGGGGTTCAGATACCTCCTTTATAATCCCTTTTGCAAAACTCTCCCTCAGGAAAAGATATGGTAAACTCATGTACTTGAACATATAAATGACTGACAATGGCTTTACTAGTATATATTAGCTCTACCAGGTGTCTAATGCAACCCAAAGCTATTCAATTTGTGCCAAAGGAACAAAGCTCCAGGTATAAATATCTGAAAGTCAACTCAAGGAGGAACATTAAAGAAGAAAAATCAGGCAACTTTCAAAATATAGTGTACCTGAATAGATAGCTTATACTTATTAGGTCCCTCACAGTAATTTCAAATTTTTGCTTTAGAAAAAAATACTCTGCAATTGTTACAATTAAAACATATACGCCAGTCAGTGAAAGATAAATACCACATGATCTCACTCATTTGTGGAATATAAAGAACATTATAAACTGATGAACAAAAATAGATACAGAGGCAAAGAAGCATCGAACAGAGTGTCAAACTACAGTGGGAAGGCAGGGGAGGGTTAGGGGGGGTAAGAGATCAATCGAAGGACTTGTATGCATGCATATAAGGATAACCAATGGACACAAGACACTGGGGGGTATGGGAGGCTAGGGGAAGGTCAAGGGGAGGAAAAAAAAGGAGACATATATAATACTCTTTGTAATATTTTAAGCAAAAAAACAATTTAAAAAAAAAAAAAAAAGCCCATTTTATAGACATGGATGAAATGAAGCTCATTGAGTTAGACCATAATTAACTTGCATTTTCACCCTGGAAGAAAGCACGGGCCCCGACTTCTACTAACTTACCTTGTGGTTTGGAAGAGAAGACTGACATGAAAGCAATTAGCAATAAATATTATGGAGGGGAGCATCTCTCTTCCCGCGGCCAGCGCCTGGAGAGAGAACTCGGGGGTTGATGAATTCTTGTGTAGAACATGACGAGGGTTTAGGGAAAAATGAACATAACAAGACTAAGACAGAAACAGAGGACAAGCTGGGCCCGGGAGTGGCGTCTGCCCTCTGATAGATGAACAGAGCCCAGAGCCAGTGCAGCAACTTTTATTTATAGCCAAATATCAGAAAGTTTTACTAAGGGTAAATAAAAGAGGGATTTTGTGCATTCTTGTCACCTCCCGGTGGGCCCGAATCGCATTCATTCCTGGTGCTTGACTAGATTTACATAATAAAAACCCATTCCCCCAGCATCTGGGCTTTGAAGAGTCAACTGAGGCATTCTCACCTCTTGGTTAAATATACCCCCAAGACAAGGCTGTGCCTAGTGCACCAGCTTTCAGGTGCGGTCACACGTGGGGCCATTTGGGGTCCCTGAATGCCACTTTCATCCTGAATGGTGTTTGGGGGTTGCTACCTCTGAAAGGCCAAGAGTCTTTGGGAACAATATGAAGAAATGACAGGAGCTCCCTGAAGACCTGTGAAGGGCTGTGTCAGAAGAAAATAAATAGCCCAGCCGGTGTGGCTCAGTTGCTTGAGCATCTGTCCCATGTACCAAAAGGTCGCCCATCTCATTCCCCACCAGGGCACATGCCTGGGTTGTGGGCTCGATCCCCAGTAGGGGGCAAGCAGGAGGTAGCCCATTGATGCTTCTCTATCATCCATGTTTCTCTCTCTCTCTCTCTCTCTCTCTCTCTCTCTCTCTCTCTCTCTCTTCCTCTCTCTCCAAAACATTTTTTTTCAAAAGAAGGAAATACATTTCTCATTAGAAATACCACCACAAAGGAGCACAGATATTCGGCTGTGACTGTTACCTTCAGGAAGGCATTCATCCTTCTTGCTTCTGCTCTTTTGATCCCTCAACTGGACTCAGGAGACTCATTTATTTCTAAAGCCCTTAGGGGTCAGGACTATCCCCTTGATGATGCATCCACACAGGGCAGCCATAGTTCTGAGAGGCCTTGCCAAGACATAGAACCACCAGCAATCCATAGGGGATGGCCCAGTGGAGCCAGGAAAAGAGTTGTCCCGGGCAAGGAGCTCCGGGAAGGGACGCTCCTGGGCGGCAGATCAACCCTCTCTTTTTAGTTCCTGACCCACCCAAATACATTACACATCGCACCTGTGATTACAAAGTAACTGTGACTGCTATTTAAAAAAAAATAGCTTATGTCCTAACCTCAGTGGATAGAGCATCAGCCCTGGTACTGAAGGGTCCCAGGTCTAATTCCAGTCAAGGGCACGTACCTTGGTTGCAGGCTCAATCCCCAGCCCAGGTCGGAGTGCGAGTGGGAGGCAACCAATCAATGTGTCTCTCTCACATGGATGTTTCTCTCTGTGTCTCTCCCTCTCCCTTCCACTCTCACTAAAAATCAATGGAAAACTATCCTCAGGTGAGGATTAACCAAAAAGAAATAGCACAAAGCTACTATGATTCATTCATGTATATGAGTTCTTGTGTGTTTGTTAAAAGTTTCAATCAGCATAATCCTTAGATAAACTCATGATGTGACACCACCAGTGTAAATGGAATATTTGTTAAAGGGGAGGCAGTGCGGTGGAGAAGCAGATTCGCCCTGGAAGACCCAGGGCTCAGGTGTTAGCTCGGAGTGAACTGTAGACTAGTTGACGTCTGAGGCCTCACCTGTACATGGGAAAGCCACGCTGGATGACTCTTCTAACTTTATGTGCGAGAATGTTTGAGACGTGAGCTTTAGAACCACATCAGGCATTATCTTGCGATTTCTTTCTTTTTTGAGTGTCTTGGTTCAACCAATAGTTTGAAAACACACTGTGGGCAGAGATCCTGCATGTCACTCCTTTCCAAACCCACTGAGGCCTAACCAGGGCAAGGGAGACACAATGATTGATTAGTTGCCTCTCACATGCACTCAGATCAGGGGTGGGGATTGAACCTGCAACCCAAGTACATGGGAATTGAACCAGCAACCCTGGAAATGGAACCACCAGGGCACATGCTGGTACTTTAACCACTGAGCAACATCAGCCAGGGCACCGCTGCCAATGATTCTTTGTCTTATAATGGGCTCTGGCACACCGGTCTGGCTGGAAGTATGTGGCACTCTCAGAATAGGTCATTGGAAGTTTAGTAAAGGAACTCTTTACAAAAGGTGTGAAGGGTTTAGGAAAAGCAGGAGGAGATGATGCAGTAGAAACACAGTGAGCAGGAAGGGCTGCGCCTGCTGGGGGCAGGAGGGGCCGTGCTCCTGAGCAGAGGCCGAAAGGGAACGTGGAGGGAGCAGGTGCTGGGAAGCAGCCTGGAGAGCGGGATGGAGAGGCAGGGGACAGGGTGCGGGATGTGGCCACTGGCAGGGAGGCAGCCAGGAAAGCAGCCCTGAAACCCCCTGCTACTCTGGCACCCACACTGTGACACGCCGTGATGGACAGCAAAGTCAGGAAAACTCCTCTGTTACACTCCTCCCTCTCCCTTCCCACCCAAGGCCCCATGGAAAGGCCATAAAATATATTCCTGAAAGACCAGTGACAGTGCTGGAGTTTTTTTAAATGAGATTGTATGATCAGAAAAAGCAAAGCAAGGAAGCCCCAGACCAGACCATCAGGAGAGCGTCTCAGAGGAGCTCCCAGCTTGGGGCCAATCGTCAGGGCCACAATGAAAGGGAATGAACTCTTTTCTGGATTTCAGCCGGCCCCAAAAGTTCTGGATTTGGGCTCACAGGTTCCTTGTAATATATTCCCAGCATTTCCATCAATGATATGTCTTCTCACTAGATCTCTGCTCCCCTTTGCTCAGCAGATCTAGTTCTGGAGACTTTCTGGAGTCATGGGCCAGTTAGGACTCCCATCCCCACACTGCTCCGTCCACTCTGGGCACCTCTCTGCCCAGGATAGAACTTTGGGCCACACTCAGTGAGCTCCATGCCCGCGGGGGCTTCTAAGTGTGGGGGAGAGTCTACGTCTGGAGAGGGAGACACACGGGGCCCAACACACTGGCCTTCGACACTAGGCACACGCTCTCCTCGTTTTGCCCACATCACATCCGCACACCTTGAAGAAAAACATGACAAATGACAGGTCCCGCCCACCAAGAAGTCCAGAGAGAAAACAGATGCATTTAACTGAAGAAAAAATCCAGGCCAACTGTTTACACAAACCCAACAGGCGGTGACGTGCACCGCACACACCACTCTGTACCTTGCTTTCTCATCCTGGATTTTAACCACTACATGTAGGATGTGGAAAACATTTCTATATCAGTACCTAGAAAAGCTTCCTTGGTCTTGGTTTGGTTTTGTTGTTTACAGCTATATATTATTTCATAGCACTGATGTACCATGGTTTATTTAAACATCCCCTTACTGGTGGGTAATTTAGGTTGTATTATCAAACTTTCCACTCTTCACTAATCTTACAGGTAGATGATAAATGGTCATTCAAAGTAGTTTTATTTTGCATTTATCTTATTACTAGAGGTCCAGTGCACAAAATTCGTGCACTGGTAGGGTCCCTACTGGCTGCCGGCTGCCGCCAGAGCCTCCCTTCCCCCAGCAAGGCCCTAACCCCTGGTTGAACTCCCGGACAACTCCCGGTTGATGGGACAATTTGCATACTACACTTTTATTATATAGGATGAGTGGAGTCGAACATCTTTTCAAGTGTTCAAGAGCCATTTGTATTTTTTTTTCCTGTGAGCAGTCGGTTTATATACTCCCTGTTTTTTCCATTGGGTTGTTGGTCTTTTATTGTCAATAGGAATCCAACATCTAAATTTAGAGGCTAAAAAGTAATAGACTTAAAACTTGTTAAAGCCCACACTCATGATTTCTGCACTAAAATATAATGTAACTGTATTTAGATGACAAATTAACTCCACTGACTTAAAACACAGGACCTTTTTATCTTTATAAATTTAACTTATAAAATATGTACAGTGCTAAGACCACCAAATTTCATAGACTCTTACAACTTGAAAACTAGAGGAGGCCTTGCCATGATTTAATTCTGTTGCTTCATTGTATAGTTATAACCAAGAGAGATCAAGACAAGCAGCCTTAGTTAACAGAACCGAAATCTCCGGATGACGTGCCCGACTATCTTTGTATTCTACTTTGTTGCTCCTTTTAATCTGCTACTAGAGAAACCAGGATTGTGTGTCCTTGGCCGAACGTTTCTTTGTGTGAGATATGTGAATAGCGAGCACTAACCCTTCGAAGTCAGCCCTGGCAGCTGAGCTGTCTTGCTGAGTGCCTCTCCTAACTGCTCCCATCATGCTCCCAACCTTGACCTTGAGCCCCTATAAAGGGAAGAGTTTGTCAACACTGGATAGACAAACAAATATTTGGAATTTATCCCCAGTGATGGATGGGACAGAACAAGGCAGCGGGTACAGGTGTGGCCAGGAGAACTTCCCAGAGTCCGGCACTGTGCTGCATCCCGCCATCCGAGGTAAACACGCAGCTCAGGGAAATTTTGGGCCCTTGGCCCTTTGCCTTCATGTCTGATCCTCTATAAAGCAAGAGTGATATTTGATGAGAAAAAAAAGATTTGAGCAAACCAGATAATAATCACGTGCTGAGAATAGATACAGGAAATTAATTGTCGAGATCCCGGATTAACAAATGGCACGAGCAGCAAGACTCCAAACACAGGGTGTCCGGCCTATTCTGAGTCCGGGCTGAGTCAGGAGGAACCAGAGGCCAAGCTGCTCCTCACAGAAGGAATCGTGCATTCCCACGGGTCTCAGAAGACACAGATATTCCCGTGCCAGATTGAGAGCTAGAAAGGCTGCCTTGATGGGCGTGGCGAGTTGTGCCATGAAGGAGAGTAGCAGAGCGTCCGTGATGGATCATTAGCGGGCTGTCCTAGCCGCAGCCCAGCAGGCACGGCCTCCGGGGTCAGCACTGCCCTGTGCAGCCGGCGGCCTGTGCACGGCCCCAGCACTGTCTGCAGGCCCGCAGGTACCAAAATCCAGCCTGCCTGTCACCAGCCAAATTCTGGGGAGAAAGGGTTGTTCTGCAAGGGCACCTGCAGGGCTGCCAGAGAGGGCACCTATTTCTAATGCAGGCAAAGGTGTCATGTTAGACTACTGGCCCCCAGGAGAATCCCAACGCCCCCCCCCCACCCCCAGAACTCCTCTGTGAGCACCTTCCCAGGAACAATGTCCAGGGGACCTGTGTGCTCGCTGGAGTCTGAGAGGCAAGGCGAACACGTTTCACTTTGCAGAAGGTGAGACGGCACACAGGAGAGTATCTGTGCTTAGAGAAGAGGTGGGAGTGCTCTTGGGCCTCCTGGGTTGCAGCCCTTTCCTGGCTTTTCCGGACTAATAACCTTTTGTTATCTCCGATCTATTTTATCACAGAAACACAGCCAAGGACACATGGCCTGGATCCCTGCTGCTTTCAGAGTTCAAAGGCTCCTGGAATCCTCAAGACTTGTGACATAGTTTACAAAACTCCTGTTCACTTCTGAATGGGGATCCTCGATTCTCTCGGACCCAGAGCCACGGAGTTTCCCCTGGCCTGCTCCTGCTCAGAGTTCCAACCCTCGGATTCTAGCTAGATCCCCGGGCTAGGCGTGTGGAAGAAGACTGCAGTGCACATGTGTGTTTGTATGTGTGTATAGTGCTTGCACATGCATGAGGCGAGGGCGGACGAGTAGGGCAGACAACATCACACTGCATGCACAACTTGCTCTTCTACTTGTCTTTATTTTATTTTATTTTATTGATTCTGAGAGGAAGGGAGAGAGAGAGAGGAACATCAATGATGAGAGAGAATCATTGATTGGCTGCCTCCTGCACGCCCCACACTGGGGATGGAGCCACAACTCGGGCATGTGCCCTCACCCGGAATTGAACCAAGCCCTTTTGGTTCATAGGTTGACACTCAACGGAGCCACTGAACCACACTGGCCAGGCTTCTATTTGTCTTTTTATTTAGGGTTTTACCACACTCCTAAGGATCTAAGCCACCCACTTAGCCTGTCATAGAGTCCCAAAGAGCCTGCCCCCAAATTCTCTTTACACTCCTAGTCTGTGCAGATTGTACTTCTTATTTTTACATTAAAAAAATTTTATTGGCCCTGACCGGTTTGGCTCAGCGGATAGAGCATCGGCCTGCGGACTCAAGGGTCCCGGGTTCGATTCCGGTCAAGGGCATGTACCTTGGTTGCGGGCACATCCCCAGGAGGGGGCGTGCAAGAGGCAGCTGATCGATGTTTCTCTTTCATCGATGTTTCTAACTCTCTATCCTTAAAAAAATTTTATTGGTTGATTTTAGAAAGAGAGAGAGAGACATCGATTTGTTGTTCCATTCATTTATGCATTTATTGACTGATTCTTGTATGTGCCCTGACCGGGTATTGAACCCTCAACCTGGGCATATTGGGACAACACCCTAACCAATTGACCTACCAGGCTAGGGCCAGATTGTACTTCTAAACTTGGAATGGCTTTCAACTTAAGTTGTTCCATTGTTGATACATTAATTCTCTCTCTCTCTCTCTCTCTCTCTCTCTCTCTCTCTCTCTCCAATAACTTTACTCATTACTGCTAGATGACGCCCAGTCTATGGGAATAGAGAGAACATTTTGAGGCGAAAGTATCAAGGAGGGAATTCAGAGTCCAAAAGCCTAGCTACAATGCATCAGTTTGGAGTAGCCAGCATCATCGCGCAGTTTAACTTTCAGTTCACCACTTCTCAGGGAAAAGCCAAGCTTTCTCCTTAGTATTTTCTCATTATCTCGTTCTTCTCTCTCTCTCTCTCTCTCTCTCTCTCTCTCTCTCTCTCCTCTCTCCCTCCTCCGCTCTCCCCTCCCACTTTCCCTTTCCCCACTCTCCCTCCCCATCCTTCTCCCTGTCCTTCTCCATCTCTCCCCGCTGCCACCAGGGAGGACCTCCTTTTCTTCTCTGAGCTGATTATGACTTCCAAGCTCTCCTTTGTGAGTCCCAGGAAAAAGAGAAAGGCAGTGGACAGGTGTCCACAGCAGGCTTCCCACTGTGAAAGCCTCTTCCCAAACAGGCGCTCCTCCGTCCCCCTCCTCCTGGTCAAAGGGGGGCTGGCTCCCTCCCTCGTGGCTGGGGCCTGGGGACCTGGCTCATGCACAGGGGCCACCCGGTCTCTGCAGCTGACGGCCCCTGGCCAGCTGGCCCTGGTCAGGAAGCCACTGGATTCTGTCCCTGCTCACACCCCCTCCCTTCTCCTCCCTCCCACTTCCAGCCATTTGTCAGGGAGGTAGAAGATGTTGAAGAATGTCTACCAGAGAGTCTTTATTAAAACAAAAGGCAGGAGGGGCAGCTATTTTCTTAGCCTCAGAGAGTCGGGGTGGCAGCAGAAGTTTAAGAAAGTTGAGGTTTTGCATGGTTGTGCTGGAGAAAAAAGCAGGACCCTATCAAGGGAAGAGGAGCAGGGCTGGTGGCCTTGGGACTTCCTCTCTGCAGCCAGGGCGACACATTTTCCTCTCTCTCTTCTCTCACTCACTTTGCTTCAGAGTAAGGAGGGGTCCCCCCCCCCGAGACTCATTAATAACTAAGTTACAGGGAATGAGAAGAGAGGAAGGAGAAATTTCCCAACAAAAGGCAGCTGGGGCCAGCCCAAGATATGTCTCATTGTTTTGATCTGTCAGTTCACCTCTCTGAATCTTAATTCCCTTGGATCTAAAATGATGATGATGCCAGCGATCCAATCCACTGCAGAGGGATAACAAAAGAACCACAGTAGATAATCTATGTGAGAGGATTTTTTTTTAAGTACAGGTTAATCTAAAATATCAAGTTATTGTTTTAAGTGCTTTGTGGGGAAAAAAGCCTGAATAAGAATTCTTCACCAGCCAGAGTTTCCAATGAAGGTGGGGAGACAAGCCACACGCACACTCTAGCAGCTAACAATCTGAGGGCCACAGGAGGAGGAGCAGATGAGTGGGGACCGGCGCGGATGAGGAGACGCAGACCTGTGAGCGGTCCAGATGCAGAGCAAAGAGTGATTTGGGGAGGTCTCATTGCACAGATGGGAGTTATTATGGGTTGAATTGTGTCTCCCCCAAAAGATATGCTGAAGTCCTAACCCTCAGGACCTATTGGGAAATAGGCTCCTTGCGGATGCAATTAATCCAGATGAGGTCACCGTGGCTTAGGGTGGGCCCTGAATCCCACATGGCCGGTGTCCTCACAAGAAGGGCAAGGAGAGCACACGCACACACGCACAGGGACAGCTGGCCATGTGGTGACAGAGGCAGGCACTGAAGCGACACAGCTGCGAGGCAGGGAGCCAAGGACTGCCGGTCACCACCAGCGCGAGGAAGGGGTGAGAAAGAATGCTCCCACAGGTCCCAGATGGACCAGGGCCCCGCTGACACCTTGCTCTCAGATTCGGGTCCCCAGGACTGTGAGACAACGAATTTCTGTTGGGATAAGCCCTCCAGTGTGTGGTACTCTGTCACAGCAGGCCTAGCACATGAATACGGAGCTGAGCAGGGCCTGAGAGCTGGGCTGCCTCCCCACAGCACAGCAGAGGAGAGAGGACAGTGTGTGATGGTAGGTCACTGAGGGGGGAGGAGGGGAGCTTCCCAGTCAAGTTAATCATTTCTCAGTATGCTGCAGCACACTGGAGTAATGCCTGTGTTCCTGTGGATAAGATCAATAATCTCTATTTTACTATCTAGTAATCAGAATTATCGTAACTTTGCTACCTAGTATATTTGGCTTGGCTGCACAAACTCCTTTTAAACGACTTCTCCTTGCCTACTATCTATTTACCGCCCATGAAGTATCAGGCTGACCCTGTTCTTATTTTCTTTTTAAATCCATGTTTAGCTTCCACGTTTATTGATTCTCAGTTCTGAGTGGCACCCAATTTCCTGATGAATTTTGCCATTTAGCTGTGAGGAGAGCAGGGCCAAAGGACAAGAAACCCCCAAAGCACCACGAGCTCTGCTTGACACTCACCAGATTGCGCTTCAAGGAAATCCTGTTCTCTGGAGAAGCTGTTATGCTCTGCTGGACCAGTACCCTACCTCAAGAAAGACCTAAGAGCCATATTTACACATCAGCTGTCAGAGATCCAAAGTAGCCATTAGTAATGATTAGGTAAATAGAATAACTTCAAATGTCCCTAAATACATATTTGCAGGATGATAGGCCATCGGGTGAGGTGTTCCTCTTTTCAGTAAGCCCAGCTTTTGCAAACGACATTCTGTTGTGGTTACAAGCGCGCTGGACAAGGCCGCCCCCATTTCGGCGCATTACCAGTTAACGTGTCACGGTTGTATCTGATCATGTCTTAGCATTCTTTGGGTTCCCTAAGGATGGCACGGAGTATGTAGCATTTATCCAGGGCAAGGCTCAGGATACTGAACGATATAAGTTTTAGTGCAGAGGCCCCACTTAGGTGTCCCCAAAGGTCAGTGATGGCTGTCTATGTGCTATTCTCATTGTTTCAGAAAGCCTAACAGAAATCACTCATTTACACTCAAGTAACCACTTGGTCTAACTCAAGCCTCAACTATGCATTATAAAAGTAAAGAGTTTAGAGTCTGGAGCCAGACTGCTTATAATTCAACTCACTAGCTGTGAAATCATGTCCAATTTATTCAACCTCTCCTCATCGGTAAATACAGTTAGCAACAGTATGTACATTGAAGTACAGAAGGCATGTTGGGGGGCCTGGCATACAGTAGGTTCCTGAGAAGGGCTTATTCTGACTTTTGTTTCCAGCTAAATTACATGAATTCCAGCCGGGTATGTTAAGCTAATCAGAAACTCTACTTGGAAATGGCATGTGTCTCAACATTTTGAATTTTGACGTTTAGCTCTGAGGAGAGCAGGACCAAATGACAAGAAACTCCTAAAAATAATTTCTATAATTATTAAAAATAACGTATTTATATGATATCTCTTAAAACCTGGTTTGTATAAGGAAGAAAAAAGGAGTCATTCGTGGTGAAAATATTGAAAATGTCTGTGTTTTGAAGTTTTTAAAAAGATTTTCTTATTTACATTGTGTCAACACAACGTCCAAGTCCTTTAAGGAAACACCCACTCAGAAAACCCAGTCTCTGAAGCACAATAATTCTAATATATTTATCATCATCATCATATTATTATTATTATTATTATTATTATGTCACTTAGCAATTGGACACAGACTCTAATTCTGGCTCTCTCTGTATCCCATTAAAATATCCAAGGAGAATATAAAAATAAAAACGAATACTGACTGACATTAATACTAAAATCTGGGGGGGGAATCTCCACTAGATAAGGCAGATGGAGGTAAAGAGAAGGAAAAACTACCCAGAATGACAAGGAACTTAGAATTCAAACGGCCAAAACTAAAACCCACACTGGAGGGCATATTCGCAGCGCCGATGCTGTAGACAATGTCAGCATCATTCAAGACTAGAGAGCTTTCCTGTAACCCTTGAAACTGAGCCAGGTGCCTTTTTGGTCATTGTCCCAGTTCCCAGTGCAGCCTCTGTATTCTTCCACCAGGTCACTTTTATATCACATTGTTACTATCTGTTTATAAGTCTAAGTCTAAATCTAAATTGTAGGAGCCATTAGTGGTGAAAATATTGAAAATCGCTATGTTTTGGAGTTTTTTTTTAAAGTCCATGTTTTGCACCTCCAATAACTGGCAGAATGTCTGGCCCACAGTCGACACTCAATAAACTTAAGTTTAACTGAACTGTGCAAACTTTATGCAATGTTCTGCTAACAGTGGGCTCTCTTCTCTGCTGTACTTTCCGGGACTACTAGTTTTGTGATCCGTCAAAAGAAAAGAATTTGTTTACTCATTTGGTCAGTCGGTAATTTATTCACTCATTTAATTAATATCTTCTGAGTTCCCACCACTTGCCAGACGCTGTGCATGTGTTCAGCCTGTTATGACTTGTTTCTTTGGAACCCACGTGGATGCCTAGTGTGACTAACTCCTTTTCTGGGTTCTGAGAAATATTTCCTGTAATAATTTATTCAAAAAATTTTCCTAAGATCAGTGTCGAGCTCATAGGTCTATAATTTGATCAACATACCTTGCTCACACCATTTCAAAATTTAGAACGAGCCACGGTTGTCCACCTCCAAACTTCTGATACTGCTCTCATTGTCTGTGACCCTCCCAATATCACTAGCAACAACAGCTGGACAATCTCAACCATAAGTTCTCTCTGTGGCACACAACAATTGTTTAGGGCCAAAAGACTTGCAGTCATTGAGAGCAGGTACTGTATGTTTCCTCACCAAATTCAATTTTAATCCCTCTTACAGCTTACGTAGGAAGATCAGAGAAAAGAAACCAAGATTGGTGGAAAATAGAAACCGGACAGCCTTGCTTCCTTGGTAACCTGACGACAGGTTACCCACTTACCTAAGGGAGGAGACATCAATACCAAAGTTTAAATTTGTCCAAAATGAGGATTAACTGCTATAGGAATTGCCTCTTAATATAAAATAGTTACATTTTACATAATTAGAATTGAGACAAACATAATTTGGACAACACATATAAAAACAATACAAATCATTAGGAAGTAATAACTAGACAACTAGACAAAATACATAAGACATTTGTTTCAGATATTAGACAACAGTTATCTTAGGACTCTGATTCCCTGAAAGAAGCAAAACGAACTAGGTAAGCCCTCTCATCACCCAATCTACTCTCTGTAGACGGCTTCCAAGCCACAGCAAAAGAAGAGGGAACCCAAACAGAGCTGGTGCTCTCATTAAGCTTAGGAGTTTGGGGAAGGTGAAGTGACCACAGTTTGTGAGGGAGAGAAGGGAGCTGTACAAAGAGAGAAAGAGAAAAGGAACCCCAGGGACATGCAGAGATGTCTACTGGAGCCTTTGGCTGAGCACTGGGATGCACATGTGTGGAGTGAAATTCATGAGGCTGGGAAAAGAACCACCAGAACGCAGAAGGCAAAACAATTTCTGGAGTTTACATGAAGGTAGGAACAGTTCCTGTTTTGACCAGTCAGGGTGGAGAGTCCCCTAATATACAGAGTCCGTGGTGATGTGCTAGAGCTGGCTTGTGCAAGCCTGAGATAGCTGATGGTTAAATATTCAGGAATTTTGAGAGGTGTTTGCTGTCATATTGGTAGATTCTGGCCATAACAGCAAGTAAATAAACACTAAAAATCAGGTTGTATGTGTGTGTGTGTGTGTGTGTGTGTGTTTTGTTGTTGTTGTCTTTAGAGAAGCTGTTACATATTTACCAGCACACTACTAAAGCATTGGGTAGAGTATTTTAAAGAACCATGCTTTAGTAGTTCAGTAGTTTTGTGCTACAACAAAATCTACCCTTAAAAGGATTAGATTGAGTCCTAGCCGGTTTGGCTCAGAAGATAGAGCGTCGGCCTGCAGACCGAAGGGTCCGGGTTCCATTTCAGTCAAGGACATGTACCTCAGTTGCAGGCTCCTCCCTGGCCTGGGCCCCCTGGTCAGGGCACATGCAGGAGGCAACCAATCAATGTGTTTCTCTCACAGCGATGTTTCTCTTTGTCTTTCCCTCTCTCTTCCACTCTCTCTAAAAAAAATCAATGGAAAAATACCCTTGTGTGAGGATTAACAACAACAAAAAAGGTTGTTGATCTACAAGTAACTTAACTTGAACTTACCTCAATTAAGGTCCAGCACTCTTGAGTGTAATACAACAGAATCCAGCTCTTAACACAATAATATTCATAACATGAATAACTTTAAAGCAAATAAGTTTAATTTATTATCAAAAACCTTTTCACAAAGAAAACTCCAGGCCCAGTAGATTCCACTGAATTCTACAAATATTTAAGGAAGAAGTAAAACAAAGACTACATAAATGCTTCTAGAAAATAGAAGAGAGGAAATATTACTTAATTCAAAATGTGATGAGGCCAGCATTACCCTGCTATCAAAGCCAGAGAAGGCCATGACATGACATTACAAGGGCACTGCAGACCCAATATCCTCATAAACCCAGATATAATATCCTTGACAACATATTAATAAGTCAATATAAGGCTAATAATAAAAGATCACCAAGTGTGGCTTGTCCCCGGAATGCGATGTTGGTTTAACATTTGAAAATCAATCCATATAATTCACTATATTAGCACATTACTGAATGAAGACAGATATAGACTCCATACTCTATGATTTCATTTATATGAAATTCTAGAAAAGGCAAAACTAGTGGCAAAAAAACACATCAGTGACTATCTGGGCCTGGAGTGGAGAGAGGGGATGGACTGCAATGGGGAATGAGGAAACATTGGGGTATAATGGAAATATTACACTTTTTGACAGTGGAAGTAGTTATTAGATATTTCTCAAAATTTAGCAAGCTGTACACTTAAAATGGGGGAATTTCATTGAATGTAAATTATACCTCAATAAGGCTGATTTAAAAAAATATTACACTTTTTGACAGTGGAAGTAGTTATCTAATAACTACTATCTAAGTAGTTATTAGATATTTCTCAAAATTTGGCAAACTGTACACTTAAAATGGGGGAATTTAATTGAATGTAAATTATACCTCAATAAGGCTGATTTAAAATTTGCTTGGGCCCACCTGGTGTGGCTCAGTGGTTGAGCCTTGACCTATGTGCCAGGAGGTCAGAGTTCAATTCCCAGTCAGGGCACATGCCTGGATTGTGGGCTCAGTCCCCAGTAGGGGGCATGCAGAGAGCAGCCAATCAATGATTCTCTCTCATCATTGATGTTTCTCTTTCTTTCCCTTCCTCTTTGAAATCAACAAAAATATTAAAAATAAAATAAAATAGCCGGGAGGTCAGAGTTCAACTCCCAGTCAGGGCACATGCCTGGATTGTGGGCTCAGTCCCCAGTAGGGGGCATGCAGAGAGCAGCCAATCAATGATTCTCTCTCATCATTGATGTTTCTCTTTCTTTCCCTTCCTCTTTGAAATCAACAAAAATATTAAAAATAAAATAAAATAAATAAAAACTGCTTGGGCCCAAATCAGTAGAGATGTCCTCAGGACAAAAGCAGCTTCCATCATCCGGTCCCAATGCTCTGGCTGCACCACCAGAAATGAGAGTTGGCTGCTGACTTTATTTTATTTTATTTTTCCCACCACCATTTATCCCCTCTATGCCCTCTTCTACCTCCATCCTGCCCACTCCCCACCCCCCGGGACAATCACCACACTGTTGTCCATGTTAACGAGTTCTCTCTCATTTTTGCTCAATTACTCCAGTCTCCATCCCCCCACCCCCACCCTGAGCTGTCTGCTTGCTCTCCATCTATAAGTCTGTCTCTATTTTCCTTGGTAGTTCAGTTTATTCATTAAATTTGACATATGAGTGAAATCATATGGTACGTATCTTTCTTTGATGAGCTTATTTCACCTAGCCTAATGTTCTCCAGGTCTATCCATGCTGTTGCAAAAGGTAAAATTTTCTTCCTTTTTACAAGAGTAGCATTCCATTATGTAAATGTACCACAGCTTTTTTTTTTAATCTACTCATAGATGGACACTTGGGCTGCTTCCAAATGTTGGCTATTATAAATAACACTGCAATGAATATAGAGGTACATATATTCTTTTGAATTAATGTTTAAGATTTCTTTGGATAAAGTCTCAGAAATGGAATTGCCGAGTCATAAGGCAGTTCCATTTTTAATTTTTTGAAGTGATTCCATACTGCTTTCCACAGTGGCTGCACCAATCTGCATTCCCACCAACAGTGCACAAGGGGTTCCCTTTTCTCCACATTCTCACCAACACTTTTTGTTTGTTGATTTATTGATGATAGCCATTATGGCAGATGTGAGGTGAACTAAAAAAAAGGTAAACTAAAAAAAGGCAAACTTGTAAATGTAAACTAAAAAAAAATCCCATTTACAATTGCTTCAAAAAGGAATAAAATACCTAGGAATAAATTTAACCAAGAATGTAAAAGACCTGTACTCAAAAAATTATAAGACACTGAAGAAAGAAACTGAGGAAGATACAAATAAATGGAAGCATATTCTTCATGGATAGAAAGAATTAACATCACTAAAATGTCCATACTACTCAAAGAAACCTATAGATTCAACGCAATGCCTATCTGGATACCAATGGTGTATTTCACAGAACTAAAACAAATGTTTCAAAAATTTATATGGAACCACAAAAGACACCGATAGCAACAGTGATCTCGAGAAAGAGGAACAAAATTGGAGGAATCACGCTACCTGGTATCAAACTATATTACAAAGACATAGTAATCAAAACATCATGGTACTGGCATAAAAACAAACATATAGTTCAATGGAGCAAAATAAAGAGCCCAGAAATAAATGCATGTCTTTATAGACAATATTTGACAAAGGAGGCAAAAACATACAATGGACTAGATAGTGTATTCAATAAATAGGGTGGGGAAAATTGGACAGACACATGCAAAAAAACAAAACAATAAAACTAGACCACCTTCTTACATTGCTCACAAGAATAAACTCAAAATGGGTTAAAGGCTTAATGTTAGACTCAAAACTATAAAAATCCTAGAAGAAAACATAGGCAGTAAAATCTCAGATATTTCTTGTAGCAATATTTTTCTGATATATCTCCTCAGGCAAGGGAAACAAAAGAAGAAAATAAATAAATGGGACTACATCAAACTAAAGAGTTTTTGCACAGAAAAGAAACCACCAACAAAATGAAAAGACAATCCACTAAATGGGAGAACATATTTACCAATGATACATCTGATAAGGGCTTAATATCCAAAACTTATAAATAACTTATAGAGCTTAACACCAAAAAAGCAAACAATCCAATTTAAAAACGGACAAAAGACCTGAATAGACAATTCTTCAAACAGGACATTCAATAAATGCATGTCTTTATAGACAATATTTGACAAAGGAGGCAAAAACATACAATGGACTAGATAGTGTATTCAATAAATAGGGTGGGGAAAATTGGACAGACACATGCAAAAAAACAAAACAATAAAACTAGACCACCTTCTTACATTGCTCACAAGAATAAACTCAAAATGGGTTAAAGGCTTAATGTTAGACTCAAAACTATAAAAATCCTAGAAGAAAACATAGGCAGTAAAATCTCAGATATTTCTTGTAGCAATATTTTTCTGATATATCTCCTCAGGCAAGGGAAACAAAAGAAGAAAATAAATAAATGGGACTACATCAAACTAAAGAGTTTTTTTGCACAGAAGAAACCACCAACAAAATGAAAAGACAATCCACTAAATGGGAGAACATTTTTACCAATGATACATCTGATAAGGGCTCAATATCCAAAACTTATAAATAACTTAAAGAACTTAACACCAAAAAAAGCAAACAATCCAATTTAAAAACGGACGAAAGACCTGAATAGACAATTCTTCAAACAGGACATTCAGCTTTCCAATAGACATATGAAAAGATGCTCAACATTGAATTTCTTAATGGAGAGTATCTAAGAGAAGATGAAGCATAGACTTCAGACTCTCTGTAGAGTAGGAGGGTGTTCTTTCCCTCATTTCCTTCTTTTGTCATGTAAGTTAATCTTTAAGTCTGGGCTTCCTGATATACTTTGGTTCAATTCAGAAACAGGTATTCGTATCTCAGTGACAATCAATTTGTCAAAACTGGATTTAGGAGTCAAGGATCAGATTTTAGAACTACATTGGTGTGAGCCTGAAGAAGTGAACAAGTTGTTTAACTTCTCTTGGTTTCAATATCAACCTTCAAAAAATGAGCATCAATAATTCTTACAATGTGTCCAATAAATCAGATGCCTTACTTTCTAGAGAAAAAACTCCTATTTAATTACTACTCTTCTTTCATTGCTTAAAATTGTTCACCTGCTTTCTACTCATAATTTCACTTGATCTTAGCCAAAAGGCCAAGAAGTGATCTACTCATAATTCAAAAAGCATGTCTGTAATACTTTAATGCCCAATTATATTCAGTTCAACAGATATAATATACATAATACCTGTCCATCTAGCACTTGGTTCTCTTGATTTCTCAATTCTTCAGACTAAAACCAAGAATCAGATAAGACATTTTGAAACAAGGAGGAGAAGAGGAGCTCTGAGCAGTCTGTTCAAAGGTTGGAAAATTTCCTTAAAAGAAGAAACCTATAGGCTTATTTAGGGTTAATTTTGAAGGTATTTTATATCCAATCCAATAAGATTAATTAGTTGTTCTTAAATCCATGCTAGATAATCATCAGCAAATTAAAAGGTACATTGACAAACCAATTACAAGGGAGGACATAGAAAAACCATAAAACATGGGTACAGTAAAATACAAATAATTCTAGTGTAGAAAATAAACTGTCCTATACACATACTTTAATAGGTCCTGAGAGAACTACTATATTGGAACTAAGTACAATCACTAACGCTCACTAATACCACTATCTTATGTTTTAAGGGACAACCTCTCAGATGTGCAGACAACTGGACAGATTCTCCAGAATGACTTCACCTTTGACAGTTCTGGAAAGCTGATGTTTACTATAGTGTATTTTATTTAGCAGCTGTTTCATATGTGTAAATGTTGTCTACTCAACTATACTTCCGTGAGGGGAAGGCCAGGTCATATATTTCTCTGTGCCTCCCCTGCAACCATCTTCCTCTGTATCATGAGATTAATGTAGTTAATTAATCACGTGACTGTAGTTAGGTAAAGGACCCCAGCACCTACACAGAATCTGGCACATAGCTGGTGCTCAGTTAACGCTGGTCGAGTGAATGATGCTAGTGTCCCATGCAGTTCAAAAAGTACTTGAATTATTGACTTAGGGTCCCTGTGTCTTCTTCAAAGCTTCATTATATGCTTGGACTGTCATGTTTTTGGCCCCAAAAGTTACGAATCCTCCTCCCTATACAATTAAATTAACCTCTGAAATCCTAGAAATGTCCAAAGATTTCCAAAAAGGCCTGATGGCTTATCTTCAATCCCATGGAAAGTGAATTCCAAGCTCCCATGGTCTTCGTCCGTATGCTCTTCTCAGACACTCTTCCTCCCCATGCTCAGAATTTATCATATTGACATGAATAGTTTACAGGTTAGATTTAATTATTTATATTTTATTTTCTCTTTTCTCCTATGTTCTTATCAAATGGTTGTCTTCGATTACATATTTTTAGTGTCTTGGTGGAACATAATTTTGTAATGATTTTTTTAAGTTTCTTATAGGCAATAGGGTGCTTAAAAATACTGTAAGAAATATGAATTAGGGAATTAGGATTCAAGCACTTCCAAAGGAATATTTTCATTGGATGCTTTTCTACGACAAAGTATTTTAGGATGGTAAAAGGAGAGTATCAGTTTGTGATTGATTCTTCTGTAAAATTCTGGGACAAGTCAACAAGTCTGCTGTGTACCTCTTCTATGGCTAATGTGTGGCTCTGGAGGTAGAGGGTGCCAAAACAATAGAAACCAAGAATACTTAATATATTAAGTTTGTCTTTGCATAACTATGGTAATAAAACATGTTCTTCACCTTGGAAATTAAAGAAAAAGAAAAAAATGACCCATGTTCCCACCACCCTGACAAGACTATTGGTCTGGACTTTGGAAGCGCTGTTTGAGTGCAGAATCTATGTAGAGAACCCAGTACCTGGCCAGGAGGAAATCTCGGTGAGAGGAGACAAAAGCCACGCAGTTGAAGTCGTTTCAAAGCTGGGTGAAACCATGTGTAACCAAGTGCTAAATGGAGCATTTACAAAGGGAAGATAATAGAGCCTACAGAATCTTTGCTTCCAAAATGCTCCAAGATACTATGCCCAAAATTTGAGAAAACTCTCCAAAAAACAAAACTCTCTCCTTCAGTGACCTGCTAGTTGAATGACAAGCAGTGAGGAAATGTTCCTGGCACCAGGGACACCCCCTGACCAGGTGGAACATAAGGATTCTTAATCCATCAACTGTGATACAACCAAACCTTCAAACAAGTTGGGTTACACGAAGTTGCAAAGCTGTATTCTGATTACACCCCAGCTTAGAGATGGCTTGACACCTCTGTAGAGTCACGGCCAAAACAAACTCAAAGCTAGGCCTGGACATTTGCGCAGATACTAAAACACACACCAACCTTGAGCACGTTAAGTCCTCACCGTTCTCCCGGAACAAATGACAGCCTGAGAAAAGCAAGCAGCCATGCATATTTGTGCTGGGAAATTCTTTAAATGTGCACTTTATCTGTGCAAGTTATGTACCGAATGCCCCCTTCAATGCCAAGCTCTCCCGCCTCGGTGCGGAGCCCGTTCTCTCTTTGTGAAGGGGTGTGGGCCTGCTTTTCCCAGGCATAAGAATTTTCAATTAGCTGGGATCTTTTCATTTATATCTGCAGTTTCTAGTTTTGAAAATCTAATTCCATGCAGCTTAAATTTTATTTTCATCACTCAAATCAAGTCTA
This sequence comes from Myotis brandtii, assembly GCF_000412655.1. NCBI lineage: Eukaryota > Metazoa > Chordata > Mammalia > Chiroptera > Vespertilionidae > Myotis > Myotis brandtii. The sequence continues at coordinate 188,771 of NW_005357075.1, forward strand.
AAAAGTAATGGCAAGTTAATAAATTTCCACGCTAATGTTGCTAATTCACTGGCCTACTAATATCTCTAGGATTCTTTCCAAGTCACAAAGATTATCACTTTCTCTGGGGTTCTAGAAATTTCAGTAAAAAGTGATTTTCTCTAAATACCTAAAATAGAACTGAATCATAGAACTTTCTAGCTGTACAGCCTTTGGAGATTACTCAGTCCCATTTCTTCACTTACAGCTGAGATTTTGAGAGATTAAGAGATTGACAAATAGCATAACTAATTAGTGGGAGAGTTTCTACACGCTTCCACCTTCATGGACACTCAGCTAACATTTGTTGAAGATCTTGCCTATGTCAGGGACTTGCATGTTCTTGACGTTAGATTTACCAAGATGTAAAAACTTCTCAGTGAGTTCACATTCAAGTAGGTGCCGATGACTCCTAGTTATATCTGCAGTTTCTAGTTTTGAAAATCTAATTCCATGCAGCTTAAATTTTATTTTCATCACTCAAATCAAGTCTAAAAAGTAATGGCAAGTTAATAAATTTCCACCCTAATGTTGCTAATTCACTGACCTACTAATATCTCTAGGATTCTTTCCAAGTCAGAAAGATTATCACTTTCTCTGGGGTTCTAGAAATTTCACTAAAAAGTGATTTTCTCTAAATACCTAAGATAGAACTGAATCATAGAATTTTCTAGCTGTACCGCCTTTGGAGATTACTCAGTCCCATTTCTTCACTTACAGCTGAGATTTTGAGAGATTAAGAGATTGACAAATAGCATAACTAATTAGTGGGAGAGTTTCTACACGCTTCCACCTTCATGGACACTCAGCTAACATTTGTTGAAGATCTTGCCTATGTCAGGGACTTGCATGTTCTTGATGTTAGATTTACCAAGATGTAAAAACTTCTCAGTGAGTTCACATTCAAGTAGGTGCCGATGACTCCTAGTTAGATCTTGGGAAAATATTTAACGCTTTTGTCGGTTAAGAAAACCCCCAGACTTGCTACCCACACAACTCTCACTTAACCCAGTCTGTCTCAACCAAGTCAACTTCAGAGGTGGCCATAATGTGCTCCAGATACTAAGACCTAAAGGGTATCCTCCTTATCTCAATATGTACTATCCAGGTGGCCAAGCTGTGAGGTTGCGTAAGGAAGCAAAGTAGTTTCCACAGGAAAATGTTCACTAAATGAATTTCCACTTAAAAACGAGTGCCCTCCTCACTCCGGGCTGGTGTTTAGTTTCACAGCTGGTATCACCTCTTTGTTGGTCAGTCTTTGCCATTTCATTTTAAACATCAGCACAATTCGAACTGGTAGCAAATCAAGTTGAACATCTTACTGAAAGAATTGATAAAGCCAGTCAAATTGATGTTGAAGAACTGCTCAATCACATTCAAACTGTTGTTAAAGGAAAAGCTGCTGGAAATAAAAAGGCTAGTGGAAGAAAATGACAAGGATGGTGGCATAAAAGTTCTTTCCAAAAAGAATGGTCTGAGTTTCTTTAAATTGAGAGAAGAACTTGAAAACAAATCAATGAAGTTCTTGAATATTTGTCCAAAATGGATCCCTTTTGTAATTGTAGAATGAAACTCAAACAAAAAGTAGCGGCTACTGTATGATGCCAGCTTATATTTTTGCCAGAAAAAAAAATCACACACTCTTAAAGAGAAGAAATATTTGTGTCATTCTCTGTTCCTTCTAAGAAACAAACACAGTTTTATTTTAAATATATATTCCATACACAAAATAAGATGAGCTTATTTTTAAGAGATTCAGTTTGATTCTTCAAGATATAGCCCCTATCACTTTTTAATTTGGGCTTTTGTTCCCATTTTCAAGCAGGATGTTTTGTTTTGTTTGTTTGTTATTATTTTTTATTGATTTCAGAGCGGAAGAGAGAGGGAGAGAGAGATAAAAACATCAATGATGCCCTGAAATCATTGATTGGTTATCTACTGCACTCCCCACACGGGGATCGAGCCCACAACCTGGGCATGTGCCCTGACCAGGAATTGAACTGTGACCTCCTGGTTCATAGGTCGACGCTCAACCACTGAGCCACACCAGCTGGGCTCAAGCAAGTTTTGTAACTATGATTTTCAATAATGAAGATGACCTGTAATTGTAGGAATGAAGGATTGAGGCCCAGAAAATGCAGCAATTTTCTAAGGTCACACACCTCATCCTGGCAGAACTAAACTGCCACATTCTCCCATCACCAGAATTGCTAATCTCTCTGCAAAGAGGGAAGGAATTTGCCTTGCACTCAACATGGCTTTTCAGTCAAGGTAAGAATTTGATGGCAGGAGAAGAAGTAAAAGACACTGAGGAAAGATCTTATGGAAGATCAAATAAAATTTGTTTTCCCTTCACTTTAGCTAAAGAAATGACATGTCTAAAATTGATTGTAATCCTAAACGTACATTCCAGGGATAAGACGTGCCCATTTTAAAGTGTGTTCTGGTGCAATTAAGAGACACACTTAAGATGGGGATTAATCTTGATTATTCTGTTTGGGGTTCTTTTTTAAAGAGAGAGTACACAGAGGAAACCGTACTCCCCGCACCCCTGCTGCCTTGCTGCTTCCAGCACGTGACAAAATAAGGCAAAAAGGGGTTCCAAGGTGCTGTGAACTGAATGTTTGTGTCCAGCGCCCCCCCCTCACCTCCCCCAAATTCATATGTTGGAGCTCTAACCGCCAGTGTGATGGTATTTGGAGGCGGTGTCTTTGGCAAGTGACTAGGGTTAGATGAGGTCATGAAGGAATCAGTACCCTTAGAAGAAGAGAGATGACCAGTACCTTCTCACTCTCTCCCCCTCCTCCTCCCTCCCCCCTTTCCCATCATGTGAGGACACAGAGAGATGGTGGCCATCACCAGGAACGCAATCTGGCAGCTCCTTGATCTTAGACTTGCTGGCCTCCAGAACTGTGAGAAATCAATGTTTGCCATTTAAGCCACCCAGTCTGTGGTATTTGCTGTGGCAGCCTGAGCTGTCTAAGACACAGGTCTTCAAAGCAGGTTTTGGTGCTTCATTGGAGGTTTTCAGTAGGCCACAATTTCTTCTTACGCAGACATGAAGGAGACATCAGCGTCTGGGGCAGACAGACTGGAGATGTCCTGTTTCTCTCAGAAGGACAGGGACTGGCCACCTCTGCATCTCAGAGGCCAGAGCATCCATTACGTCATTGCTGGGCTATGCCCTTGCTCTAGAGCAGCGGTTCTCAACTTGTGGGTCGCGACCCCTTTGGGGGTCGAACGACCCTTTCACAGGGGTCGCTTAAGACCATCAGAAAACACATATATAATTACATATTGTTTTTGTGATTAATCACTATGCTTTAATTATGTTCAATTTGTAACAATGAAAATACATCCTGCATATCAGATATTTACATTACGATTCATAACAGTAGCAAAATTACAGTTATGAAGTAGCAACGAAAATAATTTTATGGTTGGGGGTCACCACAACATGAGGAACTGTATTAAAGGGTCGCAGCATTAAGAAGGTTGAGAACCACTGC
>NW_005357075.1:193061-206811 GCF_000412655.1 Myotis brandtii
TCTATTTTGAAGAAGTGGCGTTAGAAGAAGTGGGGGTACATTTGCTGAGGTCGACCCCTCAGATTGAGGACGTTTTTAGCAAAGGCCAGCTTAGGAGTACCCTAATTAAGTTAATAACAATGTACCTACCTATATAGTTTAAGTTTAAAAAATTTGGCTCTCAAAAGAAATTTCAATCGTTGTACTGTTGATATTTGGCTCTGTTGACTAATGAGTTTGCCGACCACTGCACTAGAGGGTAGCTCCCAGCAGGGCCTCCATGCAAACTGCATGGTGACAGCTGGGCTGTTTGTCACCTTCTGTCCCACCAGCAACTACCACAATTCCCTAGCTCTCTCTCCACCAGCCTCAACAACTTGCTCCTCCAAAGCTCACTGCTTCAACTCATGGCAGCGCTAAGCTTTTCGGCCAGTCCAGAGACCTCTCCGTCAGTCCCTCCCATGATGTGACTGAGCCACAACTCCTAGTCTAGGTCAGAATCTATGCTCCTTCACTGGCTTTACCCTAATTAGACTATTGAACTACATTCTAACTGGCTTCTCTAACTCCAGCCTTTAACGTCTCAAATTTATTTTTTACCCAACCTTGTTTACTCATTCTCCCTGTTATTGGCAATTTTAAATCCAAACTTTAGTAAGACATTTAAGACACTACACCATCAGGACCCAAGCCAATTTCCCCAACTCACCTGTCACTGTATGCCACCTTATACCTTGCATTCAGGTCTCCATGGAACATTCATTCTGGAACATTCATGTTTCCATGTGTGCCCTGCAGTGTGCCCTCTCCTGGGAAGGCCCAATCTTGCTACCATGAGCCTATTTATTTAAATTTCAGCTCAAAAGCAACATTGTCTAGCTAGCCTTTTCTCCATCTTCTCAAACTGAATTCATGCTGTTTTTCAAGTTCATGTGGCACTTTAATAATTAGTATTATGATCCCCACATTCCAGTTTGCTTGGGACAGTCCAAGTTTATGCTGGATATTCCTGCTTGTTTTTAATGATTCCCTCCTTTTTCCTCAAAAAATTCTAAATTAGGACAATAAATTATGTATATAATTCTTCTTCCTACTATTTCTGTACCTATTTCTGTCCCTCCCTCCCTGTCCTGAGGTTTGAGGTCGGGAATGGCACCTCTCTCAAAGTTACCTTTCCCCAGGGCCCAGCCAGTACTTAATACATAGTAAATACTCAGTAATATTTGTTTAAAGTGAACTTTACTGTGCCTCAAAGGATAAGTATAATTTTAAAAGGCAGAGAGTGGAGACATTTTATTTTAAAATATATTTTTATTGATTTCAGAGAGGAAGGGAGAGGGAGAGAGAGATAGAAGTATCAATGATGAGAGAGAATCATTGATCTGCTGCCTCCTACATGACTCCCACTAGGGATCGAGCCCACAACCCGGGCATGTGCCTTGACCAGAATCGAACCCAGGACCCTTCAGTCCATAGGCTGACGCTGTATCCACTGAGCCAAACCAACTAGGGCGAGAGTAGAGACATTTTAAAGATTATTACAGTGATATTAGGGATAATACTAAGAGATTCCACTGCAAAAAAATATACTAGCCTAGGTGTGCTTCCTACTCCCAAAATACCACCTAGTAAACCTCCTACACACTAACTTCAGCATCTGCTTCCAGGGAACCCAACTTGCAACACTGGTCAAGATTCATGATTTCAAGACACAATTTAACTAAAATAATTAAATATATTCACAGAAATAAATAATAACAGTATAAGACATATTATCCTATATAATAAAAGTCTAATATGCAAATTGATCAAACTGCTATGATGTGCACTGACCACCAGGGGGCAGATGCTCAATGCAGGAGCTGCCCCCAGCCCTAAGGCTCCAGGCGGGTCCCCCCTTCCCCCCGCCAGCCCGCCGCATCACCCTGCCAGTTGCCCCACAGATCGACCCTGATTGCTGGCCAGGCCTAGGGACCATACCCAAGCACAAATTTCGTGCACTAGGCCTCTAGTAATTTATAAGACTCTTGAAGGTAGACCCAATGTCTCATTCATTTGAGTATCTTCAATACCCACCAGCAATCATGGTCCAATTAGCTGTTTGTTGAATGGACACACAGGTGGCTGGATGGCAAATGAATGCCATCATTATCACACCTGAGAAGGGGTGTGCATACAGAGGAGCACAGGACGCTGTGGGCTTGGGTTCCTAGGAAAGGCTTTGCTAAGAGAGTGCCATGTAATTAAGGTATTGACATAAAGCAGGGAGACAAAGTCCAATATATAAGAGAGAGAACACAACAAATAAAGACCAGATTAAGAAAAAGGAAATCTGAGCAGCTATCTAAATTGCCCATTTAAAAAGGCACCAAAATATCACCAGAAATTAGTAACCAAATGTATAATTGTCTGATTGTGTGTGTCCATACTTCTCTCCAGGATAGTATGAGACATGAATTGAAATAAAACTCTACTGAACTGTGAGGAGAAAACCCAAAAGGTGCGTGCTCAAATGATAACACATGGCCACTTAACTTCCTTCTGACGAGGCAGGACTGGAGGACGAGGGTTTGGGGTGAGCGCTGACTTGTCAAAGATGTTAAAGAGGTTGGGGGCTACCACCATCCCTCTTCTCTGATCTTATCCCACGGAGCCATCAGCCACCCCCCTAAATAAATGGTAAACATTTAAAGAAAAATGGTTTAAAGGACTGTCAGTTTATTGACCTGCCTGGGTTCCCATATGTCTCAGTTCAGCCCTAAATGCAGAGATAAGCAGTTAGGAGAGGGAAAAGAAAGATGTTCTAGATGTTAGTGGTGTGACCCATTATTGTATCTAAATGCTATTTGAAGCTATTTGCATATTTGCAAGTTCCATAAGTGTACAGCTGTTGCAGTGTGTGTGTGTGTGTGTGTGTGTGTGTGTGTGTGTGTGTGTGTATTTACTGGCGACACAGAGTCATGTCCAAACACCTGTGGGAAGCTGACCAATGACTCCTGAGTCTGACTCCTGACCCTCAGGACCAAGACTCTTAAACTTTCTACAACAAAAGCTTCTCCTTCACCCACCTGGAAAGCAAATGGAAACCATCAGGTCAGGGGCAGGTGAGGCAAGGACCACAGCACTGTCTGGGGAAATGGCTGGTACTGGGGGGGCGGGGGCTAATTTTCATTTTAAATACAGCAAGGCCCACGTTGGGAGTTTTCTCTTGACCAGTCTCTCATGGTTGACACTGGAGGCCTAGGATTGCTGGGTCTTAGTGCTCACACCGAGCACAGAGCTTTGCAGTCATCGCAGCTCAAGGTTGTAAAGGAGAAGGCACTCTGTACACTTGCACTCACCTGTTGGAGCACACAAGGAAGGCGTGACAAGGCCACCAGAACGCAGGGACCATAGGTAGCTCCTCGTTATCCGGAGCGAAGGGAGCCGGAGAAGTTTGGGTCATGGAGAGAAGGCTCCGAGCATTGTGGGCAGGAGAGCATTGGAGGGATAAGTGGTCAGGGAAGCGTCCACCTGGGGCCTGGCTGAGGATGACCGAGCTGTGAGGATGACTTTGTTGGTGCAAAGCTCCTGAAAGGAGGGGTGCCAGCGTCCCATGACACAGGCAAGTGTGGAGCTGAGAGGTTGCCACAGTGAGAATTGATTGTCCTTCTAAGAGGGTCCTAATCCAGGAGAGTAGACAAATGGACCCCTCAGCACATGGTCAAGCTCAGCCGTGCCAGGGCGTCCAGTGCTGGCCAATGGGTGCGCTCACTACAGCCTGTCTCTGCTGCTGATCACAGCCCAAGTTCTAGACAAAATAGAAAAATCAAATACCCAAGGGCTCTGAGAACTAAAGGGTAGCAGGTAGTTTGGGAGGGAAGTCCAGACCTAAATGACTAGTATTACAATGCATTTCTTAGTTTTTGTTTTCTTCCTTTAACCCCTGGTTTTGGCCTGAGGGTGGCCTGAGTGGCCAAACTGCATAGCAGGTCCCATTAGCAAAAACTGAGAGAAAACCCCTTCTTTCTGGCCACAAGACCAGGTAAAAGGCCATGTTCTGTGAGCCGGAAAGAGTAGAAGAAACCGTCATGGTTTTCTCTTTTTCCCACCACTGCAGTGACAGCAGAGGCACAGACACAGAAAACTGAAGAAAGAAGCTGCTGTGATCCCAAGGTCAGAGCAAAAAGAAAGTGAGAATAATCCCAAGTATTTTTTTGTCTTTTCTCCTGTCGGTTTGCCCCTAGGGCGGTCCAATCACTTGACGCACAGGAGTGGGTAGGTACCAAAACTCTCTGAGAAACCTATATTTCTGGGCAGAGGAAGAAGAACCAGAAGCCATGGCATCAGAGAGTGAGGGGTGGGTAATTCTGAAGAGCAGAGGCCAGGAGAAGTGGCCACCATAATTTTGTGTATGAACCAACACAGATCCCAAGATCGCCATTAAACCCCATGAGTGTGGAACAGACCCAAAGAAGTCCAGTAAAGTCTGTGAGAACAGAACTATGATATAAACTACTGACCAAGTCCTAGACTACACCCTGTGTGGGGCCAATTTACACAGCATAGCCAAGGCTTTGGGCACCAAACTGCCATTGGACCAGCCCACCCATAGTAGGTGAAATAGAACTTGCAAGCTGAACATAATCAGGTTGCTTGCCTGCTGAAACAAAAATAAATAAATAAATACACTTTGTCCAGTGGATTTTAATAAGACTCAGATTCTCACAACATAATATTCAAAGTGTTCAGGATACAAACTAAAATTACTCAACATTCCAACAACTAGGAAAATGTGGCCAATTCTTTTTTTTTTATGTTTTTATTAATTTCAGAGAGAGGAAAGGAGGGAGAGATAGAAACATCAGTGAGGATAGAGAACCATCAATCGGCTGTCTTCTGCATGCCCCCTACTGGGGATCAATTCCACAACCCTGGTATATGCCCTGATGGGGAATGGAACCATGACCTCCTGGTTCATGGGTTGATGCTTAACCACTGAGCAATACCAGTTGGGCAAATGTAGCCAAATCTTTAAAAATAGACATTTAAAAGATGCCAACCCTGTGATAACCTAGATGTTGAAATGATTAGACAAAGACTTTAAAAGAGTATTATAACCAAACTCCATGAGATATAGGTATACATTTTTGACAAGAATGTAAAGATAGACATTCTCATAAGAGAAAAACGATTTTATAAAAGGTGAAAAATATAGAACTAAAAAAATATGATATCTGAAATAAAAAATTCACTGGATGTGTTCAAAAGAAGAATGACAATGACAAAAAAGAAAAAAAGTGAGCAAACCTGAAGGTAGATCAATAGTAATTTTCCAATCTGAAAAACAGAGAGAAAAAGAACAAATAAATTAAGTCTTAGAGACTTCTGGGATGATATCAAAAGTTCTAACATTCATGTTATTGAAGTCTCTGATTGAGAGGAGATTGGTACAGAAACAATATTTGAAGAAATAAAGGTGAAAAACTTCCAAATTTTGTGAAAGACATAGATTTACAAACTTAAAAATATTGGTGAGCCCCAGGCAAGAAAAACTCAACAAATCATAATCAAAATGACAAAAATCTTGAAAACATCTAGAGGAAAATGGCACATGACATATATGAGACACTAGTCCAATGACGGCAGACTTCTCATCAGGAACCATGGAGGCCAGAAGACAATGAACAGAACCTCTAAGATGCTGAAAGAGCATTTTCACCCCAAGCTTTATATCCTTTGAATATAGTCACGGCAAAATAGAGACATTTTCAGATTAAGAAACACTAATAATTTTTCACCAGAGGATCTGCTCTAAAGGAGATTTTAAAGGAAGTTCTTTAAGCTGAAGGAAAATGACAGCAAAGGGAAACCTAGGACTTCGGAATAAAGAAAGATGATGAGTAATAGAAAATAAAACATCTGGATTAAAATAATAGATCACTTTTCTTGTCTCAGGTTCTTTAAAATATGTATGGTCACTGAGAGCAGAAAGTATTTTATATTGGTTAGTGCAACTGGAATTATCATACATTGCTGGTGGGAATGCAAAATGACAGCCATTTTAGGAAACTATTGGGCAGGTTCTTATAAAGTTAAACATATACTTACCATATAACCCAGCAATCCCATTTCTAAACATATATCCCTAGATAAATGAAAACTTAAGTTTACACAAAACTTGTATGCAGAAGTTTAGAGAAGCTTTATTCATAATCATCAAAAGGTAGAAGCAACCTAAATGCCCTTCAATTGATGAATGGATAAACAAACTGTGGTACATCCATACAAAAGACAATCATCTACAATTTATATGACATTCTGAAAAGGGAAAAACTATAGAGAACAATTTGTCAAGGATTAAGGGTGGAAAGACTACAAAAAGGCAACACAAGGAAATTTGGGGGAGGGATGTATATTCATGGTGGTGATTACATGACTAAGCATTTCTCCAAACTCAGAACTAAACACCAAAAAAGCTCATTATTCTCTATGTAAATTTATAAATAAGATCTTTTAAATTTAGCCATCTGTTCATTTTCTCAATTTAACATGTCCCTCCCTTAAGTCACTGTACATATTTCTAAAAGCTGAATGCAAGTTGGACTCTCTTAAATTTAAATATTTAAAAATTCACCAAGGGAGCTTGCTTTTAAAAAGAATCCTACTGTGAATTCTTTTGCAAAGTAAACTTGGTTAGTGCAGGTGACACTTGCTATTGTCCATGTAACCTGGAGTTTTGAATTCCATCTGTCTAAGGTAAAGTAAATATGCAACTCTGATGATTTTTCAGGATATTCCTTTTTGGTTTTTTGTTTGTTTGTTGGCAGCTCTGACCAAGAGTAGGTAGGGTAAGTTATTCCCACAACCTTTCCCAGTGCCATGACTGGAAGACAAAGAGTCAGAGATTCCTGGGCAGTTTGAGTGCCCAGAACCTGCTAATGGAGAAAGTCCCCTGATTCAGAGAGAAGAGGACACCGGGAGGCGGGGCTGGGGCACCCGAGTGCACAAGGACGTGCCCTTGGTTAGGCTGTGCAGGCAGCTAAAGGTCACTGGGGCCCCAGCCCTGTGGAGCCCCTGGCCACATGCCTCCTCTCACCCTGCCAGCCCCAGAACTCCCTGATGTCACGGCAAACAGCAGCACCACGAGAAGGAGGAAGTGGCCTTTGTCTCAGCCTTGTGCTCAGTGATGCATGTCAGAGATGACACCTGTTCAACAAACCGGGTGAACGCCATGTGCCTTGTTCTGGCCGCTGTCTGGCTGCACAGTTAGCTCAGGTGCTCTGCCCACCAGTTTGCACATCCTGGTCACCTCTCCTCAGGCCTCGTTTACCCAAGCTGTGTTTCAGGGTCACTAGTCTTTCAACAAAATTAGACAGCTCTGCTTTTGCCCCTCCTAGCGAGGTGTTCCTCCTTTGCTCAGTAGCTTCCTGAAAGCACAGTGGGTGCAAATCTCATTGTTATCAGTCACGGAGCATAATAAATGCCTAGGGGACTTCCCTATAAAGCAAGCCCCTTGGACAAACTGCAGTTTCCTTTTGTAAAGGCACTAATCCTCCCACCTCATCACACACACACACACACACACACACACACACACACACACACACACGCATTTGCCAGTTTCTCCAGCTACTGACTCCTCACTGTACACGGTGGGTTTTGCTGGGGAGCAGTGCAGGGGTCACTCCCCTGGTTCCTGCAATCGCCTGCGCTGTACTGCAGGGATTCCAGGAGGCACGACTGGAACTTAGGTGCTGGATAGCAAAACCACTTCTGGGAGCTCCGTGCTCCTGGCAGGGAATGTCCTCTTCTTTCTGCGGCACAGCTGCCTCTGCTCTTACTGCAGCTCCGCCCAGCAGCCGCACAGAAGAGGGCGGTGCCATAACTCCACACGAGGGGGATAGACTTGGAAAAGCATGCATTTAGTAAATCAGAAGAAATAGTTAGATTGCAATATGAATGTCCTCTCATATTGCCCAAATACACCTTTCCTCTGGGTTCTCACTTCAACTGGAAGGGATCTATTAATACTGCTAAAAGTTCAAAGCCAAATGTAAGTCAAACTGAAATTGCTAACTGCCTTATTGCTGACCAGCCAAAGAGTGTCACTAATAAGGAAGAGCCCACGGCACCGGGCTCAGTCACTCCCTCCTTCTCCCCGGAGCTCTCCCTGCGCTGCCTGCCCTGCCTGCAGGAGGAGCCGCAGGCCAGCGGGCTGATGACAACTAGCCCAGACCTGCCCCATCTGGCAGGCCCAGCGGCTCAGCCTCGAGGACTCCACAAAGGCACCAGCCACAGAAGCAGAACTGCTTAACAACTGTACAGGTCCGAGTCCCTACGCCCTCCTCCCGCATCAAATCAAAAACGTTCAATTTACCCACATCCATTAGGCCTACTGCTCAGAACCGCGGGCTGCCCCTCTGCAGGCAGAACACGCTCTGGAGCTGACCAAGGAGGCCAGGGTGGGGCCATTGGAGGATAAGCCTCTCCAAAGGGCCAGGAACCTCCCACACGGTCCTTCTCCAGCATCACCCCTCAGTGTCCCCTCCTCCCCTGGGCAAGAGCCAGGGAGTGGGCCTCAAACCCACCAGGAACACTCCTGGGCAGTGCCCTACCTGAACCGGCGGCTGGGCATCTGGACACGCAGTCCTGCCCCATGGGTTAGGGTTGCCCGGGGGAGAAAGGGGAGCGGGGAGGGCTTTACTTTCAGGTACTTTCAGGTCACACCTGACACAGCCCAGTGACTCCCTTCAGCTTCGGAGAAAGCCCTGACGAAGCAAGGGCTGTTGCTTTGATGAAACGCACACGAATCACAAGGCCTGGGCTGTGAGCACCTGTGTGCTTTCTCTGTGCAAATAGACTCTAAGCTCCTTCAGTGCAAAGATCACAAAAGAAGAAAAAGAAGAGTGCGAATGGTTTTCATTGTAGTTTAGCATGATTTTGACTAAAACCTTGAGATCCCCTGCCCTGTGTTGTTTTAACTTGATGGCATTTTATCAATCCCTTCCCCCGATGCTCTCGCTGAAAACTAAAACCCTCAGACCATTTACATGGAAAAAACATCAGATGAGGAAATGACACACGAAGAACAACTGTCTTCCTTTGCTCACTGGGGCAGCAGCTGTGCCTGTCACACCTCTGGGCTGCAACAATAGACAGAAGCGTTAGGGGGGGAATCTTCCTTTTGTCCATTAGGCCCTTCAACAAGCAGGGCCAGACCCGAGGGTACCCTCCCTGAGCCCCCACTCCCCAATCTAGAAAGCAGAGATAGTAACTGTGCTGACACCACAAACATGCTGGTGTTTGAAAAGATGCTTGGTAAACAGTAAACAGCTATCCAGACACCAGCCATGATTACAGCCGGCCTGGCTACGGCGGCCTCCCTGGTGTGCGCAGCCAGACAGATCCTTCCCTTCTCTAAAATCCAGCTTAGGTTTTACACCTCTAAGGGCACCTGTCCCGTATTGTCCTGTATTATTATTTACTGGTACATAGACACCATGAGTCTTTTCTGCTGCCCCCCACTGACTACAGCGCCTTGCACTTCGCATTGTTACAGTTCACCGAAGTTGTTCTCAACGTTTCCCTGGAGAAAGCACAGGTTCCTGGGCTCGGCACTCGGGGCCCGGCATGGTTGAGACCTGGCTCTACCCGCACTGACCTCTCCCTCTCAGCCCCTCTGGCCTGCTCACACTGCTCCCCGCACCCTCTGAGTGCTGTCCCCCCAATTGGAACACACTCCCAATTTGACTTTCTCCATCTAACTCGCACCATCACTTAGGGTCAGCTCCACTCCACTCTCCTATGAAACCCTTCGCAGGCCCCTTTCCCGCAGGCATTCCATAAGCGGTGCTGGTCCTCGGTGTCTGCTAGTGCCGGCCAGCACTGTGCACGGTGCAGGGGGCACAGTGGTGAACCTACCGGAGCTGATCCCCTCCCTCAGAGAACTAGGGTCTCCCTGGAAATAATGGTCTGGAATGCAGACAATTTGCCATGTGAGTTTTCCCTTTATTTCACCCACACACCTGGCTAGAGGCAGCTCGAAAGCTAACCCTTTGAGTGAGGCTCTTTGCACCCGCCAACGCACGAGCAAAATAACACGTGGCATATAATAAGCTTATGTCAAAATAGTGTGTGCCTCCACTCTTGGCTGCAGGATGAAAATATACGTGAGGAACGTTCCAAAACTATGAAGGATATTCAACAAAATGATCAACTTAAAAATTAAAAATGTCACGAGCAAAATAACACGTGGCATGTAATAAGCTTATGTCAAAATAGTGTGTTCCTCCACTCTTGGCTGTAGGACAAAAAAAATACGTGAGGAAAGTTCCAAAACTATGAAAGATATTCAACAAAATGATCAACTTAAAAATTAAAAATGCACGATCATATGCACCTTGATGACTGACAGGTACAAGAGGTTTAGTTCAAGGCTCCTAGACAAACACAAGTTCATGCACATTATTCTGGCAACATTTCCATTTGAGAAAAAACAGTCTGGTACAATAAGGGTCCAGAAGCTGAGGCGGACGTGGGTTTCCAGTTTGAAGGGTGAGAGATGAGGTGTGTGACTTGTGTATTCATGAAAATCAGATGCCACCTTGTGGCCAGACGTAGAAATGCAGGAATTTCGCTAGGCAAAAGAATTTATTGCTCTGGGAATCACTTACAGAATTACATTCCACGAAAACCATGCTCCATCCCAGTGGGGACAGTGCATTTCCACATTTACCCTCAAGACACTTCTTTTCTCTAACCTATGATGTCCTTACAGACATAATCCTTGATTCACACACATGCCACTTACAAGCCTCCTAAAGCCTGCCTTCTCTAATTCATAGGATTAGCTATCGCCTCACCCTAAATCCAGTGTTGATTATTAACCCCTGAAAAACTCTCAAAAAAAATAACTTTTTGTTAATCCTCACCCGATGGTATCCATAGGATTGGCTATCGCCTCACCCTAAATCCAGTGTTGATTATCAACCCCTGAGAAACTCTCAAAAAAATAACTTTTTGTTAATCCTCACCCGATGGTATTTTTCCATTGATTTTTAGAGTGGATAGAAGGGAAAGAGGCAGGAGAGAGAAAGAGAGAAATATCGATATGAGAGACACATCTCTTGGTTGCCTCCTGACCAGGGCCGGGGATCGAACCTGCAATCCAGGCACATACTCTGAACTGGGAATTGAACGCATGACCCTTCGGTGCATGGGCCGATGCTCTCACTACTGAGCCACACCAGCCATGGTACTCTCAGAAACATTTTGATCTCTGAAGAGTGAAGATAGCATCACAGATATTTTCAAGGATATTAGGTGAAACACAATTTCTTTGCAGAAGCAAAGAAATTTTCAGAGACAAGCGAATACTAAAAGTTGTCTATATGAAGTAATTTAAAAATCTTTTATAATTTGTAGTATTTATATTTTGTGAGAGCCTATAAATTAAACATTTCTATTTTACAATGTTTTAAAGCTGTTTACATTTCATAAAAGTAATAATTATTAATTTTGAGAGTACTGGAAAGTTCAGAATTTCCCTCAGACTGAGACTTATTCAACAGAAAAGGTCAATAGAAACATAATCATGCCTTCCTGCAGATATTATCTATTTGGATTGACAGGTGACAAATATACATCCCAAGATTCATACTTTCAGCTGAATGCAACCAGGTGAGCCAACATGGCAGCGAATCCTCTCCCTCTCCCTGATTGCATCTGTGTGAAATGTGGAATAAAATAATGTGAAAATGTTCATGCGGCACTAGGCTTCTCAAGGTTCTAATGGGCACAGCTTTTTTTAAAAAATATATTTTATTGATTTTTTTTTTTTTTACAGAGAGGAAGGTAGAGGGACAGAGAGTTAGAAACATCGATGAGAGAGAAACATCGATCAGCTGCCTCCTGCACACCCCCCACCGGGAACATGCCCACAACCAAGGTACATGCCCTTGACAGGTATCGAACCTGGGACCCTTCAGTCCCCAGGCCGATGCCCTACCCACTGAGCCAAACCAGCCAGGGCATGGGCACAGCTTTGTGGTGAGCATTTTCTATAATGAAAGTCCTCGACAACAGAAATCCCCGAGGACTCGGGGCAAGGTCCAAATTTCAACCGCCTGGGGCCCAAGACTGAAAGCACCAGCAGCAGCCTGGTAGCTGAAGACCCAAGGGGGCAGCTTCCTGCGGTTCTTTCTTATACTCTAGCACAGTGGTTCTCAACCTTCCTAATGCCGTGGCCCTTTAAGACAGTTCCTCATGTTGTGGTGACCCCCAACCATAAAATTATTTTCGTTGCTACTTCATAACTGTAATGTTGCTACTGTTATGAATCGTAATGTAAATATCTGATATGCAGGATGTATTTTCAGAGGTCTCGACCCACAATAGCACATCTAGTCATCTTATCCATAGTTTAGTTTGTGAGCATAATAATGAAACTCTGTGGTCAGTTCACAATCTTTAGGCAGCGTACAGGGTCTGAGGGACAATTGTCCTGTATGACTCCCTCTCAGGTGTCGGCTCAAGCTCATGATATGAGTAAAACCTGGGTAAATTACACATTAAGGGGGTCCTTTAATGGTACTGAGTAGGCAATGCTACTGGGAGGAGTAGACAGGAAAAAAAATGATCTGGCCCGGCCGGCGTGGCTCAGTGGTTGAGCACCCACCTATGAACAAGGAGGCCATGATTCAATTCCCAGTCAGGCCACATGCCCAGGTTGTGGGCTCGATCCCCAGTGGGGGATGTGCAGGAGGCCGCTGATCAATGATTCTCTGTCATCATTGATGTTTCTATCTCTCTCTCCCTCTCCCTCCCTCTCTCTGAAATCAATAAAAAATATATTTTAAAAAATAATGTTCTGAATGGAAAGACTGGACCAAATCCTGAGCCTATTATTCATTGTGGACGAAAAAATTCCTTCACACAAAACGGAACATGAGGTTGTAAGGCTCATGGTGTCCAATGGAAGGTGACCAATGGAAGGATTCATTTGTAAATGTTCTTCCTTTCTTACTGTCAAAATGGGTCTATTCCAACTTTCTATGTTGAAGAGATTATTTTGACATTGACTTAGATAAATAGCAATCTGTTTATTGATGCTATCTTGAATTTTCACCTTGGCCTCTATAACAACTCTTTAAAGATTAGCCAGTTTCTGAAAGGCCAGTTTGCAAAGCATATCTTCTGTGAATACCAACACAAGGATCAGCTTTTTGTTGTTGGTTTAATGGTAATTTTTCTCTGGTCCATTTTACACACTGAGCACACAGTGGATAAGTCAGCATGCCCAGAGGCCGGAGCACTAGCCCTGCAGGCCACCAGCTGGTTGGGTGATCCTGAATGGTCTTGGGCACATCTTTTCATCTCTCTGGTCTATGGTTTCCTCATCTGTAAAACAAAAGGGTTGGGCCAGAGGGCCTGTGCTAGTCCCTCCAGCTGGAACACCCATGATAATGTCCTATCCAGTCTCCTAGTCAGTCACGAAGGTAGCTTACATGCTTTGAACATGAGGTTAGGGAGAGAATCTTCACAGCCTTTCAGCCTGCCCACCACAAAGAATCACTCATTGTGTTGTACTCCTCACTTCCTAAACTACTCTACAAATCCTGTATAATAAAGGCCTAATATGCTAAGTGTCTGGTCAGCCAGTAGGCCATTCAACCAATCAAAGTGTAATCTACACTAATAAAAGAGAAACATGGTAATTAGTGTACGACCGCTACCCTTCCCATTGGCTAATCAGCATATCCTTATGCAAATTAACTGTCAGCCAAGATGG
>NW_005357075.1:206904-241061 GCF_000412655.1 Myotis brandtii
GTGCACCGGGCCTCTAGTATGCTAATAATATGCTAAGGCCACTCAACCACTCACTATGATGTACACTGACCACCAGGGGGCAGACGCTCTGACCTGTAGGTTAGCTTGCTGATCGGTGGGGTCCCTCGGCCTGGCCTGCGCCCTCTCGCAATCCAGGACCCCTCAGGGGATGTCAGAGAGCCAGTTTCGGCCCAAACCCGCAGGCCAGGCCAAGGGACCCCACTGGTGCATGAATTCGTGCACTGGGCCTCTAGTAAAAATGTAAAACTCCAGGAGGTTGGTAGAGGAAAATGATGGATATGGTTTGTAGTTGCTACATCTCTGCCTAAATTCGGAGTGAGACCTGTTGACCTGGGCCCAGCACAGTGCCTGAAAGAAAACTGGTCAGACTGAGTGCCTGCAGCTGGGAGGTGTGATGGCAGCAAGGTCCTTACTTTCACGGTGCACACGTGTGGCTTTTCTGTGGCCCTTTTCATAGAAGAGTCTATGTGTCTAAACTGCATAAATGCCTTATTTTTTAGGACAGTTCTTGGTTCACAGTAACATGGAGAGGAAGGTACAGAGAGTTTCCACCCCCTGCCCCATGCATAGGCTCCCCCATTATCAACATCCCCCACCAGAGTGTACACTTGTTATAACTGATGAACCTACAGTAACACACCGTTAGCCCCTAGAGTCCATAGTTTACATCAGGGTTCACTCTTTGCGTAATACATTTTATTATGCGTAGTGACCTGTGTCCAGCATCATAGTATCATGCAGGGCAATTTCATTGGCCCCCAAACCCTCCATGCTTTCCCTGATTGTATCTATTGCACCTATGTGTCTATATCTATTCATCCCTCCCTCTAACTCCTGGCAACCCTGGTTCGATTTGCTCTCTCCATAGTTTTGACTTTTCCGGAATGCCACGCAGTCGGAATCATACAGTATGGAACCTATTAGATTGGCTTCTTTCACATAGTAATATGCATTTAAAGTTCCCCTGTGTCTTCTCATGGCTTGCTAGCTCATTTCCTCTTAGTGCTGAAATATATTCCACTGTCTGGATGTCCCACAGTTTATGTACCCACTTGCCTATGAAGGACATCTTGGTTGCTTCCAGTTTTGGCAACTATGAGTAAAGCTTCTATAAACATAGTTTTCAACTCCTCTGGGTTGAAAGGCATGTGCTCTCTGGATCATGTGATAAGAACATGCTGGTGTTGTAAGAAACCGTCAAATCGTCTTCCAGAGCGGCTGTACCGTTTTCATTCCACCGGCGATGAGAGCGAGCTCCTGCCGCTCCACGTCCTCACCAGCGCTTGTGGTGTTAATGTTCTGGGTTTGGGCCATTCTAGTAAGTGTGGAGTGATATCTCATGTTTTTAATTTGCATTATCCTGGTGACATATGATGTGGAGCATCTTTTCATGCGCGTATCTACCATTTGTGTATCTTCTTGGAGAGGCATCTGCTAAGGCCTTTGGCCTATCTTAAAATCAGATTATTTTCTTCTTGCTGAATTGTTCTTTGTATATTTTGAATAATAGTCCTGTATCTGACAGGGCTTCTTGCATATATATATGCCCGGTCTGTGGCTTATCTTTTCATTCTCATGACAGTGTCCTTTGTAGAGCAGAAATTGTTTATTTTAATGAAGTCCAGCTTATCAATGATTTCTTCCCTAGATCATGCCTTTTATGTTGTATCTAAAAAGTCATTCATCGCCAAAACCAAGGTTGGCCATCTAGATTTCATCCATTGTTGTCTTCTAGTTTTATAGTTTTGCATTTTACATTTAGGCCTGTGATCCATTTAGAGTTTATTTTGGTGAAGGGGGTAAGGTTAGTGTCTAGAGTATTTGGCATGTGGATGTCCAATTGTTCCCGCACCATTGTATCGCTGTCAATTTCTCCCTTCAGATTCGTTAATATTTGTATTTTGGTGTTCCTATGTTAGGTGCATATGTATTTATAAACATTACATCATCTTGCGTGATTGAAACCTTTACCATTATGTACCGCCTTTCTTCATCTTTTATCACAGTCTGTTTTAAAGTCTATTTTTTCTAATATGAGTATAACTGAACCAGCCTTCTTTTCATTTGCATTTGCATAAGATCTTTTCCTCCCTTCACTTTCAGTCTGTGTGCCCTTACTTCTGAAGTGAGTCTCTTACAGGCAGCATTTAAGGGTCTTATGCATCCATGATGCTGTCTCATACTGTTGCTCTTTTATTCCTTCACTCGTGGGTGGAGCTAAATTGGGCACTGGCATAGGTAGGGGAGCCTATTCCTACATTCGATGAACAATGAGGAGCCCTTAAAGGTTTTGAGCCAGTGAACAACATGGTAAGCCCCTGAAGCACGGGCAGGAGTCCAGAGTTGGGGGCGAGGGGGGAGTGGAGATCTGGGTGATCTCCAGCAGGCGCCGGGACATTTAGATCTGGAGCCCAGGAGGGAAGAGCGGGTGCTACCTCCACATGTAGGTGTCACCTTTCCAGCTGAAGCTGCGAGGACAGATCAGCACCAAGAGGTGGGGATGACAGCAGGTGCACGGGCGGGACCTTCCTGTGCAGCCACCCTGCAGTGACCAGGAAGGAAGTGCAGCTGGTGGGGGGAGCCAAAGGGAGTCCCCACGGGCGGCCTGAAGGGCGGAGAAATGGAAGCCAAGAAATGGAGCAAGAGAAGGAGCTGCACCTGCCCAGGGAGAGTGAGGACTACGGGGAGGCCAGGGGTCTGCAGACAAGGCACCACCTGCCACGCCTCCCAGACAGCCTGCTGTCATCCTGCCCTTCCGCCAGGCCCCCGCCGATCCATGTTGATTCCACCTCTGCACTCATCGGTTACACTTATTCTGTTCCAGTGTCCCTTGCCTTTCCCTTAGTCATCCTTCTTCTGGACAATCCCGCTGTGACACCAAACACCTGGCCTCCTCTGCGTCCCTTCTCCACTCCGCCCTGTCTGCTGCTGCTACATGACTCTTCCCAAAGCTGAACCCGGTCACGATGTCTTCTGCAGGAAGACCCCAATGGCTCCCCGTTGCCTATTAAAGGTCAGACTCCTTGTGACGGCAGCCAAGCTCTTATCTACAGCTTGTCACCATCACGGAGACAAGTCTTCATGTTCCTGGGAGCAGTACTAGCGCGGCTCTACTGCCACCCAGTGGTCGTCTCTCTCTTGTGCAACACTTGTCTGTTTCTGGATGTAGATTCCTACGTTTGCTGATTTCCAGCCAGCAGCAAGTTACTGAATGCGAAGCTGGGAAGGGATGCAGACCATCCGCTCCAGGGGCTGTGCGGACGCAGCTCCAGCCCACCACTGGTGGGGACAGAGCCAGGAACGGATGGGCCAGCTTGGCAACGGTATCAGTTACTGTTCCACTTCTGATAGGCTAATTGGAACTTAAGAAAACACAATCAGCTCGGAGGGTCTATGGCCGCGGTTCCCAACCTGTAGGTCGCAACCCCTTTGGGGGTCGAACGGCCCTTTCACAGGGGTCGCCTAAGACCATCGGAAGACACATATATAATTACATATTGTTTTTGTGATTAATCACTATGCTTTAATTATGTTCAATTTGTAACAATGAAAATACATCCTGCATATCAGATATTTACATTACGATTCATAACAGTAGCAAAATTACAGTTATGAAGTAGCAACGAAAATAATTTTAGGGTTGGGGGTCACCACAACATGAGGAACTGTCTTAAAGGGTCGCGGCATTAGGAAGGTTGAGAACCACTGGTCTATGGGAAGGGCTGGGCTTATGGAAGTCCTGTAACAACTGCGAGAACCCTCCAGGAGCTCTATGCCCACGTGGGGCTCTCTGGTTCTAACTTCCCTTCCCTTAACTTCCTCTTCCCGTGGCTGAACACCCCTCCATCATGGCCTGTAATCCAGGGTGTGCCGTGGCTTGCCATGTCTGCCAGCACTGGGCTGCAACCCTTGCTTTTCCCTGAATAAAGCCTCTTGGTGAGGAAACACCTAGTCAACACCAACTTTCAGCTGACACTTCCATGGCAGCCTCCGCTACATCTTGGTGGGCGAGATTTGATTGCCTCAAGGAAGTCTGGTCTTCCCGGGTGGCCTTGTGTCCGGCTGCAGGCCTGGAAGGGTGAGAACCCCACTTACACTTGCCTCTTTCCCCACAACACAGGCACAGCACTCGGCTCACGGGAGGAACCAGGTTTGGTGGCAGACTGACTTCATGGGGCAGGCAGGGGACCATCTGCTGAATGCATGCACATTCACTGGGAGCAGGCGGGCCTCCCACACCTGCCCCCAACCCCCATGTCTGCTTTGAGAAGCACAAGTTGGTCTTCGGTAAGTTGCCAAGCGGGAAGTGTGTCTCCAGCCTTCCTCACCCTCTGATCGGCCCCCTTCCCACCTCCTGGAACCTTGCCATGGGTGCCCAGGCCCTCAGTGAAGTAGGTGCTCTGGCCTCCAGAACCACGTGAAGAATCGAGAGTTGTCCTGGCTTCCCTGAGGGGTCTGAGACACCCCAGTCCCAGCCCCACTCCCTCCCCAGGAAAGGGTCAGTTCTCTGGTGTACTCAGTGACCTTTAGGAAGCGTGTGTGGATCCTGGCCACCCCCCTGCCTTCCACTCAGAGGGACTCTGACCCTCCACAGAGGGGTCATCAGTGTGCATGTGAGAGAAACAGGCATGAGCATTCCGTGCACAGGGCCGGTCACCCTCACGCTCCCACACTAGGGAGAACAGCTGCCACACTCCGTGCAGGGTGAGCACTGCCAGGAGGCAATAACATGACCTCTGGCTGGCGTGACCTCTGGCTGGCTGCCAGGGCACTCAGCTTCCATCTAGATAAAAGGGTGGAAAGGGACCGTTCTGTCAGCACCACAGACCCTGGTCCTTAGTGCACAAGACTGGCACGGGCACACCCCATAGATTTGTTTCTGCTCTCCACCCACTTTCCTCACACTCCGGGACTCCCACACTGAGCCCACAACACTTCAAAGACCAAGGCTTTATTTGTCTCTAGCTCCAGTGTTACAACTGTAGCAGCACATCAGAACCCCCACACATGAACACACATTTCTCCCCTTCAAACAGCGGGCAACAATTGAGGCAGGAACTACCATATTTACTACAGTAACACCCTTATTACATTCATTGTGTCTAGCCGGTAGGAAGCAGCAGTACCTTCGCCTTTAACAGGCACAATCGTCCTTAAATAAAGTTACTGGCATAACAAAGTGTTGGAGATGCAGCCTTCAGGGCACAGGGCTGGGAATAAGACATCAGCATTAAAGAAGGAAAGAAAAAGAAACCATACAAAAGGATGTAGGCCAGTAAATACCTAGATTTCATCCGAAATTTTAAAAATCTAGTCATGGACTGGATTGTTATCCCATTTGAAAAAAAAAATCCATGTTTTATTCAAAAATAAAACTGATGAACAAGTGGGTGAATCTCCAATCAAGGTCTGACACACACATGCGCACACTCGCTCAGAGCTGTGCATTATACCAAGAGGCATTGGCTGCCTGCAGGTGTCAATCCAAAGACACTACCAACCAAGTGCAGGCCAGTTATGCTGAGTGGCCATCATGGGGGCGGGGAGGGCACTTTCCTAGTTAGCACTTCACAACCACAATGTCACGATCAACAAGTGGACTGCTGTCGGCACAAGGCAACAGCACAAACTTTGGAGCTCAGGAAGAGCCGGGGAATTAATTCCCACAAAATAAGCGATCACTTGTATATGTGTAGTGCTCATGCAGCCCCAGGGAGACCCGGTGGGGAAGGCAGGACAGGTGGCATCACCCCCACTTCTATGCGATCCACTACACAGTGGGGATCAGTCCTCCCACCGGAGCCCAGAGCTCTGAACTCTCCCTCCGTCTGCTCCTTGCCTCTCGCACCCTAAGGGGTTTTCCCAGAGAAGTAAACAGCTTCTTCTCTGAATAACAGCAAAAACAAAATCCTGTAAGGAATAAGAAACATTGTGCAACAATGTGGTGAGTATAAGTGGACAAAAGGGGTGGTTGGGTAATTATTTTAGAATTCGATCTGTTTTTTCCATTCACAGAATTTAACAGAACACTGGACATGTTTAGAGAGTCGTAAACACTTGCCACAGCAACATGGTCTCCATGGGCTTTTGCACCCCAGTGGGGCAGATGCTGGTTAACCCTGAGCTGGGACAGGCCAGCAGCTGACCCCACCCAGGAGGATGGCCCAGCTCACAGGCACACATGGGAGCTGCCAGCGCCCTCTCCTGTCCCTCATCTGAGACTCCCAGCACGAGTGTCCCAAGATGGAAACTGTCCCAGCGCCACCTGGGTTCTTCCCAGGAAGTTATAGGAGCCGGGTCTGCGCCTCAGTGAGCGGCTCAGCACTGACTGCCTGGGGCCAAGGGCCAAGGGCGAAGGCTGGACCAGGCCCGCAGGAATGAAACACACCTGTGCTCTGCTCCCTTTAAAAAAGCCGGGCTCTGAAAGGAGGCCATCAGCTCATCCCTTGCAAGTCTGGCAGCCAATGGAGAGCCGTGGCCAGAGGAACAGGCCTGCCCTCTCTCCGTGATAATCTGGCTCAGACTCACCATCACAGAGAACAAGGTAGTTAGGCCTCGTGTTCTCCACTGATGAGGACCTACGGGGCTGAAGGAGGCTCCGGAGGCACCTGGACTTGTGCCTGAGGGTCTGGGCCTTGCTTCAGCGGCCGGGCCGGCTGGAGGGCCTGCCGCCTGTCACTGCGGGAGAGAGGCAAATGCCATATACTTGCTATGTGTTTTCAAATCCCTAAATCTGCACCGGGAAAGAGATCAGGAGATTTAGTCAAAGCACAAACAAGAACACCAGAGGCGCCTGGGTTACAAGGGGGATGTGGAAAGAAGTCCTAGGAAATGGTGGGACTAATCCCAGCTGGTAGCCAGACGCTGGCGTTTCACGGGCTTCCAAGTGCTGGCCCAGGGAGGCGCACGTTCCGTCCCCGGGAAGGAGCCCAGTCATTCTAATTCTGCTGGGACCACTGTCCTTCAAGTGATCCTGTCACCAGCACACGTGTGCGCCCACAGCAAGAGAGAATGTCCCAGGGCCCGGTCTCTGGTCCTGGAATTTTAAGGAAAGACAAAGGCTAAAGGCACATGAAGGTAATGAATGAATGAAAGGAAAAAAAAAATAGCTGAAAGATACATATTATTTGTGTGTTTTTTCAATGTACCTTCCCCCAAACCCCATAAAAAGAGAAATTCAAAAATATAAACATATTTATTATTTTACATTCAAGTGAAACTCAACACAACTCTAGGCCACATTTAGCAATTTATTACTTTGGTGCCTTTTTATCTAACCCAATGGAAGAATTCCGCCCTCCATTTTTTAAAATCAGCTTTGTATTCCTAGCTGTCACACTTATCCGTACACACACAGGCACACACACACACAAATCCAAAAACCTCTATGTAGAAAAATAAAGAATAAACATTATCCATCCATTTTATACTGTGTACTAGAACTTTTATATACATAATGTGCTCTTTCTGCGTTCATGGTTTTCAGTCATGCACACTTTCTTCCCCACTGTGTGACCTATGATTCGAGGGGCGGGGCCTGCCACAGTGAAGCAGGAAAGCTACATTCCTCGTAGGGGAGGAAATAGAAAGCAATTTCTCGCTTTCCTTCCAAAGTCTTTCCCCCCCTACTACCACCTCGGATGTCCCTGCGGACGGCCTCTGGTAGGCGGCTGTCCCATCCTCTCCTCTCTCTCCAAGGTGTCAGGGAACGGAAGGCCCCCCCTGAGAACACCCTGCAAAAATAATCCCGCTGTGAGGGCGCGGGAAGGGAAGCAGGCAGGGAAAACCTTTTAAAAATACAAGATTCTGGAATCGCTGCCCACAGCCTGTTCCTTTAGTACGGAGTTCGATTCTCCAGCTTGTGCTTGGTGAGGAAGTACTTGAAAAATTCGTAGACGGACCAGGAGATGGCAGTGGAGGGCATCTGGTAGATGATGCGGGCCTGCATGCCTTTAAAGTAGCCGGGCAGGCCATTGAGCTGGTACACCGTCCGGAAGGCGTTGGCCATGCCCGTGAGCCGGCCGCTGATGTTGGCCAGGCTGAGGGCCATGTTCTCCTGAGTGTTGAGAAGGGTCTTACAGACGTCCAGGGGGGTGGTGGCGGCTGCGGCCAGGGCCCCGGCCAGCCCGCCGGAGAGGATGTGGGACTGTGGGTTGTAGCCCCGGTGGGGGTTGACCTGCTCCTGCAGGAACTCGTAGGTGATGAAGTGGATGGACTGGAAGGGAATGTTCATGGTCAGCTGCGTGGTATAGCTCCGGTAGAAGGCCCGCAGGCCCTCAGTCCTCCAAACCGTCCGGATGCAGCCGAGGGCCGACCGGTGTGGCGAGTTGTACATCTGCATGCGCTGTTTCACAACTGTAGTTGGGCCGCAGGGTGTGGTGGACAGGCAGGCAGGGGGCAGTGGGTTGGTTTGGCCCCACCCCGGGTCAGAGTGCAATGGGAAGCCAAGCCATAAAGAAAAACAAGCAAGTTTAGACACGCTGGTAACAGGTCAGAGCGCGCACACACAGCCCCAGCCGGAGACCACAGAGGGCCAGCTGCAGGCGGGCCGCGCTCCCACCCCAAACCTGAACCCTGCCCCTGGCCCTCCGGCCCTCCTGCCCTCCTGTCTTCACCTCCTGGACACGTGTCCCGTCTCTCCTTTCCTGGTCTGTCTGACAATGTCATTAGCTTCTGTGTCACAGTGCTCTGGGAAGACTCTAGAACAGTGATGGCGAACGTTTTGAGATCGGCGTGTCAGCATTTTGAAAAACCCTAACTTAACTCTGGTGCCGTGTCACATATAGAAATTTTTTGATATTTGCAACCATAGTAAAACAAAGACTTATGTTTTTGATATTTATGTTATATATTTTTATATATTTAAATGCCATTTAACAAAGAAAAATCAACCAAAAAAATGAGTTTGCGTGTCACCTCTGACACGCGTGTCATAGGTTCGCCATCACTGCTCTAGAATTATGCCAGCCCACTTCACTGACTACCTGCAGTGAAGGCCCCTGCTTGGTTCATACAAAAGTAACTGCGGGTCAAAGGCCACAACTACAGTTGTGAAGAGGCAAATGAGGGCCCACTGTGGTCCCCTAGGCTTGGAGTTGTAGTCATCCCCACCCATTGCCCAAATGAACACACAGTGTTCTTTTCTTTATTGTTAAAGGAATAAAGTCCGTCAATCAACATGATGTCAAGGAGAAGAGGTGGGGGTTGACACTGGTTTTCTGCTCCTTTGAGAAGCAAACAATTCTGGCCTGGTTGGCATGCGCTAGCTGGTCACTGACCAGGCCCCCACGTGAATCGCCTTAAACTCACACTCAGAGAAACCCACCTCCCAGTCGGACCTGTCACATCCCTGAAGGACAGAACAAGTCCCTGTCTGCTAGGGCCTGGGAGGCAGCTAATTCCAAGTAAGAAATTTTAACCTTAAAAAACAAACTTGTAAGACAAGATTTAAAATGTTGACATTTCTCCCTTCTGGAAAGGGGTGGTTTTATGGGGGGGAAAGGGGGAGAGAGCCCCTCCTCTCGCGGAGCCTAACCCAGCAGGAAGCAGGCCCAGCACCAGGTCCCAAAGCTCCTCGCTACTCAGACCAGTCGGCTAGGGCCACTGGGACACAGAAAAAACTGACTCGAGTCTGCACAGCTGAGAGCTGTAGCTCAATGCTCCCAAAATTCAAAAGGAAAAAGAGGTAACGTGGGAGGAGATAGCTAAGCTAAAACAAAACGGCCAGATGTTCGTTTATGAACTCGAGTGATGCATACATGGGATTCAGAATACTCTCATCTCTACTCATGTACTCATGTTTGAAATGTTCCATGATGATTTCAACTTCCTTTTTAAAAAGCAAATTGAACATAAGCCTCCATGAAGGGCCTTTGACAGGCCCCTCCCCCCGCCCCCCAAAAATGTGTCTAAGGTTGAGAAAGGTTGACAAGGGCCAGAGGGCGTGTGTGTGTGTGTGTGTGTGTGTGTGTGTGTGTGTGTACAAAGATTTCAGACTAGTGCAAAAGACGCACCAGGAGGGCTTGTTAAAACAAATTCCCTGCTCCTACCCCCAGGTTCTGATAGAGTAGATTCCGGTGGGATCTAAAAATATGCATTTCTAATACGCTCCCAGGAGATGCTGATGGCTGCTAGTCCCCAGATCACACCCCTGAGTAGCTCTGTTTCAGAGAACAGGAATACCAGAAGCTCAAAAACTAGTGCCCCTTCTTGAGGCCTTTAATAAAATGTGGTAAAAAAAAAAAAAAGGTATGTTCTTATTCTGCCTGGGGACCAGGAGTCCCCTTGCCCGACCTTCTGCCCCCACCCCTGCCACCGTTTTTCCTGCCCCTCTGACATCCCACTGCCACTCCCTGGGACCAGGAGACATTACCTTCTGCCGGGTTCATTACTGCATCGTGGAGCAGGGTGGCCATACTCCCAGCTATCCCTGCAAAACAAACTCCAGAAAATTACCCTCTGGGACCAGGCGCTCTGAGAAAGTTCCTGGAACCTAAAATCAGACGGAACCCTGGGCACAGCTTTCTAAGAAGCAAAATTCACTACCAACTCCACCCAGGTTCGTGCTGACTCTTAAAGCCTTAACGTAATCATGGAAATACTAGAGAACAATGGGGAAGGAAGGTAAGAGGCACAGGTACCCAGGTTTTCATCTTGTAGAAACTCATTTTCTCTCTGGCAGTCAATCCTGGGCAAAGGTTAGACCTGCTAACGCTGGATGGTACCCAGAAAACACACCTCGTGGCTTTTCCCACCGTCTAGGTTTTAATGCTAGCTTGTCCCTCGCCTCGTCTACCCATGAACTTGCTCTGCACTTACGCTGGGGCAATCAGAGGGAACGACACCATGCACACGGCTGAGAGGCAGGAAACACCAGGAAAGAAATCTTTAAGAAAATGCCTTAATAAGACCTAGGCCAGTGGTCGGCAAACTCATTAGTCAACAGAGCCAAATATCAACAGTACAACGATTGGAATTTCTTTTGAGAGCCAAATTTTTAAAACTTAAACTATATAGGTAGGTACATTGTTATTAACTTAATTAGGGTACTCCTAAGGCTTAGGAAGAGCCACACTCAAGGGGCCAAAGAGCCGCATGTGGCTCTCGAGCCGCCGTTTGCCGACCACGCACCTAGGCAATAGAGCATGGGAAGAGGACGTCAGGAAGACCTGCACCTGGTGGATTTTCAGGGTTAATTTGCAAAGATATGACTTGTCTCGGAGAGGGCCAATCATCTGGCTTCAAAAACCAGGAGTTTCAAAATCCTGGTTCAGGCCTGGGACTTTGCTTTTGGATTTGGGCTTCCTCCCTCTGTGGGTCACATGCCCAGTGATTAAGATGACTGCTGGAAGGTGAAAGGAATGAGGCACCCCAGGCTAAGGCTTCAGAAATATATACCCACCCCCTCCCTCCACACACACTGATGACTCTCCCCAGAAAGGTCAAAGTGCAATCAACCAGAGCACACACCACAGTGAAGCAGGCACAGCTGGGCAGACCCTGGCATAAACTGGGCACCGTTTGGCATAACTTGGCATAAACTGGGCACCATCAAACCACAGTCAAGGGGTCCAGTGACTGAGGAGCTACACCATTACATAGGCAGTTTCAGCAAAAGGAGAGCCTTGAACTCAGGGATGGCCTCAGAGGAGGCTCTTAGTGACCATCTCAATAAACGCACCTCATGCCCAATTTTTAAAAAGCAAAACAAATGTCTGCACACCAGCCAGATACAGTTATTACTACCAAGGCTGGCTGATGGGAAGGACACTTTGGGGTTCTGCACAGAAAAGAGAAGGGAAAAAAATTGTTGCTGGTCACATCTACCTCTCCATTGCTGAACAATTAATTTTGTTAAAATAAGAGCACCGTGCACTGCCATCCACAGTCCCATTCCATATCCACACAGAAACCAAACGAGCCAAACCCCACAGGAGAAGCAAAACCACCACTCCGTGGGCCCGGTAAGACATGTCTAGGTAAGAGCTGCCCTCCAAACCCAAGCCCCCACCCAACTCCCCAAACAACAAAAGAGAACTATTCCAGCCCTTGATCGCAGAGAGATGCAACTCAAACAAACAGAAGAGAGTGGGGGTGAAATTCCCAAACCCCCAGAAGCTTAAGGTGGGAAAGGCCGTCTGCGCTGGAGCAAATCCTTTGTCAGCCATAAAACTTCTTGACCTTTTAAAGCTTAGTTACATCTTGACGTTGCAGAGACCTGTTGAACCAGTTTTTAAATAGTCTCAAAGAAGCTGTCCAGACAACTTTTTTTTTTTTTGGAATCCAGCATTCAAAAGTTTTGTGTCTATTCGGGGTGTGTTTCCTAGATCTGATCATGAATGGCTTTTGAATGTGTCAAAAACAAAAACAAAACAAAAAAGTGAAAAACCCACACAACAATGAAAACGGAAACACCTCTGTCACCAATCTCCCCAGCCTTCAGAAAGCGAAGAAGGGGAACGGGAAAAAGCATGTGTGCGCGTGTGCGTGTGCTTGGGGGTGCGCGCGCACACACACGGCGCTAGAGTTCTTTATTCACAAGCAAGCGTGGCGGAGACGAGGCCTCAGGCTGCTGGGTCACAGGGAGAAGAACCCTGGGGAAGGGTCTGTTGAGGACAGAACTTTCTAACTGCAGACAAACGCTTTCAAATACCATTGGCTATGTGGCTGTTTCCGTGGTGGTGGAAAACGGCATTTAAAGTCCTTTTCATTTTCTCATAGCAGCCAAAATACATGGCATGGGCTGGCCCTGCGCCCATGACCATCACGTTGAGCCCTCGCAAGGGCCTCCAGAAGCCTTCAGTCCGTACGATTTTCTTGAGGGCTCCGTAGATGCTTGTGTACTGGGCTTTGGGATCTGGATTCAAACTCTGCATTCGTGTCTGGGGGAGGGCAACAAAACAAGAAAAGAGGGGCATTAGTGAGGGCGGTCGAGAGGGACCCAGAGAGAGTGAGAGAAAACAGTCCATTTTCATTGTTTCACAGAATCTCTTGGTGAAGAAACACGGGTTCTCTCCTTCCTGGATTGCTCACTGCTCATCTCTCCTCCCTCCCAGACATCTACACATTCACATGGATTTCATTACACCCGGCCAAGGGGGTAAGGATGAGAGACAGGAGTTAGACTAGGAAGACCTGCCCTGCCACTGGCAAGCTGTGTGACCTCTGACACGTCCCTTAACCTCTCTGGGCCTTGGGAATCCTTTATTAAAAAAAAAAAAATAGCCCTGGCCGGTGTGGCTCAGTTGGTTGAGCATCATCCCATGCACCGAGAGGTCGCTGGATCAATTCCCCGTCAGGGCACATGCCAGGGTTGCTGCCAGCTCGATCCCCAATAGGGAGTGTGTAGAAGGCAGCCGATCGATGTTTCTCTCTCAACAATGTTTCTCTCTGCCTCTCCCTTCCTCTCTCCCTAAAATAAATAAAAAATATATATTTTTAAAATAGTCATGGGAATATAAAGTACAGCATAGGGAATAGAGTCAATAATATTGTAACAGCCCAGCCAGAGTGGCTCAGTGGTTGAGCATCAACCTATGAACCAGGAGGTCACAGTTCAATTCCTGGTCTGGCACGTGCTGGGGTTGTGTGTTCGATCCCAGTAGGGGTCGTGCAGGAGGCAACCGATCAATGACGTTTCTCTCTCATCACTGATGTTTCTATCCCTCTCTTCCTCTCTCCTTCTCTTTTCAGAAATCAATAAAAATATATGCTTAAATAATAATATTATAATAACTATGTAAGGTGCCAGGTGGGTACTAGAATTATCAGGGAGAACAATTCATAAATTATATAAATCTCTAATTACTACCCTGTATACCTGAAACTAATACCATATTGAATGTCAAATGCAATTGATAAATCAAAAACAAAACAGGGTTTTCATGACCGTAAGTGAAACAATACATGTGAAAATTTTCAATAAATTCGGAGACCTAGGGAAACATGAGAACTGGGTATTGCCCTGGCAGGCGGGGCTTGGACGGGCATTCTCCCAGGCACCGAAAGGTCACTGGTTCGATTCCTGGTCAGAGCACATGCCTGGGTTGTGGGCTCGATCCCCAGTAGGGGCGTATGGGAGGCAGCCAATCGATGTTTTTCTTCTCTCTCTTCCCCTCTATCTAAAATCAATAAAAACATGTTTTTAAAGAACCTAAGTATCATTATTATTATTATCCTGTTGTTCCCACTCCGGTTCTCGTCTTCTGTGTCCTCACTTATCTGAGACCTCCACGTTCTGAAAGCTCTTGTTCAATCCCTACAATGAAATCTCCCCGGATTCTAGAGCCCGTCTGGCATTTTTGCCATAAGCATTTTGCTGTAAGCATCCTTGCCACAATCATTTTTGCAGCACAACTAATTGGCCACAAGGCAATTTTGCTGTAAAAAATAATAAAAAATTAAAGAGGGGCATAAGAAGGGACACAATGAAACATGAAAAATTAAAAGGACTTTATTGCACAAAATGAAAATACATCATCTTCCACGTCTTCCAAGTTTATTTGCTTGTTGATTCGTCTCCTCGTATGACATCACACTTTTTCTTTTTCCGCAACAATTTTTTCCTTCAAGTCTGTTTCCAGCTAAAGAACCGGTAATGCTCTCGAAGACTGTTGTGTTGTGAATCAGTAGCCACCGCTCTGGTGTTTGCAAAGCTTGATAAACTTTTGGTGTTGACAGGTGTGAGGGCTGACTGTAGTCCCCAAAGGATTTGTAAACTGATGCGTGACCATTTTCTACAATAGGATGAAATCTGGCTTCCCAGGTAGTTTTGTAATCTGCTTTCTACATACTTGTTATCATCCACTATTTTAAGGCCACCACGACTGCTCATCACTGTAGACTATTACGAAAACTGAGATTATGTAATACACAAAGGGGAGTAACTGTGAGAACTTTGTCAATGGAGAAATGAAACCAAACTCACAACTAGGTTAAACACACGATGTCTGCCAAAGTGCGAGGCAAACTATCAACTAGTCATTTTTACCTTTTACAGTGAAATTGCCTTATGGCAAAAATGTTTATAGTGAAAATACCTAGAACCCCCCCTCATTTCCACTAAATACCTTTTACATTTCATCCTTATAAGATGGCACCTACATATACATGGTGTTGTTCCTAAGTTTTTAACATGTAGTCTGGACTCCTGGAGGCAGAGATGGGCTCTCCCATCTCTGTTAGTGTCGTCATGCTCCCCAGGCACCCGAGTGGATGTGATGGTTAATCTTATCCGTCAACCTGGTGAGGCCATGTTACCCGCACTGGCACCAGATATGGTCAAACGCTTGGCTAGGTGTTGCTGTGATAGTACTTTTTAGATGAGCTTAACATGTACATCAGTAGACTTTGAGAAAAACTCCATAGTGTGGGTGGGCCTCATCTAATCCTTCAAAGGCCTGAAAGAAAAATATTGATGTCCTCCCCAAGGAAGAAAGAATGCTGCCTCCAGACAGTCCTTGAACTTGAGCTGCAACATCAACTCTTCCCTGGGTCTCCGGCCAACCTGCCCTGCAGAGTTTGGACCTGCCAGTCTCCATCATCACTCGGTTCGGAGAACCACTAAAGAAAGACCGCTCCCAGACCTAGCACTTTCTGGTAATGACC
This sequence comes from Myotis brandtii, assembly GCF_000412655.1. NCBI lineage: Eukaryota > Metazoa > Chordata > Mammalia > Chiroptera > Vespertilionidae > Myotis > Myotis brandtii. The sequence continues at coordinate 222,532 of NW_005357075.1, forward strand.
TCCATCTGGCCTGTGCAATAAGAGAGTCACCTCTGGTTATGTGAGGAGGAGTGGCGAGGGGTGCCTGGGGAGGGCAGTGTGTGTGGAGGGGGCGGAGGCAGAAAGCAGTGGGGCACCTGGTGCCAAGGCTCCAGAGCCAGCCGAGCCAACGCCATCTATCTGAATTCTAGCTCTGGGACTCAGCTGGTTCCTTAACTTGGGGGCATAAAGTAACCCCAGAGAGCCACTGGCATGCGATAGCCTGGGAAACACCTGCTGTGGACGGGCAGTCAACAATGCCCAAACCTCTCCTGCTCCCCTTCAGGGATGTGAAGAACTCTCCCTTACAAAGCTGCTCACATCAACTTACAGAGGAAACTTCTGATTAAGTTCTCGCCTCCCCTTTTTAAAACTAGGGGTGAGGCAGTAGGAGGAGTAAATATTACTGAACCCAAAATGCACCGTCCTCCTATGGGAAAGAGACAAAAAACGGGGCATCTTTGCACACTCCGTGGACTTCTCCATCCTCAGGGGGTGGTCCACTCAAGGGCAGGCCACATTTAATGACACGTGCCTAGAACAGAGGGAGACCCAGGCAAGGCCCCTCTGGGCCCATCACAGCCATGGTTTGGGGGCAGAGCCTCTTCAGTCCTACAGCACCTTTGTTTCTTCAACCTGCCGGCAGGGAGCACCCACTTGGGTCGGGCACCAGGACACAGAGAGGAAAAGTCAAGGGGGAAACAAGCAAAGTGTGTGATAAGGGGAGAATGACACAGACTGCTCAGGGTGCCCAGAAGGAACCCAGAGAGACCAGGCTGCACCCTTACAGTCACGGTGCCTTTCAGCAGAGAGGCTGAGAGAAGCTGGAGGTGGCCAGGTAAGAAGGGAGGCAGAAGAGGCAGGAGCCAGAAAGGAAACCATCAGTTGATTTTCTCTTTTTCCCATTCAATGACTCTGCCAGTAAAACACACAACTGAGACCAGAGACCAGTAAAAAACACACCTGTGGACCAGAGACAAAGAAAAAGTCACGGTGGCTAGAGACAACCCAAGTGTTCATCAATGGACGGACGAATGGATAAGCAAAATGTGGTCCATCCATACCATTAACTATTACTCAGCCTGGAAAAGGAAGGCCAATCTGACACCTGCTACAACATGGGTGAGCTTGGAGGACATGATGCTAAGTAAAATAAGCCAGTAACAAAACACAAATGGTGTATGATTCCACTTATGAGGTACCTATAGTCAAATTCATCTGGACAAAGAGTAGAATGGTGGTTACCAGGGGCTTAGGGGACGAGGGGAGGGCAGTTAGTGTTTAAAGGGGACATAGTTGTCCGGTCTGGTGTCTCAGATGTTTAGAGCATCATCCCAATACACCAAGGTTGTGAGTTTGATCCCTGATCGGGGCACATACAAGAATCAACCAATAAATGTATAAGTGAAACAACAAATTGATGCTTCTTGTTCTCTCTCTCTAAAAATCAATCAATAATTATTTTTTAATTTAAAGGAAACAGAGTTTTGGTTTTGCAACTTGTAGAGTTCTACAGATGGATAGTGGTGACAATAGCCCAACAATGTGAATGTATTTAGGGCCACTGAACTGCACACTTTGAAATGGTTAAGATGGTTCCTATGCTATTATGTGCACTTTACCACAATTTTTTAAAAAGTCAGGGAGAAGGTGAGAAAAAGGGAAAATAAAATGAATGAAGTAGGATGCATGGAGGGAGGGCAGAGCTTAGAAAACAACAACACAATAACAAACCAAAAACAACGGAAACAGAGAATTTCACAATCCACCTTTCCGGTCCTGGGTTTCAGTTCCTGCTCAAGGCCTTGCTACATGGCTCTCCATTTCCTCATAATAACCTCCCACTCTGCATTTTAATTCTCCCTTCTTAAAAACTCAGGATGCACATCGGTGTATTCAAGGCCCTGGAAGTCCTTCAGGAAAGCCGCCTGTTGAACTCGGTGTCACCAGGCATGCCTTAAACGTCTGTCTTTGGCGATGGAAGCCCTGGCTCTCTGAATAACCAGCTCTGCCCGCAGAGTGCACTTGAGAACACACGGCTGTAGCCAACGGGCCCTGGAAGCAGAAAGTGCACAACCAGCTGCAGGTGTCAGAGGACCCCCGGCAGCCCCTGCAGCGTGGGCAGCGGGGCAGCCTGGGGGACAGGGCCCAAGAAGGTAGTAGAAATAGCAGGAGGAACCCTCTGCTGCGTGTTGTCATGCTACCCCCCACACGGCTAACTGCCGTCTGCCCTAAAGGGGCAGGTGGAGAAAAGTGCCTTGGCCCGGAAACCGGGAAACCCGGGACTCTGGCCTGGTTCTGCCACTCACTGTGTGACCTGAGCAAGCCCCTCAGGTGATGCGACAGGAGGTGCCACGTCAATGATACCAACTCTGTACCTGCACTGACCTGGCCAGCACGGAGTGAGGGGTGGTCGGCCCCTTGCTCAGTAACTCCCCCAAGAAGACAAGACAGGACCAGCCTGCCTGGCTGGCCCGTCCTCTCACTGATGGGGGTGGGGGGGCGGGCGAGTGGGGGAACAGGGAGAGTGGAAAATACGCTGCTGTCCCAGGTGAGCTGGCAGGATCAGGTGACGGGAGCTGCGAGGGCCCTGGGCACAGAGCACATCTAGCTCAGCACCTGCCTTTTCAGATGCGACACTGGGACCCGAGCGGGAAAGCCCCTGCCCAAGATCGTATGAACAAGGAGGCACAGATCTGGGATCATCTGGGATCTGGGCCAGGACCAGAGCCTGGCAAGGAGACCTCACCTCCCTGAGCATCCTGGCCGAGAACAGCCCCGCCCACCCCAGCCCCTGCAGCCTCCCCCGGCCACTGCCCACTCCTCACCTGGACACGGCTGGGGATTCCCACCCCTCCTTCCTCAACCTCTGAAAATAAGAAAGAAGTAATAACATAAGAAACTTCCCATGTCAGAAGTACATGCGCCCCTTAAAGGGCCAGGAGAAGATAATACAGTATCTGCCCACTGATCCATCCCAAAGCACCTGCTGAGATCCTACTCTGAGGAGGTGAATGGGGAGACGGGCAGTGGTGGGGGCTCCCGGTTCCTGGTGCAAGCGAGTGAACAAACATCACAGCTCAGCAAGGGACACAGCTCCCACCCAGGGACCAGGGCTGCACCCCAGAGGCCAGCCAGGAATTTCCGTTCCAGACTTTCTCCCAGAGAAAGGAATGCAAGTTCAGGTACCTAGAAAGAGCTAGAAAAACGCCAACTAATGTTAGCATCTGCCACCAGTGTCTGCTTCAGAATGAGAAATCAAATTTCTAAGTTGAAGTCTATCCCATCTGCCAGCTGTCGCCAAGTAGCACTATCACTAAGTTGAACCATAGTAAAATGTCTAAGCCAAGGGCAGGCCCAACCCCAGCCTCCTTCCCACGGTCGCAGGCCTCACCCATAACTCCGTGGCTGGCAGCTCTCCCGTGGCCCGTTCACCACGGCACCGTGTGGTCGCTGCTCTGTGGTCTGCTGATGACACCCCAGCTCCCACCCACAACCACCAAGGACAGAGAGCATTGGGCCTGAGAGTCCATTCCCACGCAGGCCTCACTGGCCGAGATGCCACCATGGATCACAGCTAAGCTGGGAGGAAGAGCATCTGGGCACAGTGATCTGTGGGGAAAGGACCGCCTTCCAGAACAAAGCCACAGACCTCACTGAGGGCTTGGAAAGCCTTGTCTCACGTTCCAGAAGCCTTGGAGGCACACAAACCACACCGGGGAGAACCAGGCACAGTAAAACTCTCAGCACTCCGAGTCCAAATCTGCCAGCACAACTTCACGCCCAGCCCTTTGGAAACACATGCAGAAGCATCCAAAACGAGGCATCAGCACACCATCGGCATCACCCCCCACACACGCTCCAGCAACAGAGCCATGCGGAACCCTCTGAGGGAGCCAGGCCCTCACAGCGCGCTGAGGCTCATCAGAGTGTATTCCCAAGTTCAAATTTCCAATCACGTCTCTTTACATCTCCCAAACAGGCAAAAGTGTGCACAAAGAAAATGTACTTTGTCTCTTTCCTTTAATCAAAAGGAAAACTTGATCCTCTTGAAGTTCAGGAATCAGCGAGAGAAAAAAATGACTTGTCAAAAGCAGTCCTTGCCTCCCCCCCAATAAAAGGGGGGGGGGAGTGATTGCATTTCGGAAGCAGGTGGCAGGTGTGCACGGAGTTCCAGGCCTAGCCCTTCCCAAAGCCCCTGTTGAGAACCATCATTTTAGAGCGAGCAATGGGCCAGCTCCTGAGAAAATTAGGCAGAAGACTGGAAGAGAGAAAAGATGACAGGTGGCAGCTAAATCCTATCAGCACCAAGTTTCCTGTCTCCTCTAGGAATCCCAGACTCCCCTCAGTTTCCACGTCACACTGATGTCGGGAGGGTGGGAGGAAGTGGCACAACACGTGAGAACAAACCACCAAGGCTGTGCAGCCCTTTCACTTGTGTCCCACGGGGCCCGACGTCAGAAGTCACATTCGCCCTCTGAGCAGACCAGCCACTCCAACGTCCTGTCACCTGCCGCCCCCGAGGTGCGGGCCTGGACTGTAAGGGGTCACACCTGTCATGAACACTCTCCACGCACAATCCTGAAACCTTCAGGGCTCATTAGGGGCACTGCTGTCTCTAGGGACAAAATGACAAAGTGAAGAGCCTTCGTCACAAATTTGGTAAAAAATACAAATTCCATCAAGACAACCAAAACCAAGTTCCTCAATCCCCCAAGGAAGAAGCCCAGCCCAGCACCAACCACCACTCCTCCTGGGACCAGGGCACAGTGGGAGGAGTCAGACCCCATCCCAGCCAGCCCAGGAGGCGGGCAGCAGAGGGGCCATTTGAGCTGCACCTAGACAGAGGGAAGACACGGCAACAGATGTGGAACGGAGCTGTCATCAAATACTATTGGACTTTTGGACTATGTGTATGTGTTACTTTAGAGCCCAGAAAAGGCCGAGAGAGCAGGGAGAGGAAGAGAACAACTCTGGCTGAGGGGGGATGTGAAGGTGCTGGGGGGCCTGGGAAACGGGACAGGGTTGAGGGAGGGATGTGCACGGGATGCAGAGATGAGGTACGGATGCACAGGGAGCCCTGGACTCAGGAGGGTGGCTGAGCATGAGATGGTCGATACATATTTGCTGGGAGAAAGGCAGGTTGTGGCTGGACTATGGGAGGCCCTGCATAACTTGCTAGGGCATTTGGAATTTCTTGTATAGTCAAGTGTTTTCCACATTACGTATTGCAAAGGACATTGGGAGCCATAGAGAGCGGCACAGGAAGCAAGACTGAAGGGCTCCCCTGCACCTGGGAGGAGGGAGCTGCCTCTGCACCACAAGCCCTCCCCAGGGGTCTCCTTTCAGGCTGCCCACTCTCTTCAAAGCCGTGGCTGCCTGCACGGCCACGGTAACGGCACAGGCCACTGCAGGCTGCATCCTCACCGGGGACACCAGCCGCTCCCCACCCTGCTACTCTCCCCTTCTCTAGAAAATTCTACAGCAGGAGGAAGGAGGGATAAAAGAATCTGTGCCTGGCTCGGGCCCAATGTACCCAGGACACACTCAGTTTGCGGCCCGCCCAAAGGATTAAATTATTTCTGCTCTGCAGGTGGGCAAACGCCCAAGATCCCAGGCAACAGGCTCGTGTTTCATGGGTGGGATTGGTGACCTCACTGGGAGCCAGAGGACGCAGAGGACTGGGCTGGAGGGGAGGCCAGAACCAGCGGCCGGCACTCCTACCCACCTTGCCTGGCTCTAGCAAGACGAGTAGGGGCTGGGGTCCCAGGTTCTAGCCCAGGGGTGGGCAAACTTTTTGACTCGAGGGCCACAATGGGTTCTTAAACTGGACCGGAGGGTCGGAACAAAAGCATGGATGGAGTGTTTGTGTGAACTAATATAAATTCAAAGTAAACATCATTACATAAAAGGGTACGGTCTTTTTTTTTTTTTTTTAGTTTTATTCATTTCAAACGGGCCGAATCCGGCCCGCGGGCCGTAGTTTGCCCACGGCTGTTCTAGCCCCTCATCTGGCAACTCAAAATGGTGTGGTCCTAGGCCAGTGATGGCGAACCTTTTGAGCTCGGCGTGTCAGCATTTTGAAAAACCCTAACTTAACTCTGGTGCCGTGTCACATATAGAAATTTTTTTATATTTGCAACCATAGTAAAACAAAGACTTATATTTTTGATATTTATTTTATATATTTAAATGCCATTTAACAAAGAAAAATCAACCAAAAAAATGAGTTCACGTGTCAGAGGTATCAGAGGTTCGCCATCACTGTCCAAGGCAAACCAACTTGCTTCTCGGAGACCCAATGCCTCTATTCACAAAACAGTTCGAATGAAAACAGCCATGTTAGCAGCTAACTATCCCCATTTACAAACTAGGAAACTGAAGCACAGAGGCACTGAGCAACTTGCCCCCCAGGTCACAGATGCAGACAGAACTGGAAGCCAGGCGGCTGGCTCCAGGGGCATGCCCTTAACCACAGGGCAACAGCCTCTCACCACAGGGTGGACTGGAAGGGCTCACAGGTGAACTCCTACTTCCTCTAAGACACCAAGGCATGTATACCCCACCCCCTGGTGGAAGAGGGAGTAGGCTTGACTGTGTCAGTCACCCATCCTCACCGGTGCAGTGTATGCAGCTCCCGGCGGGGTCCGTCTATGTGCACCCTGCAAGCAGGTGCACTCACAGGCAGTCACAAGCACAGGCCCATGGAGGACACTCAGCTTCACTGTTTCCCAATCCCGGTCGTGGGCCTGGCCATTGGCCCCAAATGGAACTGGCTGGTTCAACACAAACCCATTCTCTCTCCTTCAAAAGTGCTTGAGCCATTGGCCCACCCAGACGGAAACCTTTTGCCCATTGATGAAAGCCTGGCACTCCATCGGTATTCAAAGGCCAAGACGGAATATTTCAACAGCCAAGCTGCTTCAACTCGCTGCTAGTCACCTGGCCTCCCCTGGCTTGGCTCCCTTGTCCATATCATTGGCTCATGAACACCTCACCTACCAGTAAGCACAAGATGTCAGAGGCAGAACTGGAGAAACAACTCATTCTCAAAAACAGTTTATTTTCCTGGTAGATAGGTAAACTCGCTAAAGCACCATAACGCCACATAGGAAAACAAACTTTTAACACAAGAAGCCACCCAGAAGTGCCCCAGAAGCATGTGCAGCCCCGAGCACCAGGAACCTACCGCATGCAAAACAGAATCCAGGAATGTTCCACGACTCTCTACACAACAGCTACGGTCCCTGCTCCCTACTCCAGCCAGCAGCTCTGCCACCATCTGTCCTGCATGGTAGGGCAACTCTCTACACAACAGCTACTTCAGCCCAGCAGCTCTGCCACCATCTGTCCTGCATGGTAGGGCTCCCTACGGGCTTTTGTTTGATTTTAGAGTCCTACCACCCTCCTAGTCTCTTCACCCCAACTTGGCTCTGCTAGTGAGGAAACCTTTATGTAACTTGTCCAAGCTCCCAGAGCTGGTCACAGAGCCAGGATCCTAGAGCACTCCATCTCCCAGACCCTGCCCATCTGACCATCAACTATATTTTGCTGAAAATCCCAATCACAGAATCTCTCGAAGAAACTGCATTCAACCACCCATCCACCCAATGCTGACACAGTCCCTGGGCTTTGCAGTTCATCCGTTTGCTCGACAATTACATACTGAGTTTCTGGTCCATGCCCGAGGCCGGTCTAGGACCTGAGGACACAAACATGGCCCCTGTCCTCAACCGCCTCACAATAAAAATCCTATTATATTTTTTAACTGGATGCACTTGGGGAAGTAACTGAACTCTGAACTTCCACTCCCTGGCCTGTAAAAACTCCTCCCTCACACGCCAACTGCAATGGATGAATTAGAAAACGTAAGCACATCAATCACCTAGTGCAGTACAGTAGGTGCTGCTCCCTGGCCTGTAAAAACTCCCTCACACGCCAACTGCAATAGATGAATTAGAAAACCTAAGCACATCAATCACCTAGTGCAGTACAGTAGGTGCTCAATACACATTCGTCATCACTGTGATTCTTTCTAGAAGGACTGAGTATGTCCCCTAAACCACCACCTATGTAATTCAAATGGCTGTGAAATCTTAAGAACCACCATGGAAACTAGCTTGATGTTGCCTAGAAAGTGTGGGTGCTCTCCCCTGCCTGCTGATACATGGCCATTCGACACAAAGGATCTCCTGTCAGGTTTGCTCTGAATCGTTAGAGTACAGAAGAGGACAGGCCACAAACCACACAACAGACCCCAGGGTTCCAGAAGGAAGCTACCTGCCACAGGCCGCTGCTGTTTGGGACCCCAGGCCGCACAAGGCAGGGACAGGAATGAGAGTGAACTCCCACTCCCTCTGACCAGAACGAGGCTGAGCCTCAGAGGCCAGGAGGCCTCCAGTCTTCACAGTGACAAAGAACAGGCCCTGGGGCCCCACCTTCAGCTTCAACCCAGCTCTGCTGCTCCCTCCTCCCACCGTCACCTGACCCAGGTTATTCGATCTCTCTGGGCCATAATTGCGCCCATCTCCCCAAGTAGCAGTGAGGATTAAAGGCAATAATGAATGGAAGGTCCTTTACCTGAGGGCTGGCATACAGCTGCTGTTGCTTTTCTTTAAGCTTTTTTAAAAAAATAAATAAATAAATAAACAGTGAATTCCTAGGACGATGTCACATTTACTCTAATTCCTTCATAAAACTCTCCTCCCCTGAGGATCGGCCCTGGTTGGGAACAAACCCACCAGCAATCATTGCTCACAGACTGACCACCCGGAGTCGCTGTCAGGACTGCCTGCACAGCCCCTTAGTTCGCTGCCCCTTTTGACAGAAGAGAAACCGAGGCCCAGAGAAGAGAGGGGATTTGTGAAGGGACTTTGTCCCACTCCCCCACACCCAAGGGCACCCTTCTTCCCTCACCATTTCCATATGAAAGGACCCGGTGCTTACACTAATCCCGGTTATGTAACAAGGTAACTTAGAGAGCAAGAGAGGCAGGGAAATCACCAGTGTCAAGTTTACCTAGGTACAAAGCATCCAAGAGGACCGGGCTACAGAAGCTGGCTCACCTGGTCTGACTGCTCAGCGCCAAGGGCAGCTCTGCGGACCTTGAACTGGTGCTAAGTCTGAGGCTGCGGCCGGGACCTTAAATACCAAGGTTCCCTGACACTGCTGACTGGCACCCATTCCCACGAGGTCACCGCCGTGTAGAAGGCCCTCCCCGCTGTTCAAGGACTCACTGGCCTCTAAACTGCAGAAAACAGCCAGATGGGGCCAAGCTGAGCTACAGGACCAGGCACGGGGAGCCCTCTGTGCATTCTGCTCCCTCCCTTGCTCCAGTCACCCTGGCAGGTCCATGTGGCCCTGCACAACACAGATGTTCCCGCCAAGTGTGCATCACTTTCCCAACAGGACGATCCCCCCAAACATGCACCTACATGTATGTGAGCATGACAGACGGAGAGCCCTGTTCTAAGAGTCAGAAGACCCAAACTCCCGTCAGCTCTGCCTCCAGATCCCTACGGAGCCTGGAGCAAGCCTATCACCTGGCCTGGCCAGGCATCAACACGATTCCCACCAGCAGGTAAACCCAAGAGGGCAGGGACTTCTTCTGTTTTGTTGACCCAACTCCAACAATGGTAAATACTTGTCGAATAAATAAACGGAATTGACCTCTAGCATTCTCAACCTATGAAACCGGAAAAGAATCCTTTGAAAAACAGTTTTATTTGGGGGGAGGTAGGCCTACATGACTACAATTTTTAAACGCCTGTATAAAAAAAACTTCCAGGAGAAATTGGAACCCTTGTACGGAGGAAATGTAAAATGGTGCAACCCTATGGAAAACAGTATGGAGGTTCCTAAAACTATTAAATACAGAATTACCATACGATCCAGCAATCCCACTGCTAGGTATATAGCCAAAAGAATTGAAAGTAGGGACTCAAAGGATACTTATACACCCATGATCATAGCAGCATTATTCACAAAAGTCAAAGGTGAAAGCAACCCAAGTGTTCATCCATGGGTGAGTGGATAGAATGTGGTATATATGTAGAAAAGGAGGGAAATTCTGACACATGCTACAACACGGATAAGCCTTAAGAACATTACGTAATAAGGCAGACGCTATCCCAAAAGCCAAGAATTGCATGATTCTACTTACGTAAGGTACATACAACAGTCAAATTCATAGCAAGTTAGAATGATGGTTGCCAGGGATTGGGGGCGGGGGGCAATAGGGAATTATTGTTTAATGGGCATAGAGTTTTGGTTTGAGAAGATAAAAAAAGTTCTGGAGATGGGTTGCACAACAACATAAATGTACTTAACACTACTGATCTGTATGCTTAGAAAAGGTTAAGGCAGTAAATTTTATGTTCAGTGTATTTCATCCTAATTTTTTAAGCCTAAATCTAATCAACAGCTTATTCCACATGCATTGCATAGTCTGAAATCCTGCCACAATCACATAACTCCCTCAGGTTTCCTTATCTCCTCGGCTTTTGTTTGTCTGTTTTGGTGAAGGCAGCCAGGGGCCCCAGATGTGCAGTGTGACCCCGGACGCAGCAGTATTCCTGGCTCCAGAGCCTTCCTCGGAAGGAAGCACCTGGGAGGTCAGCCCAGGGGCTCTTGGTCGGAAGGCAGAACTTTAACGGAAAGCAGAAACGCTTAAGAGGCACTTTGAATCCTTGCCCTTTCCCACACACTGACCCCTGGCCCCAATGATACACACTGGCCTGAACCACCCCAAAAGGTATTTTCCCAGAATCAATACTCCAGCTGCTCAGGCGTGGAGGTAGCTGCCAAAAACCAGCCAAATGGGAGAGACTTGGGGCTGATGCGGTGGCTCCAAGGTACCACTTTACTGCCAGAGCCAAGTAGCTGGGTGCTAGGGACGACAGCACCCCTGGAATCCGCCCCGGACAGGCCCAGGGAGCTGGGCACCTCAGAAGCCCTAAGCGCCACTGGTTCTCAAGTCAAGTGTGGTCCTGCAGCTTCTGCAAGACCGGCTTCCACGCCCTTCACCGAAGCCGCACCTTCTAAAGCATGCCCCACTATTAGCCTACTAGCCACAGGGAAAAAAGACTTCTCAGAGCAGCCCTGTCGCCAGCCTTCTATTGCTCATTCCTCTACTTATAATTATATCAGGTGACGTGGCTGCAGGCCTGTCTCCCATTAAAGTCTGAGAGACACAAAGGAAGGACAGCCACCTCCATTTGTGGTCTCCGAGCCCCAGCACTGTGCCTTGACTAAGACAGGAACCCCTCCAATTGTCAAGGACTCAGACATGCACTAGATTTCACCCACAGGCAACACAAAGCAAGCACTTCAAGTCCCTTCTCAAACAGCTACTGACCTGATGCAGATCTGTGTTCCAAAGCTGATGCACCTCCCCATTTTCCGGGCCTACCACCCAGGGTACAGCCAAGGGCATAAGCCCCCTCAAAGCCAGCTCCAGGGTTCAGGGAACACTGGAGGTCTAAGCAGGTGTCCGGGGTAAATTTCCCAGACATTACCGAAGCCAGACTTCCCACAAACACAACTACTCACTTCTCTCCATAATGCTGGACAATTTACATGTAGGCGGGGCCAGGTCACAGCTGGAGGGGACATTCTCCCACTTTCCTCACACACCTTTCATATCAGACAATAACAAGAAAGATGATAAACACCAGGCCTGATGTTCTCAGGGTCTGGGGGGGAAAGACTCAAAAGAAAGCACCTTGGAGACTTACCTTTCAGCCTCTGGAATCCACTTGCCCGCACAAATATTTGCAGATACAAATTATTTCATGAGCTTTGTGGGGAGTCACTTTTAAGTTTTACTGGATGCCAAAGGAATGGCAGGAACCCTCAATCCTGGGTGAGATTTCGTGCTGACTCAAACCCTCACCCTGGAAACAAGAGCTCGGATGCGCGATTTAATGCGCGGCCACCTCAGGAAGGGTTTCCAGAAGGAAGGCCAGGGATGAGCGTGAGTGGCCGGGCTGCAGCAGCCTCAAGTTGGTACAACAGGGTCGTGCTACCAGAATGTTCTCCCTGCTCCATAAATGTCAGATGAGCAGAGCAGACATGGGGTCCTTGCCTTCAAGGAGTGTCTAGACCAGGGGGTGGAAAAATCACACAAATAAATAAGCTAAAAATCACACAAATAAATACACACTTGCGTCCTGAAGCAAAGTGGAAGGTGAAGGTGCTATGGGAGCGAAGGCAGGGGACCCAGACTGGTTAGATCTGGGGAGGGGTCCGGGAGGTGACTCTGGAATGGAGACCTGCGGGCTGGGGAAGCCAGGCAGGTGAAGCACAGAGAAACGGGCTGCCTAGGGCACAGGTAGTGGCAGGTGAGATGGGACAGAGGCCCCGAGAAGGCTGGCGTCACTGGCAGCCTGCTGAGTACCAGGAGATGAGCGCCCACGCTGAGCACTGAACACCATGGCACAGGAGGGTCATTTTGGTCCTTCGAGCTGTGTGCCATCTGCCTGGTCCTGACCTCCTGCTGTGGGTTCATGAATGGAGGAGAAGGAAGGGGGGAAGGAATGAGGCGGATGAAACAGGAGGGTTCTCACTGTGAAATCTAAACCGTGGGGAGCAGTAGCATTCCTGTCACCATGGGGAAGAGGCTGCTGCAAGCCTTCCCCACCCTCCACTCCCACCAACACCACCCCAAAATGCTCAGGCCTGTGAGCTAACCCCATCTGTGCTACTGGCAACCAGACCTCAGCCATGCGCCAACCCCCTCGATGACTCAGCTTCCTGGTAGTGAACTTATAAAAGGTCCCGTCAGGAAGGAGTCAGGGAGCTATAAACGGCCTTCTAGAAGCATCAGCTCCACGGCTCCCCTCGATTCCAGGGTGGGGCTGTGGCCAGTCAGCATTTCTGGAATTGCCTGAGTGAATGGTTTGCAGTCCTTAAGTGTTGTAGTTGGAGGTTTCAAAAAACTAAACGCACGGTAACTTCTAGTCAGGCACTTAGGGTGTAGGGTCCCCAAATGGTGTATCGGCAGCTGGGTCCTCTCCCTGCTCCTCCGCCCTGGGCAGAATTCTAGGGATCTTCCTAGCTTCCTCCTCAAAAAAAAAAAAAAAAAAAGAGTAAGTCTATACTATACATTCAAAGTCATCATATTTATGTCTGGAAGGGCTCCATTATGTCTCCTGAACCAATGTCATACTGCCCCGTGGGAATATAAGGAGTGGGAATTTTGGAACTGGGAACTTCCGAGGAGACCATTCACTCTTGCCATTCTACAGATGAAGAAACTGAGACTCAGACAAACAACGTGACTCCCGGGGCACTCAGCTGGCAGGCCTCTGGTTACCTTAACCTAATTATAATTCGCCCTTAAATGCAAATATAAATGTTACGTGTGGGCACACACAGAAGGGACCTGCGTTGGCCTTGCTTCTCCCAGTTTCGCTCGCTGCCCTCCCCTCACCCGGGACACCCATTTCTGGGCTGACAAAGCTTCTCCCGTCCCTAAACTCCGGCTGCTCAGAGAGCACAGGTCTGCTTCGTCTCAAGCAGCTTCTGGTAATGAAGGCCCAGGTCTGTGGCAACTCTGAGGTTTTAGGATCTGCAGGAGAATTTCAGAAGCTTCTTTCAACTGGATGACTGGGAAATACAAAAGACCCTCGGAAGGAACACTAGGAAGCTTATTAAAACAACTCCGTCCCTGGCTCAGGGAAAGCACCTGGCCAGCCGCTCTCAGAAGCCGTGGCAGGAAGGACACTAATTTCCAGGATAAATGGGCCGGCGGCCACCGAAAACTGAGCCAACTGGTACCCCATCACGACAAACTGCCGTTTCAGCTGCTTCTCTGCCTTCTTTCAAAACTTGAAAGTTTTTTGTTTTTGTTTTTTTTTGGAAGCAAAGAAGGAGCTAAGAGTCATTTCAACTTGTCGATATATTCCCAGTTGTTATTATATTGTTTTTACAATGAAAAGTCATTTCTGAAGCTGATATTCTCGAAGCTCTAATGGCTAACTAGAAATCTTCAGTCATTTTCAAAGTAAGTTCATTTAACGCGTCACCCTTCCTGGCGTGTGTAGTAAATAATGTACATTAATTCAGTGACTGAGAAGCCAAAACACAAGGGGGTAAAAATGCAAACGCAATTACACTACAAGAGAGCTCGCTAGTCTCACATACACGTTAGGTTCTTCACCCTTTCACTGGGCCCCTCTCCCCTGCAGGGCGTTTTCTGTGGCGGAACTTAAACCAGATCAAATCTTTGTTTGTGTTCTGTTTTGTCTGGGTAACAGCTCAGCATTGTCTAAGACACTGAAAAAGGCCCACACATGTCCTCCTGGAAACACCCAGCAAACAGACTTAGCAACAAAGACCGCCTGTGCCAGGGAATCCACCGACACAGAAGCCGAGGGCTGGCCTTGGGGTCACCGGCTCTGCCCAGGTCACCAGACTGGCTGTTTGGAGAAACAGGACTCAGCTCCCAGAAGCTGCAAGATCCAGGAGCATCTGTCCAAACCCTGGACGGATACAGACACTGGGAGAAAAATCTTAGGGCCCAGTTTCAGGCCCTTTATCAGAATCAGCAGAGACTGATGGACAAGCCCAGGGACCCGAAGCTCTGCATCTCATAGGAGGCGCCACCAGAGAGAGAGGGGAAAAGGAAAGAGAGGGCGGGAAAACCGCTCCACTGTACATTCCTTTAATATATTTTATTGATTTTACAGAGAGGAAGGGAGAGAGAGAGTCAGAAACATCGATGAGAGAGAAACATGGATCAGCTGCCTCCTGCACACCTCCTACTGGGGATGTGCCCGCAACCAAGGTACATGCCCTTGACCGGAATCGAACCTGGGACCCTTCAGTCCGCAAGCTGATGCTCTATCCACTGAGTCAAACCGGTTATGGCTGCACATTCCTTTAAAAAGTGACAAGGAATGACACACAAACCCGAGTGTCCAGAACAGTGCTGTGGGCTCCAGAGCCAGCCCTGTCACCTACACTTCCCGTCAAGTCTCTCTCCTCAACCTGTAACCTGTGATGTGGGCTGGTAAAGGTCACTAGGCAATACCTAAACCTCCACAGATCACATGGCTGCATTTAATTTTTTTAGCCACTTATCTGGCAGCTGCTCCAGCTGGCATGTGCCACTGATGTGACCCATTAATTAAGAATGATTTATGAGCAGAAAGGCCTCTGACATCACAGCTTTCCTCCCACCCTCCTCTGGCCTTCGGCTGCCCGTGAAAGTTCCCACCCAGGGAGGGGGCGGGCTTCCCTGGATGCCACCAGATAGTCGTTTGGTGGCCAAACAGGAAATGAAGATTTCAGAACAGGTGGAAGAAGAAATTTCAGAAAAGGAGGGCAGGTCCCACCTGGAGTCCCCGGTGTGGTGACCCCAAACCACAAAATCTTTCTCAGCTGATTCTGTGGTCAGGAGGCTCACAGCAGAACCCCAAAAATCAGACTGTCAGGGGCAGTGCAGTTACCCTAACGACAGCCAGGCACCTTGGGGACAGGCCATGGGAAAATAGAGTCATACGGCTTTGTACGAACATTGACGTCTCCTTCAGTTTGGATCTGGCCAGTGAGGTGGGCCCTTTCTGGACGCCTTCCTACGTGGTTCAGTTCCCTGCGGACAGGCGAGACCTCAGAGGCGTCGACCTCCTGGCTCCCTCATGCCCAGTACATGTGGTCACATCCCCACTGAACCCGTGGCATTCTGGAGAATAGAGAGAGTCATACAGCTTTGTACGAACATCGACGTCTCCTTCAGTCTGGATCTGGCCAGTGAGGTGGGCCCTTTCTGGATGCCTTCCTACGCGGTTCAGTTCCCTGCGGACAGGCGAGATCTCAGAGGCGTCGACCTCCTGGCTCCCTCATGCCCAGTACATGTGGTCACATCCCCACTGAACCCCACTCCCTGGTTAACTGAGTTATTCAATGGAGACCAGGGCTCAGGTTGCATTTTTGCAAATACCTTTCCTCTCGGCCTCAGTAGAGACATGTCTGTGAACCAGGCTAACACAAGCCAAGATCTAGCAAACAAGCCGTGGAGACCGTGGCTAAGGAAAGACCATCTTGGTTCTTGAGTCACGCACCCTGGGCCCGCCTCTCCGCTCACACACTTGCACAAACATGGGCACCTTCCCCTCCTCTCCAGCCTGACTTCTCAGATCTGACCATCAGACAGCCACGGCTCCTTGAATCCGGCTCTCGCCAGCCCCGGGTCACCCGTGGGACATCCTCTATTGCAGGGGAGGGAGCACCGGGAGGGAGTCACAGGCAGTGCCACTGTGTGCCCGGCCCCAGTGAGTCTGGCTGGCCCCGCAGGCTGCCACACCCACCCTGCACCTTCCTTGCCCGCTGCCAGGCCCAGGCCAAGGCCAGAGGCCAGCAAAAAAACCTCCATGTGGGCAGCATAAGGAAAGGGGACCAGGGAGCCCAAGACAAAGGCATCTGTGTCCTTCCTCCTTCCCCTCTTACTTCACTGTGTCAGCATCATGAGTAAACAAGGAAAACAGAGACGGGAGGGACCGTGGTGGGAACGTCCCCAGCCTCATCTGCCTGGTACTCAAAAGGGCAGACTCATTTATAAAGTAAACGTGCACCTCTGAGGGCCAAGGCCAGAGGCCAGCAAAAAAATCTCCATGTGGGCAGCATAAGGAAAGGGGACCAGGAACCCCAAGACAAAGGCATCTGTGTCCTTCCTCCTTCCCCTCTTCACTGTGTCAGCATCATGAGCAAACAAGGAAAACAGACGGGAGGGACCGTGGTGGGAACGTCCCCAGCCTCATCTGCCTGGTACTCAAAAGGGCAGACTCATTTATAAAGTAAACGTGCACCTCTGAGATCATAACCCTACGGAGATGACTGGGCTCTACCTGCCCTGGGCACACTGCTGTCCTCCGTGAGGGCAGCCTGGTCCCTCACTAGCCTTCATCGCAGTGGCTGTATGCAGCAGCTCCCCCCACCGCCGGGCCAACATGATCAATTTTAAATGCATTTCTGAGCACGCCCGCATATAATTGGCTCTCCCTCGTTACCCAGCTAAAGAGGCAGCAGCAGACGGCCACCCTGGTCTTTACCCAACAGATGGGAGCCGCTGTGTAAGGAGAGAGGTTAAGTGCCCGAGGCCACGAAGCTGCAGTGAATCCTAGTGCGGTCCCTGGGGCGGGAGCCTGTATTTTCCATTCCAACGAGCTAACCTCACCCCTTTAACAGGATCCACTCTGATAATAAATACCGTGACCTGGCACCTACAGGGAGCTGTATAATTTTTAAACTGTGTTCACCGCAAACCTGGTTGTAATTTCTTCCTGGATTCAGTAAGTGGACCTGAAAGGTGGGCAAGACAGGCACTGTGACTCTTCCCTATTTAAGAAGAGAAAATTGCAGCCCTAACAGTCCAAGGAACTTGATTTCGTAGTGCTCTTCCCAAAAGGTCATCTTTATGCTGTGATCTGGAAAGGAATCCTCAGGCCAGTCCAAACTCAAATCACTATATTGAGTCCAATTTTGACCCCTGACAAATTGAAAAGGTGCAATAGGAAAGAAGCCAGACAAGACCAAAAACAGCTGTGGCAATAACTGTCACCATCCCTTTGCCCTCAATAGTGGAGTAGTTGACCAAGAAACTCCTACCTATATGTGAGAGCCCCAAGTTCCATGCCCAACTCTAATTTCCTGCTGGCACTCCCTCCACTCCAGATCCTCCTTCTCAAGAATGCAGTGGGGGCCCCATTATCTTCTCTCTCAGAACGCAGATCAAGGGCTCTGCCATCATTAATATCTAACTTGGCACCCCAGAACCTCACTCGCTTGCTCCCACCTAATTCCCTTCCTCGATTCTCCCCCTTCAGCACGGGTATAGCAGAAAGAGGCCTGAATTCCAACACATGTTATTATGCTAAAGCTCAGTTTTCTCACCTATGAAATGAGGCACAATACATGCCTTTTCCCACCTGCAAAGGAGAACTAAGAGGATCGAATGACAGTATAGGTTGAAACAATACAAAAATATTGCAATATACAATTGCAACAGCAACATAGAAGCAAACCCAGGCATTCAAGTAATATGACTTTTAGAAATGATAGAAGCTAATATTTGAGTGCTTACCATGTAACTGACACTATTCTTAACATCCTAGGAGTGTCATAAATAATTCCCATAGCAACAGATGGGTCCTATTATTTCACAGATGAGAAAAATAAGGCACAGAGAGGTTTCATAACTTGACCCGGTGCCACTCCAGGCAGTCTGGCCCCAGCACCTGAGGCTGCTAACCTGAACTGTCCTTTTTCTAATTAATTAGAGGCCCAATACATGGATTTGTGCACCGGTGGGGTCCCTCTGCCAGGCCTGTGCCCTCTCAAAATCCAGGAACCCTCGGGGAATGTCGGACTGCTGGTTTGGGCCCAATCCCCGCAGGCCAGGCTGAGGGGCCTCCAGTATGCATATAAGATCTTTGGTTAATCTCTTCCTACCCTCCCCACTCCCCACTTCCCTCTGAGATTCATCAGTCTGTTCCATGTTTCCATGCCTGTGC
>NW_005357075.1:242076-250399 GCF_000412655.1 Myotis brandtii
GTTGTGGGGGTGGGGGGGGGGGGGTGTCTCTCAGCCCAGATTGCGAGAGGGCACAGGCCAGGCCAAGGGACCCCCACCAGGGCCCAATCAGGGCCAGGGAGGGACGCAGGATGTTGGCCAGCCAGGGAGGGATCGCAGGAGGACTCCAGGGAATGTCTGGCCCGTCTCGTTCAGTCCCAATCGGCCAGACCCCAGCAGCAAGCTAACCTACTGGTCGGAGCATCTGCCCCCTGGTAGTCAGTGCATGTCATAGTGACTGGTTGACCGGTCGACTGTCTGCCCCCTGGTGGTCAGTGCACATCATAGTGAGCGGTTGAGCGGTCTTAGCATATCATTAGCATATTATGCTTTGATTGGTTGAATGGCCGACCGGACATTTAGCATATTAGGCTTTTATTATATAGGATAAGCATAATGCCTCTGATACAATCGGTCATTAGCTGGGCATGTTAAGATTTACAAAAGCCACCCATGTATGTGAACCCACCTGAGCTTCTCAACAAGTAGGTAAACAAATGATGTTATTCTAGGAGACAGCAGCCCAGAGAACTAACTCGTCCAAGGATTCAAAACCGGTTAATGATGGAACTTGGACTTAAATTCATGGGCTTCCCCCCCGACTCCCACTTTGGAGCCCTTTCTACAGGCCTCCACACCAGCACCAGCCCGATACTCACACACCCTGCCCCTGCCCCTGCCCCTGCCCACAGGAGCATCTCCAATGTAGCCCTGCGGCCATGCCAGGGTACAAAAGCTGTGACTACAATGAGATCAGGTCAGGGGCTTTAGCCAGCCAGACCGCAGGGCACCACAGCTTCTGAGTCTCCCACTGGATGTGTCCAATGGATCCAGAGGCTGGCGGCCCCAGAGGAAGTCCTCTCAGTGACACGAAGCTGCAGCCCCAAATGGACCCATGATGGCCAGACTTTCCCTAAACCTATTATGCAACCATTTTCTGGGATTTCTCTAAATTTCAACATATTCTGTTTTCTCTTCGGAGAGAAAGCATGAATGTGAGACCATAACACCTTGCAGTAACCAGACAACGGCCCTTCCCACTTGTCTGGGGTTACTGGTAGGATAGGAAATGTTTTCAAAGCTGTCTTCTATGAGCCAATTGTGGCTTCCAGAATGACTAACAACCTCACGAGTGAGGGACGGTGGGGGTAGGGAGGGTGTACAACTGAGGGCCACTGTTTGTTACAGGGCAAGGAGCCAGCTCAAGAGTGGCCGGCAGAGAAGCCCGGAGTGATGCTCCCGACAGGCTCCAGGCCTTCAAGCAGGCAGCCTGAGCACCCCCGAGTCCAGACACCCCAGACCTTGTGCCCATTTGAAAGTAAAGATCAAGTTGGGTCAATCTTCTCTTTAAAGGATCTAATTATAGGGAGCACGCTCTAGGAACAGGGGCTTATCTTTGTTGCCTGGCATCCAGCACAGAGCCTGCAGGGAGGGGCCGGCACGTGGGGATGAATGAAGTGGGTGGCCAGGTGAACCCACAGTCTCACTGGGATGTAACTGTGACTTGCGGGACAAACAAAAGAGCAGAGAAAGTCTCTTTGTGGCCAAGACACATGAAATCAACAAAAACAACACAAAATAAAAGGGAGCATTTGTTTAATAGCAGTTTTAACAGCTCTCTTCTTCACATCCCTTGAAAACAACAGTGTCCTCACTCATTCACCCACCACCCACAGGTACCTGTGTCTCACTCTGGTGGACAAGCTGTGTATGTGTGTGTAGGGGTGTGTCTGGGTCTCTGTGAGTGCCACGTGAGGCAGTTCAGGATTTATTATGAAAGCAACAGGGACAGCTAGGGGAATATTAGGGGGGACCCCACCCGCTGTGAACTGCAGACATGGGGCTGCTCCTTGGCCCCCTGTCCCAGGCTCTGCTACCCCCTGAGGAAGGGCCTGGATTTTCCTTGAGCAGGACCCCAGTTTGGTAATAAACACCAATGGGACTGGCACCTACACAGAGCCTTATACTTTTTTTTAATATATATTTTTATTGATTTCAGCGAGGAAGGCAGGAGAGAGAGATGGAAATATCAATGAGAAAGAATCAATGATCGACCGCCTCCTGCACGCCCTCTACTGGGGATGGAGCCTGCAACCCGGGCATGTGCCCTGATGAGGAATCAAACTGTAACCTCCCGGTTCATAGGTCAACGCTCAACCACTAAGCCACACGGGCCCGTCCTTTATACTTTTCAAACAGAAGAAAGGTGTGTTCATTGCAAACCAGGCTGCATTTTTCCCCAGATGCAGTAAGTGGGCAGGATGGGCATTGTTAATCTACTCCAGAAATTTTTAACCTTTTTCATCTCTGGCACATATAAACTAATTACTGAAATTCTGCAGCAGATCAAAAAATGTATTTTTTTGCCAATCTGACAAAATGATAGGTATAATTTCGATTCATTCATACCAGACAGCTATTGTTGTGTTGGCTGTTGTCATTTTTTTTATCTGACAATCTAAGGGAAAAGAGGTCAGTGCCCCCGACTAAATAGTCAGGTAGTGCATGTTTTAAAAATTCCTGCGGCGCACCGATTGAAAATCACTGTTCTACCCTATTTAAGAAGAGAAAACTGCATGTCTCCGGGAAGCTGGAGGGCTGCGAGGTGGGAGTGAGCAGGGCTGGCTACGGAGGATCTGTATCAATGAGAAAGAATCAATGATCGACCGCCTCCTGCACGCCCTCTACTGGGGATGGAGCCTGCAACCCGGGCATGTGCCCTGATGAGGAATCAAACTGTAACCTCCCGGTTCATAGGTCAACGCTCAACCACTAAGCCACACGGGCCCGTCCTTTATACTTTTCAAACAGAAGAAAGGTGTGTTCATTGCAAACCAGGCTGCATTTTTCCCCAGATGCAGTAAGTGGGCAGGATGGGCATTGTTAATCTACTCCAGAAATTTTTAACCTTTTTCATCTCTGGCACATATAAACTAATTACTGAAATTCTGCAGCAGATCAAAAAATGTATTTTTTTGCCAATCTGACAAAATGATAGGTATAATTTCGATTCATTCATACCAGACAGCTATTGTTGTGTTGGCTGTTGTCATTTTTTTTATCTGACAATCTAAGGGAAAAGAGGTCAGTGCCCCCGACTAAATAGTCAGGTAGTGCATGTTTTAAAAATTCCTGCGGCGCACCGATTGAAAATCACTGTTCTACCCTATTTAAGAAGAGAAAACTGCATGTCTCCGGGAAGCTGGAGGGCTGCGAGGTGGGAGTGAGCAGGGCTGGCTACGGAGGATCTGCGGTAACTCAGTAAACAAACACTTCACTGAGCAACTTACTATGTGCCCGCTCCTGTTTCTGGCAATGAGAACGAGAGAGCACAAAATTCCTGCCCACAGAGAGCTTACATGTGAATGAGGGGAGACGGACCATAAACAATACAAATAATAAGACAGATATAAATAAAACATGTAAATAATGTAAATAACATAAATATCAATGAAATACTAGGACATAAGCAATATAAATAATAAATATAAGTAAATGGTACCATATTTTAGAAGGTACTAAATGCTGTGGAGAAGATAAAAGCAGGGCCAGACCCTAGGGAAGTGTGGATGAGGGGCAGGTGGACTCAGCTGTGACTCGGGTGATCAGGGAAGTTGTCAATGAAAAGGAGACCACAGTGTCCCCTGAACCAAGGTCATAGCAGGGGGACAGGGAGACAACAATGAACTGAAGAGGTGTTACAGGATGCAGGGATGGCCAGGTCTAGGAAGGAAAAGAGGTCAGTGCCCCCGACTAAATAGTCAGGTAGTGCATGTTTTAAAAATTCCTGCGGCGCACCGATTGAAAATCACTGTTCTACCCTATTTGAGAAAACTGCAGGTCTCCGGGAAGCTGGAGGGCTACGAGGTGGGAGTGAGCAGGGCTGGCTACGGAGGATCTGCGGTAACTCAGTACACAAACACTTCACTGAGCAACTTACTATGTGCCCGCTCCTGTTTCTGGCAATGAGGACAAGAGAGCACAAAATTCCTGCCCACAGAGAGCTTACATGTGAATGAGGGGAGACGGACCATAAACAATACAAATAATAAGACAGATATAAATAAAACATGTAAATAATGTAAATAACATAAATATCAATGAAATACTAGGACATAAGCAATATAAATAATAAATATAAGTAAATGGTACCATATTTTAGAAGGTACTAAATGCTGTGGAGAAGATAAAAGCAGGGCCAGACCCTAGGGAAGTGTGGATGAGGGGCAGGTGGACTCAGCTGTGACTCGGGTGATCAGGGAAGTTGTCAATGAAAAGGAGACCACAGTGTCCCCTGAACCAAGGTCATAGCAGGGGGACAGGGAGACAACAATGAACTGAAGAGGTGTTACAGGATGCAGGGATGGCCAGGTCTAGGAAGCATGTGGTGGGGAGAAGGAAGGGGGCCGGGGCAGAGAAAAAATGAAGAGGAACCAAGTTTCTGAGACGGGCCTGGGCCGAGAGGCGGTCAGGGTGTCCACACTGGACACACCGAGGCTGAGGAGCCCAGGAGGCTGCCAAGTGGACATGCCTGCGAGGCAACTGGATACCCAGCTCCTGGAGACACTGGACCACAGACACGGATCTGCAAGTTATCGGGACCCAGGCGAAAACTGAGACGTGTCCTGGGGGAAGAAAAGAGAGTGGAGGGCAGCATTCTGCAGAAGGCCAGCGGCTGCACAGGGGCCAGCAATCGCCAGACCCAAAGGGGATACCAAGAGCTCAGGGTCACAGGGTCACGAGTCACCCCTCACGGAGAGATGGCTGCAGCAGGGGCTGGCAGCAATCATGGGGATCGCTAGCGGCCTCCTGAGGTTTCAGTGGAGGGAGGGGGGGGGGCACAAAAGCCAGTGACCTGGGAGAGGGTGACAAAGTAAGGGAGTAGAGACCAAGTGTCAATGATCCTTTTATAACATCTATTATTTTAAGGAGAGAGAAAAAAAAAGAGCAACAAGAGTTTGTCTGTTTCCAGGAAGAAAGAGGGTGGTACTTGGGGCCCACGGGCTTAAGGTAAGATGTCTATGGTTTGTGAATTTTACATGGGACAGGCTTGGACCTGGATAAATGATTTCAAGAAGGAACCAATGCGGGGGAAGCTAAAGATACTGGAACTGGGTTACTCAAGAGAGAGATGACCAAAATAACTACAGCTGTGGCCCTTCCCCGAGAACGCAGGCTCCAGACACTGCAGTGAGAGCTCTGCATGCTGCCGCATGCAACTTCCAACAGCCCCGGAAGGCAGGTGTTGGTGTTCATGTCCCGCTCTGCACACAAGAAAACTGAGCCTAGAGAGGTCAAGCAGTGTGCCCCAGGTGTGTAGCCAGGATTCAATTCCAGGCGTGAGGGTGGTTCCCACACAGCGCCCTTCCCTGCCCCCTCTGAGTCACCAAGAGGAAGAAAGGACCCTCTTTACCTTTCGGAGGAGGGGCAGGGGACAGAGGGTGAGCTGGAAGGCAGTGACAGAAGATGACTTTGATTGCGGTCCTGGTTCCTCTGTGAACTAGGAAGCAAGATGCCACGCAGAGGCTGAAAAAGTGGAGGGGTGGGGGCCGCTTACCGAGCAGAGCCTGGTCTGAAGCAGCTGCCGGGGAGGACGGAAGTGGCCTGACCACACACTTGGAAGGACAGGCTGCGGGCCCAGAGGCATGGACACATGGAGAGTCACTGTGGCCGTGGCTTTCTCCTGTACCCAGACAGTCTGTCCAGAACCGGCCAGTCTGGACCGGCCAGTGTTAGAAGAACCAGAGACAAAGAAACTGAAGGCCCAGTGGCAGCAGAGATGGGCCAGGGTCCAGGCGAGATGAGGAAGACAGGACAGGATGGGAGGGAAGACCTAGCATGACCGTGAGAAAGCTGTGGCCAGCCTATGAGATGTCCCAGTTTAGGATTCCAGAGGCAGAAGGTTCTGAATTAGCGCCAGGCCCCAGGAGGTAAGACCATCAACCTGAGGGGTGTCAAGAACAGAGGGATTTGAATGGTGGGGAACAAGAGGACATGTTCTCAGGGTGAGGACGGGATTTGTGGAGAAGCAGTCTGTGAGCCAACACCAAAGTGCGCAGAGAATGAGGAAGAGTGACTGCACACTGATGATGATGAAGATGACAATGCAGATGACGAAGATGACGATGACACCTGGAGAGCAGTCACTACAGCAGGCCCTGTTCTAAGTGCTGCAAGGACGTAACCCTCACAGCCACCCTGGGACAGCAGTACCACCTTTTTCCCTTTTCACAGATGGGAAAACTGGGCACAGAGAGGTGAAGAAACCTAAGTGGGAACGGGGCCCCGGTCCAAGCAGTCTAACTCAGGTCCATGCTCTAATCATTCTACTATCCTGCCCCTCAGCATGAGAAATCCGGCTGCAGTCTCAGGGGAGGAGATGACAAGAGAGAGAAGAGTGGCTGATGCTGGTGAAAGTGGCTGGCAGGAGCCTCAAAGGGGAAGGAGAGGTGCATAGGAGAGAAGGTAGTGACCCCACCCCTCTCCGAGACCCGAAGGTACCTGGGTTTGAACTGATGGGAACCACCTTTACTTGGATTTCTATCAGGACAGGGAGACAGAAGGACCACTCAGCGTAGAGGTGAGGGAGTTGGTTACAAGAACTCCCACAGGTACAGTGGAAAACAAAGGAAGAAGGAAGCCAGGGAACCTTGGATCCGGGGAGAGAAAGCAGGACACCCCTGTCTGAGACCCGAAGGTACCTGGGTTTGAACTGATGGGAACCACCTTTACTTGGATTTCTATCAGGACAGGGAGACAGAAGGACCACTCAGCGTAGAGGTGAGGGAGTTGGTTACAAGAACTCCCACAGGTACAGTGGAAAACAAAGGAAGAAGGAAGCCAGGGAACCTTGGATCCGGGGAGAGAAAGCAGGAAGAAAATGAGTACCTGCATTTCACAGGTAAGGGAATTAGATCTCAGGAAAGCTAAATGTCCTGCCCGACCAGGAAGTCAAAGACTGGGTTCTGAGGTGCCCAAGATAGTTCTCTGAGGGTGAGAAATCTCAGCTCCGAAGGCGAGAGGGAAGGATTACAGTTAAACAAAGGGAAAGCGATTAGCCACACCCCTCCTATGAAAAATGTCCCCTGTGAGCACTCAAGGTGGAGGTGGGGAGGGGCGGGCAGGCAGGCTGTGGGAGAAGCAGGGCTCCCCAGGCGCCTGGAGTGCTCCAGCAAACATGTCTGTGGTCAGCACCCACGGGACCAGACAACTGGCGGAAGATGCAGAACACACACACAGAAAATTCTTTGAGAGGGAAAGGCTGGGGACTAGGGAAAGACCCGGGACATTCTAGGCTCAAAAGACGTTCACAGGCATCATTCAACACAAGCAAGCCCTTCACCCGGTGGGTCAGGGAAAGGCAGGCCTCCTAAAGTGGGGAGGGGGCCAAGAGCCCCAGCCTGTCCGAAAGGGGAAGAGGGACTGAAGTCCTGAGACCGGTCACTGCTCCAAAGAGCAATGCGTGAATGAGAGGGCCACAGGTGGCTAAAATGTGGCCAAGTGGAAACCAGGAAAGGGATGGGAAGTGTACGCACAGAGCACCACTCTCCCTTCCACGTGACGACCCCCAACATCCACGTGCACACCCCTGCCTGGTCGCAGTCACTTAAATCCCCCCCATTAAGCCCAAGTGCCTCTCCCTATGGATGAGCTGAAATCACCGGAGACCATGTTCGCTGCCCACTGAAATGCTAGGGGCTTCCCTCCAAGCCCTCTGCCCCAGCCACCCCCTCCCCCATTTCCAGGAAGAGGGAGCCAGCAGCAGGCAGGAAAGTGGCCGCCTGGGGCCAAGTGCTGACGCTGGGACTGGGTAAGATCCCCACCCCCACGACCTCAGCAGCAGGCCTTAGGGCTTAGGTGCCACACTGGGTCCCAGCCTGCCGCCTGGGAGTTCATGACACAAAGACTAAGACAAAAGCTCAAGAACACTCCTTTTCTGACTCCCTGCCCCTCCTACATCCACCTTTTAGAAAAGCACCTCCCACTGAAGGACAGGAGGGGAGGGGAGGAATCTGGAGAAGACAAGGCTGGGGAAGAGAGACAGAAAAATCACTATAATTTTACTGCAAGAACTAGAGCAATTTGGGATCTCACACCCTTTTGAAGTTCAAGGGCATCCACCACACTGTACTTTGTTTGGGAAGCAATGAAATGGGTGGGCGGGGACTCTGGCAGCTGCCTTCACCATCCTGAGCACCTTCCTACCAGCCGACCTCAAGCTGAGGGATGCTGGGCTGTCCTGGCACCTGCCTGGCTCAGAGGCTGCTCAGAGCTGAGCAGGGCCGGCTACAGCCCTCTCCTCTAC
>NW_005357075.1:250442-264858 GCF_000412655.1 Myotis brandtii
GGCAAACCATGGCTTACAAATGGTTCAGCACCCACAGCCCCTGGAAAGAACACTGTCAACCACCCATCCGCGCCCTGGCTGGGAAGGAAGGCTCTTCCTAGCAGAGTTCAGGGCAGCAGTTTCCCTGACAAGCAAAGCAAGAGAAGGGCTGTGAAAGGGTCAGCGGAAGTTCCCTCGCTTCAAATCTTTCCTGTTTCCTCTCACCCCTGCTTTCCCCACCACGGGACGCAGCATGGTCTACAAGTGGTGTGCCTAATCTGGTTGGAATTTCCTCCTCCACCCACCTGGCATTCTCCCCACAGTCATGAGCACTCCCGACCAGGGGTTCTCACATCCACCCCAAGTGCTGGGCTAGGCCACCTCGCTACTTGGCACTTTGGCACTTGCCATTTCACTTCGGAGCACCAGGAAGAAAGTCATGGAAACCCTGCTGCAAACCCCAGGTGGGGAGGAGCAAGTAGTTGCTAACCATTTGGAGAAGCCCAAAGCCCGAGGGAGTGGAGTGGCCATGCTCTCTCCCTCGTGCCGCCACCGTGGGGACTCAGAGCTGACGGGAGAAGGGAGAAAACAGGCAGCCCAGAGTCCCGGGAGCCTGGCCCTTCCCAGATTAGTGAACACTCACATCCCACCACCGTGAAACGAGGAGAGGACACGGAAGGGGCAGAAAAGTTGCCGAAGGTCTTCCGACACCCATTTAGTAAACGCAGGCTGATGCCAGTGGGAGCTCGAGGGATTAGCGATCATCGGGTTCAGGGTCACTCATATTTTGGCCATAACCCCCAGCCAAAAGAGCACTTTACACAGCCACTCAGGAACACACACACACACACACACACACACACACACAGAGTTTCATGGAGCAACACTTCCTTACTGCATGCCATGCATGCTTATACCCTGTTCTCACCCATCTGTCACTTTTAAAATGTTGATCCTGCTAATGGGTCACCTCCCAAAGTTTAAAAAACACAGGGGTGGGATGGGAAATAGTACTGAATATTACAATTTTAAGCATCAGCGAGGCTAGACTTCTGGACCTATAACCATAAATCCAAGCAGTTTGCTTAAGCTCTATAGTCCACACTATCTAGGACAGAAACATTGAAAAAAGCAGGCCCACCCACCACTCATTTAACTTCACAACATCAAAGTGAAAAATCAAAGAACATGCCTTAGAAAAAAACAAAACTTTTCTTCCAAGATGCAATTTACGTTGATGTGGCTTCAGTCGACATAGTGATCTGAAATTTCAAGTAACATAAAAGAGGACAATGGGTGTTCTGTGTTTACAGAAAGGGGGGGGGGGGTAAGGTTAAAAATGGGGAGAAATACTGAACTGGTCCCCAGCCCCCATTTTATTTACGAGTGACAAAACCAAGAGACAGAACAGCGCCTAAGGCATGAAGCAAGTTAGGGGCAGGGCTTGAAATCCAACCCCGGGCTCCTGACTCAATTACTCACAGTCTCCATTATCCAAAATATTTAAAAACACAGTCAAGGTCTCTCCAAGTGAAGCTCTGCCATGACTGAAGCGTGGAGAGGCCCTGATAACTCATGGTCGGCGCAGACAACCGAGCTGATCTTGGCAGACCTTGGCGCTCCGCGCAGCCTCGCTGGGGTCTTAACTCTCTCTGTGCTTCTTCTCAGAGAAGAATAAGCCTTGCTACCCCTTCCAAAAATGTAGCCAAAAAATGAGAGGTGCTTTAAAACCAAACCTGCATGCTTAGGACAGAAGAACCCCTATGGGGCATTTATTCAGGGTCAGAGTTAGAATCCAGGACCCAGAAGACCTTACTCATTAGCTGACCCAAGCCTTCATTTTACAGTCAAGCCCCATAAGGTAACAGCTAAACCAGTTCCTTCTTCACACACTATATTAACCCGTCCACTGGTGAAAACTGCCACAGAAAGTTACACAAAATACCGGCCTCTAAGGGGCAGGAGGAAGGGCAGGGAGGAAACTAAACACAGATCACACAATTTTAATACATGAGACAAATGTCTCTTTACAGTGTCCAAGGGAGCTCAAAGGGCATGACTGTTTTTCCACTGATCCTAAAGGTAAGCTGAAATGATGCTCTGAACCAAACTCGAAGCACAGAGGCCAAGGCCTCGAAGTGGTACGGTTCCTTGAGGCAACATTCATCTCCCCGCCCCAGTGGGTCTGGTGCCTGCTCAGATGACATCCTCCTGCTCCTAACTTTCCCTACACTCTGTCCAAGGCACTTGAGACAACAGCTTCAAATATGGGGAATTTTATTACATGGGAGGGATTCTTTCCTATACAAATGCCACCTGGTATCTGTCCAGGGTGTTTGCCGGAGGAGCTCTGTCAACCTAAGAGACAAGACCTCCCCCACCCGCTCCGTAACCCTAGCAGGCGAGGACCATTCCTCTCATTCCCCGCGGGGACACTGAAGGGACAGAAAGGGTGATGGCTCAGGCCCAATGGCACAGACTCTCACCTTACCATGAAAACCCATGCCATCTCTCACTGGACCTGTGCCTCTCCAGCCACTGACTGCCAGCTCTGAGAGCCGCCCAGGGCAGGGAAACCCTCTGAGTTAGACAGTCTGGCCTTCACACGGCTCACGTGGGGCCAGCATCAGCAATAAGATACAGCTACCGGGAAGGGGAGGGGGGGAACTCTGTGGGCCAGCCATTCAAGGCCCCCAATCTTCCAAAGCACAGTGGGGCTGGAATCAGAGGATGAAAGTGGGCAAGTTAATCAGTTCACCTCTCGGTGCCTCGGTTTCTCCATCGGTTCATCGCCAGGCTTGCTGTATGAATTAGATGAGTTGTGCCTGCACAAATGCAATGTGTCAGTAGTAGCATTACTTCCCTGCACTAGTCTATCCCCGAGGCATGGAGTGTCCTGAACAAACTGACAGCAGCTCTCTGTCAGACAGACAGTACCTGCCTGGCTAAAGCTGCCTCCTTACAGGAACGCATTAGAAACTACCTGGCGAAGTGTCGGGCCAACTGAGCGCCTATTACACAACCCACAGTCAAGGGCTGCGTAGCACACCCTCTCCCCACCTGCCGGCCTCCCTGATACAAAAAGAGCAGGCAAATGTCACTGCAGGTCTCACTGCCTCCCTGCTGCTCCGCTGCCCAAACTCCAGGGGAAAGGGAGCAGAAACACTTAGGGAAGGGGATCAACAGGGCACCGCCGAACCGGCACCCCCAAGAGAGCCGCCAAGACCCAAGAGAACCCCTGCCACTCCCAAGACCCCCAAAACACCCGGGGAGCAGAAACCACACGCCGGAGACGGCGGGTGTCCACACGCCGGGACGGGAAGGCACGCGGCCCGTCGGGAGACACGTTTCTCAGCGCGAGCGTGGTGAGCGCTCCCGGCGGCCAGCTCCCTCGGAAACGGCGCACGTGTGGGCGGCCCCGGGCGAGCGCGGGCGGCGCGCTCCTCTCGCTGCGCCTCGGACACCGGGCGCGCCAGCGGGAGCCGCGAGGAGCCAGGACTCTCACACCCTCGGGTCGCGTGGGCAGGGCAGGCGTGGAGACTGTGCAAAGCTGCACCGATCGCCTCCCTCGGGGACCCCGCACGCACGCGCGCGCTCTCCTCTGCTCGCTCGTCCCTCAAGTCTCCTCGCACCTCACCTTCACTGAGTCTACCGGGTACATGACCATGTGCTCCATGATCCCGGCCATCGCTCCGGCTGTCATGTGGGTGGATAAGGAGGCGCTGGTCGGCAGGTTCTCATAGTCCTCCGACCCGGCGTCCTTGCTGCCGCCGCCGCCATCTCGGCAGTCCCCATCCATCCTGCGCCCCACAGTCTGGCTCCCCATGCCGCCGCAGCGCAGCTCCATCCGCCAGGTCCACCGCCGCGGGAGGCTGCAGGAGGTGGGCAGGGAGGGGGAGGGGGGGAAAACTTCACTTCTTAAAGTGGGAACCACCTCCCGGGTGCTACGGCGCCTGACGCCATGGCGGGCTGGGGTGGAGCGGAGGGGCCCGAGCCACCAATCACTGGAAAAGAAGAGGCCCGCGGCGGCCGCGCCATTGGTGTGCGGGCCAGTGAGGACCCGCCTCCCTGTGTGACGTCACTGTCCAGTGCAAATTTCCAAGCAACCGGAGGGGGGCGAGAAGAGACGTTGGGGAGTCCCGGGAAGTTGTACCACCTCAAGGCTGGTGCTGCCTCCCTTGGGGCAGGCAGTGGGGGCGGTCCCTGGAGAGGGTCCGCCTGGCCACAGAGGCGCTATGCATAGGGTTGCAGGGGGAGCAGGAACAGAGGCTCAGGGGAAATGGCCCCCAGAGCCCAGGGTTTTGCAAACAGTACTGCTCAGCAAGCTTTGGCATTCCTCAGGCCTGGAGGTGACTGCAAATGTCGCTTATGGAGCAATTATGGTGGCTGGATGGGGAAGGGAGTGGCGTTGGAGAATTGAGGACATGCTGCGTCATAGCAGGGATGCACCTACTTTTGTGCAACACGAGGGAGGGGACTGAGTTGAAACTCAAGGTCCTGTGATAGGCTGCTTGGTAGGGGAGATTACCCATTTATTCGAAATGTTTTCTCTCACTGCAAACACATCATAATAGAACTAAGTTTATTCCTCCCCTTATTCTCACACAGAGGCTAAATCCACCCTGCCCTGGACTAACCAAGACAATAAGGAGTAACCAAGATGGATCCCTTCTGGGCAGGCCCCCCCCCCAGCCCATTTTCCTTGGAGCTGACATGCCTAGAAGGTGGTTAGAGGCTTGCTCCCATTGGAGGGCTGCAAAGTAGCTGAGTAACATCTTGCAGCCTTGTATCTACCTGCCTGTCTTCTAAGACTATGGTCTCCCAGTTCTTAAGTTCATTCTTTATTTTAACCTAAATAGCACTGTCTTGCTCCATCTGTGGGAAGGGAAAGGAATCAGAAAGTAGAGGAGTGACCTGTTTATGGACGTCTCCGTGAAAGCATGACATTTGCAAGTCTAAATGTATGTGTTCTGGGCTAAAGATTTGGCTCTAGCTGATCAACTTCTCCCTCACCAGACACCTTATCCAGGGGCAGCTTCTGGGCAGGAAAGCTGGGCTCTGAGATAGGAAAGGGAGGAGGCCCTGAAGATGCTGTGCCCACACCCCAGTCCCAAGGTTCAAGCTACAGCAACCCTGGCGGCTCTCGGGGAATTGAGATACAGTGATGTGAGCATTGTCAGTAGAGGCTTCAAGGCCAAGGGCCCCCATTGCCCCATTTTTGGGAGCTGCCAATAGTGGCTCCCAAAGTGAGTGCTAAGGATGTGATGGAAGCAAGCTCTGGGTTCAGCGTTTAGAGAGAAGAATTTCCCTGCTTTTGCCAAGGGTGATTTTTAAAAAACATTGATCAAAAGCTGTTGATATTCGCTTACAAATGGATACCCCTTAACCAGTACATATTAACCCATTGTCCAGTTTCTGGAAATGTGACACAAAAGTCTGAAAATGCATGAAGCTCTTCTTCAAAGCATTATTTGTAGCCATAAATAATTGGAAATGACCTAAATGTTCAACTAGAGAGAAATGGCTAAGTAAATGATGGCACATGTAGTAATGAAATATTATGGGCCCATTAAAAATTGTGGTCACATTATGCAGCATGGGAAATGGTGATGATGCATGTTAGGTAAAAAAACAAAACAAGATTTTATAGATATTACATCCACAAAAATGTAAATATGCATATCAAAAGAGTGAAGTGGTTATAGTGATAGTGATGTAGGATTACAGGTAACTATTTTTATTATATTTTTCATACTTAAATAATACTTGTGTCATTTTCACAATTTAAAAAAATGAAAGTGAATCATTATTTTTAGGATATAATCTCCCAATGCATGAGAAACCTTCTGAACTTTGCCATGGTGATATTGGTGGAGAGAAGTCATCCTTGGGATGGTTAAGAGGACTCTCAGCATATATGAACATGCCCATTAATCTTCAACGATATAGATTTTTAAATTTTTTATTAAATAAATGTTAACCCAGAACCATTTAAAATATTTGAAATATTTATTAAAAGCAGTATTTTTACCTCACCATATAAAGTAGGTATAGTGGTCAGGCACTCAGCATCCAATTAAACTCCTCCTTATACTGCAGTTGCTAGAAAATTTTAAACTACAATTCTCTGACTCCTTTGCAGCTAGGACTCTAGAGTGAATTATATTCTGCCAATTAGATGAACTAGAGAGCTCTGGGAGGTGGAAGGGAGATAGAGGCCACCTTCCTGCTGCTTTCATCTTCTATTGCCTCGCATGGTCATAGACATTTGGGTTAGGAGCAGTTGGGGTAGGCAGTAGCTTCTCTATTGCAACAGCTTTGCAGTATCTGGTCTCCAGGTGCATAGTTGCTGCGAGGCAGTGTAGCAGGGGGATGGCAACAGTGATGGCAGCATCCTCCTGAGCCCTGCACCATCGCTTCAGTAGATGGCCTTTCTCACCCAGGTGGCGGAGGGTCCCTTTAAGAGGCCAGTTTGGACCTGGGAGTTATCCCTGAAGGCCCGGCAAAGGGTCGGCTCCTCGCCCATTCTAACAATATCGTGTATAGTAGACAAAGCCTGCTTAGAGACAGGTGACATCCCAGACACTATAACCAAGTGTTTTGGCCACACTGCCAACAAGGAAGGAGCAGTGTGGGGACCCCGGAGCACAGCAGTGATCCTCTCGTGTGGGATGGGCCATACACCCAGAATGACTTGTTGGTTCCACCAAAGTCTTACGTAAAGTTCCTGAACGTTGAAATTCTGAAAATGTCATGATATTGCCCTAGCCCTACCGGGAACCAAGCTCCACATAGAAAGAGGAAGCCACAGAGGGTGTCTGTTGAAGAGCACTTGACTTGGAGTCATGGGCCCTTCAAGCCCTGCTTCTACCATTTACTAGCTGTGTGGCTCTGGCCAATTTGGTTGGCATGCTCCCTCCTCTGTTGACCATGGACACTGATACTTAACACATGGTGAATGAAATATAGAAAAAAGTAGACTAAAATCTTATGAGGAATTATATATAATTTGGGGGTATTGGAAGAAAAGAGGACGGAAAGGAGTTATGGATACAGAGGGAGGAGACTCAGGCTTCTCCAAAATCCTGCTTTTTTCACTGTCATTACTCTAGACCTGACATCTGCCTGCCCACACAGATACCTTAACACCCTACCCAGATGTAGCCAGTGCTGTGTCTCCCCTGGGGCCCTGCCAGTGCTCTACCAGAGAGGAGGCCCGTTCCATGGAGCAGCTGCAGCGGGTGATGTCTCCTGGAGCCCCATGTGGTGCGGCCCCAGGGTGGAGCGTGTGCTTTCTGTCTTTGTTTTTGTCAATGTACGCCATCCACATCCCCATTAATTTTAAGCCTACTTTATATGTTGAGCCAGCGCCTCTGGACATGCAGGTCCCTCCCTCATATACAGATCTGTCCTGTAATCCCAGAATTCCTTGATTTCTCAAGGATGGCACTGTGTTTCTTAAAAGTTTAGACTTAGGCATGAGTCTCCCATTGAGAAAGAAGAAATGGAGATAAAAATCTAGCCATACTCAGGATCCCCAGACCAAATAAGGAGAGTGTGGGAGAGAGCCATCAGAGGCAGAGAACCCAGCGCTGTCTCACTTTACCAGGTGTTGTTTACAGAGGGCGCTGACTGGCCAGGGTCAAAGCTGCGGGGGGGAGAGAAGTGTTGACCTGCCCTGCCTCCTAAGAGCCTGGCAGGCTCGTGCTTCCGCAGACACCACTGCTGAATCCAATCGTCCCATGTGATGTGGACCGGGTCCCACTGCTGTGAGACTGTCCTTTGGCTCCTGTGCCATCCTCCTTGGCAGCTGCCCCGTGTACCTTTACTGAAGAGACCCAACAGTGCCCAGCCAGTGTGGCTCAGTGGTTGAACCAAAAGGTCACGGTCATATGCCCTTACCAGGTTGTGGTCTCGATCCCCAGTAGGGGGCGTTCAGGAGGCAACCAATCTATGATTCTCTCTCATTATTGATGCCATATATATATAAAATAAAAGGGTAATATGCTAATTAGACCGGACATCCTTCCGGATGAAGCTGAGGCCGGAGTGAAGCCTGGGTCCCTGGTGCCTGCGGCAGCCAGAGTGAAGCCCAGGTCGTGGGTGCTGGCAGGCAGCCGGAGGGAAGCAAGCTTGGGTCCTGGATGCCTGCGGGCGGCTGGAGGGAAGCAAGCCTGGCTCCCAGGTGCCAGAAAGAAGCCAGTGCCGGCAGCCAGGGGAAGGAAGGCCTACTCTTGCAGGAATTTCATGCATTGGGCCTCTATTATATATAGCAACAGTTCCAGCTGCCCCCTCATCACCCCAGGGGCCATACTGTCTGTGTGCTGTTCTACTCTCATTCAAGAGTCTGTCCCCTGCTGGATGGCTCAAAGCCCCAGAGGACAGAGGAAGTAGGAGAGGAGAGCTGAGGCCCCAGTGGAGGCAAAGGATTGGCTAAATTCTGGGTAGGGTGTGACATATCTGTGTGTTGCAGGGGTTGGCCTTGGGCCATCCTTAGCCACCCACCACAAGAGCTTACATCTATCATTTTCTGCTCTTCTCACCTTTTCCCACAAATATATTCAATTCTCTACAGCCTAATACAATCCCTTTTCCCAGCTGCACACCTTAAGCTATGGTCCTACTTCTCTCCTGGTTCTGAAGTCCCTGAAAGAATAATCTCCCCTCGCCAGTCTCTCCTTACTCACAATGCACTCATTCCCGAAGGCTTGGTCTGGTAGTAACCCCTGCACTTTTTCAAAGGAGCTCTTGAAAAGGTCACCCATGACATGAATGCTAAATCAGCCCCCTCTCCCAGTGTGACCTCTTGACCTCTGCCTCCTCAGGAATTCCTCCCTCACTTTTGCTCTCTTCCTGCCCTTCCCACATGGCCCTCTGACCCCTTCACTACCTCTCCTTCCTCTCTACAGCCTGTCCTCAGAGTTCCTCTCTTGGCTGCTCTTTCTTTGGATCTCTCTTTCATTCCCTGTTTTTAATCCTGCCTTCCTCTGCATCCCAGCCCCACATTTTCATGTGCCTCCTAGACAGCTCTGCCTGAATACTCTACCTGAACCTAAAGCTTAGAAAGTGTATCAGTGTCCTGGGGCTGCCATCACAAAAGACCACAAAATGGGTGGCCTAAACCCGTGGTCGGCAAACTGCGGCTCGAGAGCCACATGCGGCTCTTTGGCCCCTTGAGTGTGGCTCTTCCTAAGCCTTAGGAGTACCCTAATTAAGTTAATAACAATGTACCTACCTATATTGTTTAAGTTTAAAAAATTTGGCTCTCAAAAGAAATTTCAATCATTGTACTGTTGATATTTGGCTCTGTTGACTAATGAATTTGCCGACCACTGGCCTAAACCAACAGACATATACTCTCTTGTGTTTTTTTGAGGCTTGATGTTCAAGATCAAGGTGTCCATAGGGCCATACTCCCTTCAAAGGCTCTCAGGGGAGGATCTTCCCTTGCCTCTTCCTACCTTCTGGTGGCTCCTGGCAATCCTTGGCAATCCTTAGCTGGTAGATGCACCACTCCCATCTTGACCTCTGTTGTCATATGGCCTTCTTCCTGTGTCTCTCTGTGTTTGTGTCCATATTTCCCTCCTCTTAGAAGAACACTTGTCATACTAGATTAGGGGCCCACACTACGCCAGTAAGACCTTATCTTAACCTCATTATATCTGCAAAGACCCTATTTCCAAATAAGGTCACGTTCACAGGTTTCATGCAGACCTGAATTTGGAGGGACACTCTAACTCAGTACAGTGAGGTAGAGAAGCAAGAACTTCCAACAAGAGTGCAGGAAGCCCGAGTGCCAGTGCTGTCGAATATCTCTGCGAAAGGAGGGGTTGGAACCAATGGCGTGCAGGGCCCCCTCCAGCTCTATCTTTCTAATCTAAAGCTGAATTCACAATCTTTCCTCGTAATTGGCAATTCCTTCTAATGCCATTTTTTTCCTGTATCTACCTCTGTTTTATCAGGCAACCAGCTGGAGAGCTTAAAGTCATTCCTGCTTCTCAGATCCTATTAGACATGTATAGATCCGGCCTCGGAGAGAACATCATTTATAGCTATAGTGACTATATCCTTTATCCAAACGGAGGTGCTTTTGAGAGGGAAAAGGGGCATTGTGAGTAATTACACCAGGACAGACGTATAAACTGAAACTGTCTTGGGAAAACTAGGACAAATGGTCGTACTACTTATAGCCAGCCCTTACTATCCATCCCCAAACCATGTCCCTAAACCTTTACCTGTCCCTCCTTACATCCTCTTCTAGGGGAGGGCTCTCCATGTCTCCATATGTCAAAATGGTACTCATTTCTCAGCTCAGATGGTTCCCCTTCCATGAAGCCTTCCCTTACACAAGATGTAAGCGGAACCCTGTCACTCTTTCATGCGTCCTTCACAGCCCTCACAATCTGCCACCTTATACTACAGTTCTAGTAACCATGTCTTTCCCACCCCATTGCACTCTAAGTTCCTTGAAGACTTAAGTTGTGTAAATAATATTTATTAAAGGAGTAAGAGAGAGAGCAAGAGACTGAGAACCTATTTGAAGAAATAATCACTGAAACTTCCCTAACCTGGTGAAGAAAAAAGACATGCAAGTCCCGGAAGCACAGAGTCCCAAACAAGATGGACCCAAAGAGGCCCACACCAAGACACATCATAATTTAAATGCAGAAGAGAGAATCTTAAAAGCAGCAAGAGCAAAGCAGTTAGTTACCTACAACAGAGCTCCCATAAGACTGTTAGCTAATTTCTCAATAGAAACTTTGCAGGCTAGAAGGGATTGGTACAAAATATTCAAAGTGATGAATAGCAAGGATCTACAACTAAGATTACTCTACCAAGCAAAGCTCTCATTTATACTTGAAGGACAGATAAAGAGCTTCCCAGACAAGAAAAAGCTAAAGGAGTTCATACTACCAAATCAATATTACAAGAAATGTCAAAAGGTCTTCTTTAAGAAGAAGAAAATATATAAAAATATTAATAATAAAATGGCAATAAATATATACCTATCAACAATTACTTTATTTTTTTAAAGAGGGTGTGTTTTTTTGTTTGTTTTTTACAGAAAGGAAGGGAGAAGGATAGAGAGTTAGAAACATCGATGAGAGAGAAACATGGATCAGCTGCCTCTTGCACACTCCCTACTGAGGATGTGCCCGCAACCAAGGGACGTGCCCTTGACCAGAATCGAACCTGGGACCCTTTAGTCCACAGGCCAGTGCTCTATCCACTGAGCCAAACTGGTTAGGGCTCAACAATTACTTTAAATGCAAATGGGTTAAGTCCTACAAACAAAAGATATAGTATGGCTGAATGGATAAGAAAACAAGATGTATATATATGCTGTCTACAAGAGACTCACTTCAGATCAAAAGATACACACAGACTGAAAGCAAAGGGATGGAAAATGTTATTTTATGGAAAAGGAAACAAACAAACAAAAAAGCTGGGGTAACAATACTTATACCAGACAAAATAGACTTTAAAACAAAAGCTATAGCAGGAGTCAAAGAAGGACCCAGCAATTCTACCTCTCGTTATTTATCAGAGGAAACCTAAAACACTAAATCAAAAAGATATATGCATCCATTTGTCTTTTGCAGCATTATTTACAATAGTCAAGATTCAGAAGCAACTTAAGTGTCCATCAACAGATGAATGGAGAAAGAAGAAGTGTACAGTAGAATATGACTCAGCCATAAAAGAGAGTAAATCTTGCCATCTGCAACAACATGGATGGGCCTAGAGCAGTGGTCAGCAAACTCATTAGTCAACAGAGCCAAATATCAATAGTACAATGATTGAAATTTCTTTTGAGAGCCAAATTTTTTAAACTTAAACTATATAGGTAGGTACATTGTTATAAACTTAATTAGGGTACTCCTAAGGCTAAGGAAGAGCCACACTCAAGGGGCCAAAGAGCCGCATGTGGCTCGCGAGCCGCAGTTTGCCGACCACGGGCCTAGAGGATGTTGTGCTGAGTGAAGTAAGTCAGACAGAGAAAGGCAAATGTCAGATTCTTTCACTTACATGTGGAATCTAAAAAACAAAATAAATAACAGCAGAATAGAAACAGACTCATAGATACAGAGTACATTTTGAGGGTTGCCAGATGGGAGGGGGGTTGGGAGGATGGGTGAAAAAAAGGTGAAGGGATTAAGAAGTATAAATTAGTAGTTACAGACTAGTCATGGGGTTTTGAAGTACAGCATAGGGAATATAGTCAATTATATTATAATAACTGCATGGTGTCAGGTGGGTGCTAGATTTGTCAGGGTGATCACTTTGTAAGCTATATAAATGTCTAATCACTGGATTGTACACCTGAAACTTATGTACATCGACTGTAATTTAAAAATAAAAAAATATTTTTGAAAAAGGAGTAAGAGCTTCCTTCAAAAGAGCTCCATATTCCAATAGCATTATTTTATTATAATTATAATATATTATGGCAGACATGCATAATCTCTGGGAAGTTAAACCATGTTGTGCCTTAGGCTAGTCATGGAGTTTTAAAGTACAGCATAGGGAATATCGTCAATTATATTATAATAACTGCATGGTGTCAGGTGGGTGCTAGACTTACTGTGGTGATCACTTTGCAATGTATATAAATGTGGAATCACTGTTGTACATCTGAAACTAAGCCCTGAAGCTCTGGACACAGTGCGTGGAGAAGAGAGAAATAAGTGACATTTTCTTCTCTTCCAAAGAGCATGTCGCAAATGCTAAATTAGGGCGCAACTTTTCTTAGGAATATAGAGTTGCAAAGCCCAGGAACTGGAAAAGACCTAGAATATGATACAGTCTGTAAATCCCATCTCACAGGTGAGCAAAAGAGGTCCAAGAGGTAGGGTAACTTGTCCAAGGACACAAAAGTGGCAGAGGTGGAATAAAAGAACACAACAGATTTTATTCAGTACTCTTTCCTTCACCTACCTTTGAAATAAACTCAAGGGTGATAACACTCCTTTATTGCTGTCATTAGTTATATCTCAGATGCCTGCTCTATAAAAATCAATAGTCATCAATTATCCACCTTGGCCAGGTTTGCCTAACACAGCTTGTTAGCACAGGTGAGTTTTACACTGAGCTCTAAGCATCATTAATAAGAGTCTGTTGATCATGACCCTTCAAATGGCATAATGGCCGTATTTCCAATGCTCCCCTCAGCATGGGAAAGACGCTCTTTAGGAGAATGGAGGTGATTAGCATAAAAGTAAAAGGCATGTGCTTTGGAGACAGGCCAGGATTCAATAACTTTCAAGATTGGCCTTGTCAGAAGCAGCTCCTCTGTGATTGGGAGCACCAGCTGTTGTGATGTCCCGTGTAGGTTTCCTGTCTGCTTTCCCTGTCCATGGCATCCTATTATGCATGGGATGTCGCTCAGATGTGCACCTCAGCTTCAGGTACCTTGGAGGTGCCCAGGGTCATGATCGAACAAAGCAAAGGCTGAGTTAGCAGTGGGAGCCTCTCAGGTGAGGGAGAAGGGTTTACCCAGCTCCACGGTTCCTTCAGAATGAATGGCAGCAGGGAGCAGCCAGATCTTCTCCCTTCCCTCAGGCTCCTGGACTTCACACCCAGCTACTGTGTTAGGAGATGGGCACCAATACCCAAGGCTCTCAACATGGTTATGCTAGAATAGACTGGACATACCTCTTCCCTAAATTAAAGGACCAGGCTATGGGAAAATCCTGACATACAAACTGTGAAGTTTTTAACTATGCTTTTGTTAATTACCAGAGTCCCACTTGACGTAAGAAATACATCCTTCTCAATTTAGCCCAAATGCGGTAATTCACAAAGTCTGTCTATGTAGCAGTATGCTACGTAGCAGTTTGTGCCACGAACATACAAACTGTGAAGTTTCCCACTATGCTTTGTTAATTACCAGAGTCCCACTTGACATAAGAAATACATCCTCAATTTAGCCCAAATGTGGTAATTCACAAAGTCTGTTTATGTAGCAGTATGCTACGTAGCAGTTTGTGCCACGAAATATGCCTACCTTGGACAGGTTATCAAAAACCAGGGTATTTGGTCAACGTAATCAGAAGTAGTTTTAGTCTGGTTTTGAAAACTAACCAGTGCTGGAACAATCAATTTGGAAAACAGTCTGACAGTATTTACTAAAGCTGAACACACACTTCACCTTTGACCCAGCAATTCTACTCCTAATGTATGCCAGCAGGATAGCATACTTTGTGTGCCAAAAGACATGTGCAAAAATGCGAATGGCAGCACAACATGCCCAAAATGGAAACCACCCAAAATGTCCATCAATAACAGAATGCACACCAAGACACATCATAATTAAAATGCCAAGGGCAAAAGACAAAGAGAGAATCTTAAAAGCAGCAAGAGAAAAACAGTTAGTTACCTACAAGGGAGTACCCATACGACTGTCAGCTGATTTCTCAACAGAAACTATGCAGGC
>NW_005357075.1:265157-320040 GCF_000412655.1 Myotis brandtii
GACGGTGGGGGGGGGTAAGGGCATGGGGTGGGGTGGGAACCGGGTGGAGAGGAGCTATGGGAGGGAAAAAGAGGAACATCTGTAATAATCTGAACAATAAAGATTTATTTTTAAAAAATAACATAATGCATAAATATAGTACACAATGGAAGGTTATGTGGCAATGAGAATGAATCATAGCCAAGGCAACTCAAGGGGACAACATGGATGAATCCCACACACATAATATTGGTCAAAAGAAGCCAGACACAAAATATAGGCAAAATATAATTCTATTTATTTATTTATTTATTCATTCATTCATTCATTCATTCATTCATTTATTAGAGAAACATGAAAGAGAGAAAGAGAAACATTTATGTGGGAGAGACACGTGGATAGATTGCCTCTCGTACATGCCCCAAGCAGGGATCGAACCTGCAACCTAAGTATATGCCCTAACCAGGAATCAAACTCTTGACCCTCTGGTGCACAGGATGATGCTCCAACCAATTAAGTCACACTGGCCAGGGAAAAATATAACTCTTTTTATATAAAGTTCAAAAACAGATAAAACTATGTGTTAGTGTTAGAAATTGGCACAGTGATTACGCTGTGACAGCAGGAGACATGAGGGACCTCTGGGCTCTGGTTATGTTCTGTTTTTTCACCTGGGTACTGGTTACACAGGTATGTTCACTTTGTGGAAATTCACAAGATTCCTACGTTTTTCCACATGTATGTCAAACTTAATTATACTAGTAAATGTAGAAATATTTATATATTTTGGAGGGAAAATATGACATCTCCTCATGTATTGATGAGACTTATAGATGACAGATCCAGAACTAAAATACCCCACTCATCTTCTTTCCTCCCTCCTCACGAAGATAAGGGTAAGGTGTCTGGGAACCAGGCCTCTAGAAGATTCATTGAAGAACTCTTCCTCCCCCAACACTTTATATTTTATTTATTTTTAATATTTTTATTGATCTTTAGAGAGAGAGGAAGGGAAAGGGAGAGAAACATCAATGTGAGAATGAAACATCAATCGGCTGCCTCCTGCATGCCCCCTACCGGGGATGGAGCCCAAAACCTGGGTATTTGCCTTGACCGGGAATCGAACCAGCAACTCTTTGATGCATAGGAGGATGCCCAACCAACTGAGCCACGCTGGCCAGCCCCCCCACCCCGCCCCGCCCCAGTGCTTTAGAATTGAATCTAGTGACCACCACTCCTATCTCTCCATCATTACCCCTAGTTAGGAACAGAGGAACCCTCAAGTCCCCAACACACATCTATACTCCTCCTTGCTATCCCAAGCTACTCGTTCTTCAAGGAGCATTCAGCCTCAAGGAGTTCCCACTGCCCTTGGAACCAAAGCCGCACTCTCCAAAGACGGATCCCCTAGGCCCTGCATGTCTGATCCCCACCTGTCTTATCCAACTCGTCTTCCACCCTCTCCAAGTCTCTTGCACACCAGGTTCCAGCCCATGTTCTGTCTGGCTCCCTCCTCGGGGCTCTGTACTTGCTGTTTCCCTTCCTGGGACGTACAGTGCCCGCTCTTCCCATAGTGGCTTCTTGTCTTTCAAATATCAGCTCTGTGCCACTTCGTCGGAGAAAACAAACTAAACCAGTACCCCGTCATTCAAAAAGATTTTTTAGCATCCAGTGCTTTCTTAAATTATCTTTTTGTTTGTTTTATTCTCTCTCTCTCTCTCTCTCTCTCTCTTTCACACACACACACACACACACACACACACACACACACACACACTGTAAGCTTCAAGAGAATAGACATTGGGTGCCATATCTTCATAGCTGTGTCCCCAGTGCCTAGGACCATGCCTGGTACAGAGTTGGCTGTCACAAAAGAGATACAAAAGAATAAATAAAATGTCACTTCTTCCAGGAAGCCTTCCCTGATCCCAACAGTGCACACACATCTCTCTCCACTGAACTTCTCTAGGTTGTGTGTGCTACATCACCCACATGACAGTTGTCAGGTACTACCATGTACTGTGGTTAGTTTTAGTACATGCTCTGGTCCCCTTTCTAGGTCTTAAATCCCTAGAGAGCAGAGTCCCTGGATTATACTCCTTGCTATCCCCAGAACCTAGCACAGGTTCCTGCACATGGCAGGAGAGCAATAAACCTGTGTTCAATCAATTGAGGAAGCAGAGCATAGGAGAAAAGATGAACTTTGAAGTCAGATGTCCTGACTTACTACTTCCTACCTGGCTAAAAATTACTTAGAATCTCCCAGTCGAGTTTCTCAGTTATAAAATGGCCACAGGAATTCTTCACAGGATTAAAAGAGAAGTTGTAAAATCTATACTAATATTTGTGTGTGTGTGTGTGTGTGTGTGTGTGTGTGTGTGTGTGTGTATTTTTTAAATATCCGTTCCCCTTAGTGTTTGACAAATGTTTGTCGCCTCTTACTATAGCCATGGACATATTTCATAACATATTTATATTCACCAACGACTTCTGCCTCTTAAGGAGCAGTTAATTCTGCTTTTTCAAGTGTTCTCTTTATTCCCCACAGAAAAAATATGCAAGTATGTATATAAAATCAGGGCACAAACACAACTTGCTCGATTTAATTTCAGTGTTATAGGGAAAAGGACCTATTCAAATTCTCACCGTTAGTTTCACATCTACAAAAGCAACTTCAAGAGCAATAGCAACCTCTCAGAATGGGTGAGTTTGGTACCCATACAGGATATTGCTATTTAGCCCACTTATTCGGGTAGAAATACGGTGTAGCTCCTCTGTTCCCTGCCCACAGCATGCCCGCTGAGTCCCCGTGTCGCTCCGTTCCCAAAGCTGGTGGCCAAGTCATAGTAAGCGACAGTTGTGTAACTCTGGAGAATGTTCAAGCACCGTCACAATCTAATCTCGCCCGATCCTTAGGGCTGTTAGTGAGTAAGATGGAGCAATG
The DNA here is from genome assembly GCF_000412655.1 of Myotis brandtii. NCBI lineage: Eukaryota > Metazoa > Chordata > Mammalia > Chiroptera > Vespertilionidae > Myotis > Myotis brandtii. The sequence goes on from NW_005357075.1 coordinate 268,081, forward strand.
CAGGCTGTGTGATGTTATCTGACAGTTGGCCTGATTTGTAGCTGTGCCCCAAGGTTGATTAATGGGGCCAATATCAGCAGGAAAGGAGGTGTGACACAGGACTCTGTCCTTGACCAGGTTCATGTCAACTATATATTTTTATCAGCTACTGGGAAAAACCATGGAATGCAGATTTATCAACCTCTTAGAGGACAAAATACTAGGAGGAGCAGCTTCTTGGAATGCTAAGAGTCAAGGATTTTTGTTCTTTTTTTAAATCTCTAAAGACAAAATCTTACCCTTAAATGCCAGATGTGCTAAACAGGGGAGAGCCCTCCTGAGCTGGGACGGCCCCACAGGACACTGTAGCTGTCCCTAAGCTTAGCGTAAGCTCCAGCTCCAGCCTTCTTCCCTGGGACGCTGCTACTGTCCTTCAGGCCCCATTCAGATGCGCCCGCTCTGGGAAGCCATCCTGACTCACGTGTTTGCTTTCTGTTTTCAAGCCAGAAGCCCTGGAGTCATCCCGACATCCTCATTGTCATTCACATAGGACATGGAATATCTCAAAAATCACGTCACCTCGCCCCCACCGGTCTGGATCAGTGGACAGAGCATTGGCCTGAGGACCAAAGGGTCCTGGGCTCAATTCTGGTCAAGGGCACGACTCCTCTCCAGCCCAGGCCCTGTCAGAGCTCGTGCAGGAGGCAACCAATCAGTGTGTTTCTCTCATAGCTGTGTCCCCAGACAGATATTTCTCTCTGTCTTTCCCTCTCTCTCCCACTCTCCCTAAAAATCAATGGAAAAATATCCTCGAGTGAAGATTAATAATTAAAAAAACAAACAATGTCACCTCTACCACTCAGTAGGATGGTAAATATAGTTGCATTTATTATTTATTAACATATAATTTTATTATGCATAGTTTTATTTATGCCTTTATTTCCCTTCAATAGAATGTCAGCTTTTGAAGAGAGATCTTTGCTTTTTCCACTGCTATTTCCCAGAATCTATAACAGCAACTAACACATGGTAGGAACCTAATAAGTACTCATTTCTCATGAATGAATGAGTGAATAAATGAGGGTGAGTTAGACGCCCCCCTTTCGAGCTCCCCTATCACCCTCTAAATCTCTCATCATAAGACTTAATACACTGTAGTGTCATTAGGATTCATTTCCACTTAAAGAGCTATCCTTTAATTATACGCTTGCCCAGGAATACATTCTGGTTGTCATGTAATGGTTTACTTACAGCCCTTTCACTAGACTGTAAACCACAAAGCCCCGTAGCTGGTCTGCCTGGCGCGGTGTCCTGCACAGAGAGTAGCACGCTGGTGGCGTGCCAGGCACTCTGCTAATGCTTCTGCATGCACTCGCTCATTTCACCTCCCAACAACCCAAGGAGGCCGGCTCTAGGATTATTTCTGTTTTATGGATGAGGAAACTGAGGCTCTGAGAGTTAGGGTACGTGCCCAGTGGCACCTAGTGAGGGGTGGATGCTGGAATCTGACCTAGGATGTCTGGCGCCAGAGATCAAGCTCTAAGCCACTACACTGAATTGCCTCACCTTTACACGGAGCCCAATAAAATGTGCTCAATAAATGAATCAATGAAATATGGCTGCCAAAAAACAGGCACCGTGTTCTTAGGCTGTGTTAATGAAGGGTTGAGATAAGAGAGGGTGTAGTCCCAGAGTGGACTTCAGGTCAGTTCCGTTTAGAATAATTCATATTTAAAAGGAGATCAGTAAATTAAAGTAGGTCTAAAAACCTAAACCATAATGGCAAAGAGTCTGGAAATTATGGATTCAGGACCTCTCTTCGAATCCAGGGATTCCTGTGGGAAGGGGGCCAGTCAGATACTGTGGGTCCCAAGGGCAGAGCTGGGCAAACTGGGGTAGGTCACAGGAAGGCAGGTTCCAACTCACTGTGTGAAACAACTACCAGTTAGAAACATTCAAAAACTGAGGGTCCATCAAGGGATGAACAGATAAACAAAATGTGGTCAACACATGCAATGGAATATTACTCTGCCTTATAAAGGAAGGACATTCTGACACATGCTACAATGTAGATGAATCTTGAAGACATGGTTTTAAGTGAAAGGATCCATTCATAAAAGGACAAATACTATAGGGTTCCAATTATTCAAGACACCTGGAATTGTCAAACTCCTAGAGACAGGAAGAGCATTGTTACCAGAGCCTGGGGAGACAGGGAAATGGAGTCCCTGTTTAATGAGTACAGCTTTCATTTGGATGATGCAAAAGTTCTGGAGATGGATGGTAGCATGTACTTAATACCACTGAATAGTAAACTTAAAATGGTTAAGATAGTAACTTTTATGTTATGTATATTTTACCACAATAAAAATAAATGCAATTGAAGACACTCAAGGGTCTGCCCTGTGAGATGATAAACTTCCCACACTGGCAGGCAGTAAACAAGTAGGGCTGGGTGTCAGGGGAAATGTACAGGCATTCCTGAGCTTGGGTGAGAGTTGGAATGGATGGCCCTTAAGGTTCCTTTCAATTTTTTTAAAATATATTTTTATTGATATCAGAGAGGATTTGGGTGAGAGTTCGAATGGATGGCCCTTAAGGTTCCTTTCCGTTCTTTTTTTTTTTAATATACTTTTATTGATATCAGAGAGGAAGGGAGAGGGGGAGAGAGATAGAAACATCAATGATGAGAGAGAATCATTGATTGGCTGCCTCCTGCACATCCCCCACTGGGGATCGAGCCCACAACTGGGGCATGTGCCCTAGACCGGAATCGATTCCCAGGACCCTTGAGTCCACAGGCCAACGCTCTATCCACTGAGCCAAACGCGCTAGGGCTCTTTCAGTTCTTAAGTTTTTGTTTGTTTTAACATTGATGCCTGGGTTATCTCATTATCTCATTGACTCTCCACCACTCCACAAGACAACACTATCATAGCCCCATCTTACAAACAAGGAAACGGAGGCTTAGAGATCTCACGTAACCTACTCCAGGCCCCAGGTGCTCGGCATAAGGAAGAAGAAAGCTCCAGGGAGAGCATTGCTGCAGAGCACAGCTGCACATAGGAGGGGTCCTGCAGGGTTTGTGACTGTCAGGGCCAGCTCTTCAGAGCTGTCTGGGGCTCCTCCAGGAACTCTGTGCTGCCTTCCCCCCGCCCCCACCTGGGCATCGCTGGTCAGTCTCAGGGGCCCCTAAGCAGGGGGCCCTCCCACCGCCTCTGAGGATGTGATGCTGGCTAGGCTGTCCGGTGAGTGATATTAGCCTGCACCGGCATTGGCTTTACCATTATCGTATTCTCAGGGTCAGTTTTACCGGTTAATAAGCAAGTGACCTTGGTATTTCCATCACGATTTCCCACATCACAGCCTCTGCGTTCCCTGACTTAAAAGGTGGTTGTAAAGATGGTTTGAGAACACAAGCTCTTCATAGACTCAAAGCCCATTTGAATTTTATGAGCATTGTGCTTTCTTAATACATGACATGGTCTTTAATCGCTTTGAGGCAGAGTCTAGACCAGCACCGCCCAACAGAAATACAATGCATACCACACGTGTGAGTTTTAATTTTCTGGTAGCCACATTAACAATGTGAAAGGAAACAGGTGAAATTAATGTTAGCGATATGGTTTGTTTATCTCAGCTTATCCAAAATAATTATTAATGAGATATTTTACGTTCCTTTTTTATGTCTTTGAAATTGGTGTATATTTTATATTCCCAGCACATCTCAGTTCAGACTAGCCATCCTTCCAGTGCTCAGCAGCCACAGGGAGCTGGGGACCTGCACAGAGAGCAGCACAGGCCCAGCCCCTTTTTCAAAGAGTTTGGTGTAAAGAGTCACAGAGGAATAAGGGCGTGTTTTGAGGGGAGCTGGATCTTGTGAGAGTTTTATTTAATATGAGATGCATGATCACATATATAGACTACAGGGGATAAAGAGAGGAGAAGCCAAAGATGAAAGTGAGGATGATAAATAATGGTGCCTCATCCAGGGAGAACCTGGACGGAAGGGGAGACAGAGGAGAGAGTGAGGGGTGGTGGGATCAAGGACCCAACTTTGAGGTTGATGCTGGTTGTGTTCCTCTATAATTATTTAAAATCATTTCACTTTTTGTGAGTCTTGATTTTCACCCTTATTTCCTTCTCTCCTCTCCTTGAGCTGAGACTCAAGACCCCTACAAGTCTGTCCCAGGTGCCTTCGCTCAACTGTGTGACTTGGAACAAATCAACGTCCCCTGTGGCTTCTGTTTCCTCCTTTGTAAAAAGAGGCAGTTAACCCTGATGGGTTTGGCTCAGTGGATAGAGCGTTGGCCTGCGGACTGAAGGGTCCCAGGTTCGATTCCGGCCAAGGGCATGTACCTTGGTTGCGGGCACATCCCCAGTAGGGGGTGTGCAGGAGGCAGCTGATCAATGTTTCTCTCTCATCGATGTTTCTAACTCTCTATCCCTCTCCCTTCCTCTCTGTAAAAAATCAATAAATATATTAAAAAAAAAAAAGAAGTAAGTTCTAAACTGAAAAGTCTACATTAAAAATCAATAAAATTTTTTTTTTTTTAAAGAGGCAGTTGGACTATTCAGGTATTCATTCATTCAGTCAGTCACACAGTTGGTGTCGAATACCCAGTGAGCACTGAGCACTGTTGTAGGTGCTGATTGTCACTTCCTTCTGCTTCTAATGTTTTGCGTTCCTCATGACTTCTGGGTGGTGCTTTCTCTGTTGTCATGTGCTGCATGTCACAGGCTGAAAGTTTCTATTCCCAAAGGAAGCCAGAGGCCCCTCGGCCAGGTTAGAACGTCCTTGCTAGTGACAGAGACAGGGAGGAGAGAAAGAGGTCACCAACAGGGTGGGCCAACGCTGTGCCCACTACACATCCCCACTCAGCGCCACACTGAGAGGGGTTTCCTCAGTACCATGGCGTCCTTGGCGGGCCCTGGAGGTTCTGACCAGCATCCACCTAAGCTCTTTGTACTATGTATGCACCACAACATGGACAGGGTGCGGGGGGAGAAGTCAAACAAAAATCCCTCAACTGATCTGTCTAGAAGCCTGGTGTGTAACTGCTGTCAGTTAGTACTTGGGGGGGTACTGTGGATTATATGTGAAATCTAAAAAACACACTTATGGGAAAAAGGATCATATTTGTGGTTACCAGAGGCAGGGGTGGAGATGGGGAAATTGGATGAAGGTGGTTCAAAGGCACAAACTTCCGGTTATAAGATAAGTAAGTCCTGGGAATGAGTGTATGACATGGTGACTATAGTAACACTGCTAGATGGTATATGTGAAAGTGTTAAAGAGACTGAATCCTAAAAGCTTTCATCATAAGGAAAACATTTTTGTAACTCTAGGAGGTGATGGATATTAACTAAGCTTATTGTGGGAATCATTTCACAGTATATGCAAATCAAGACATTATGCTGTGTACTTTAACCAATACAGTGTCGTATGTCATTTATATCTGATGGCTATAAAGTTAATCAGAAAGGGTTATCAAGTCTAGAAATAATAGGAGAGTCACAGACAGAAACCTCAGCGGCACCTGCTGGTGCTGAGATGAAGGAAGAGGCAAGACCTCGAGGCCCAGCCTTTGGCAGCCTCTGCGATGCCAAGTCAAACGGGCCACGGGGCCCCTGGCGTGCCAGCATCCTGCTGCCTTTGCTGGTGATTATATGAAGCCCCCTTAGGTATCTTGCTGTCAAGAACCTCATTCATCTAGTTCCCCTGCATCTGGCTGTGTCACCGGGCCACCATCTGGACCACCCTTCGGTTCCAGAGAGGATTGCCTGCAGAGGGAGAACATGCGGGGCTGGGCACGTCTAGTTGTCACTGTAAACCCTCAGGTAACCCGGCATTCTAGTCCACGTATTAATCTTGTGTGCTTGATAAATCCAACACGGTCCCTGACAAATCCAAGGACCCTCGGGGCACCAACACCAGTGGGTTTCTGCCTCTGGAAGTCTCATGAATGCCACCAGCAGGAAGTGGCCTTCCCCCATGGCCACGCCAGCTAGTGGCTTATCCGTTGACACTTCGCTCTTAGGCCCCTTGTTCCTACTGGACACTGAGCTGGGTTTGGGGGACACCATTCTCCTGCTCTCTTGGAGCCTCTGGTTTTGTTTACTACGGCAATTTTCAGAGAAATTAAAATAACAGCCTCTTCCTATCTTTTCTCAAGCCAATAAAGCCACCTTTATTAAAAAAAATCAAATAAATGCAGGCTGAGGGAAATTCCTGTAGTCCTGTCCTGCCTGCCTGCGGGCTTGCTGACATGCAGGTTGTCTTTGAATGAGTGATTTCCTAGTGGGGCCGTTGGGGAAGCCGAGCCCTGTCTCTGCCGTGTGCTACCTGGACAGACCCCCAGGAGAGAGCTGCCGAGGCCGCCTGGAGCCAGTGAGGACCTGCTGGAGGCAGGCGGGAGCTGTCAGACGCATGGGCACCCAGGAGACAAGCCCTCCCCAAGGTTCCAACCATAGGGAGTCCCCAGGGAGCCAGCTGGGTTCAGATGTTTTCTCTTTCACTTTAATCTGTTTGGAAGCGCCGGTCCAGCACAGCTGGTGAAGGTGTGCAAAGGGCCCTCAAGGCATTATTAGGTGGAAGCTGCCGGCCTGCCCATCACTCGTCCACGTATCATATTTAACCCCCAAGACACTCCTGGGCAGGGAGATCCCAGCTGTTTATCGCCCTGATCCAGCACAGCTGGTGAAGGTGTGCAAAGGGCATTATTAGGTGGAAGCTGCTGGCCGGCCCATCACTCGTCCACGTATCGTATTTAACCCTCAAGACACTCCTGGGCAGGGAGATCCCAGCTGTTTATCGCCCATGGACTTGCAGGGCCTTTGGGTTGATTAGGGGAAGGGTGGGTTTGGCTTATATCAGAAACTACCTGCCCTCAGGCCAGAGGCACATGGATGAAGCAAGATGTCTCAGCAAAGTGGCAGGTATGGTGAGATAAGCCGGCAGTGACCAGCCAAAGCGAGCACACCCATCCCAGAACCCAGGCAAATAGAGGCTCTTAAAGGGGCCACACAGGTATATTTGTTCCCCATCTGCTTGGATTGTTCAGAATATTTAACTGTATGACTGTGGCTTACAGGACAGGAGCTAATGGTCATACATTGTAGCTAACTGAGGGCATGGCATTGTCCAGTGGCAACTACTAGTAACAGCATATGTTCTTTTATGTTCGCTAGGCGACAGTTTATAAGCGACTCTACATAGATCATTTAGAACAGCGGTTCTCAACCTGTGGGTCGCGACCCCTTTGGCGGTCGAACGACCCTTTCACAGGGGTCACCTAAGACCATCCTGCATATCAGATATTTACATTACGATTCATAACAGTAGCAACATTACAGTTATGAAGTAGCAACGAAAATAATTTTATGGTTGGGTCACAACATGAGGAACTGTATTTAAAGGGCCAGAAGGTTGAGAACCACTGAAGGTGAATGGGCTAAAGCCAGCATACACCTGGGAGTACATGAGCAGGGAGAAGAGACCTTTGATCATAGCAAATCAAGATGAGCACAGGACTTGAGCACATACTGGGAAGGTGCCCAGGCAGGTGCTCATCTCTGAGGCTCTGTAAAAGGGACATGAGCACACGTTTCCTGCACTGTGGACACACAGCACAGACACAGACCAGCAGCTCTATCTCTTTTCTCCAAAGAGTCTTCTTAGGTGTGTAAGTAGCTTTGCTTTAACATTACGAAGGATAAGTTAAGTATATGCATGTAACACTGAGTAAAGTCACATTTTTATTTTAGAGACTGCCATATATGGAAGCTTTTTTCTTTAAAATCAAAGCCACGCCCCCATCCCAGGCAGGCAAACCTAATGGGAGCCCACCTGCAGTGAGGCGCTCCTACCTCTGCGTGCGCGTGCCCTTCCCTGCCATCTTCTCTCTGTTCCCGCTGTTCCTTCCACTCCCGGTCCTGCTCCTCTGGGGATGGGTCGTGTTCCTTTACTCAAAGATTATACCAGTTGTTCCTAATTTTACTTTTTTTCAATTATAGTTAACATTCAATATCATATTTGTTTCATGTGTATAGTATAGTGGTTAGACATTTCCATAATTTACAAAGTGGTTATTACAACATTATTGACTATATTCCCTGTGCTGTACTTTACATCCCCATGGCTATTCTGTATCTGCCAATTTGTACTTCTTAATCCTTTCACCTTTTTCACCCAGTCCCCCAACCCCTCTCCCCTCTGGCAAGCATCTAAAGAACAAAATTAATGAGCAAACAAAACCAAGCTTTTTGAAACAAACCAACTAGAACAAAATAAATAAATGAGAGTTATTTCAACACCAGCAACAGAAGTATACACATCTTTCCAGGTGATTAAATATTCATCTACAACATGTATAATGGCTACAGAGGACATATCAAAATTCAGTCAACCAATCACTATTGCGAGACATTTAGACTGGTTCCAGTTTCTGCTCAATGCTGGAACAAACATTCCCACAGCAAAGCCCTGGCACACACGTTATTTCTTTAGAAAAAAAAATCCTATAAGTGGAAATTTCCTTTGTCAAAGAGTCTGAATATCTTCAAGGCTTTTGAGATATATTGGAAAATATACCTCCAAAAAAGTTGCATCGATTCGTGCACACATTAGTATTTGAGAGTCTCCTTCCCAAAACGGAAGCCAACTTTAAGAGTTGACATTAAATAAAAATATGTTGTCCATTGGCTACAGAAAAAATGGAATCTTATCATTTTGATTTGCCATCAGTCACAGAACTCACTTGCCACACATTCATTGGACGTTTGTTTCTTCTTGGTCTTCTATTGAGGCATTCCTCTTTTTCTTATTGCTTAGTAACAGCTCCTTATTTATTATGATATTGACTCTTTTTCATGTCCGTTGTTAATACTTTCTTTTTTGTTTTGCCATTTGCCTTTACATTTTATTGACTGGGTTTTGATGTACAGATATTTTTATTTAAATATATTAATATTTATCACTTCAGATTCTGTCTTTGGTGTTCTTTTCTTTTTTACAAAATCTATACAAATGTTCACCTATATTTTCCTCCAATATTTCCCTGGTTTTATTTCTGTTTTGTTTTTTTCCTAGTCTTAAGGCTGAGATGGGACTCTTTTTCCCCCCAAAAGTTAGTCATTTCATGAATAAGTCATCTTTTTCTTATGAATTTAAATGGGACTTTAATTATATATTGAATCGAGTCTGTTTCTAGACTTTCTTCTGTTTCAATTGATGCGTATTCTTTTGCCAGCTTTATGTTAATTATTGTAATTATGGTATATGTCATTTTTAGGATTATGGCAAGTCCTCATTATTCCTTTCTTTTCTTTTTTTGTTTCATCATTACTTTGGTTGTACTTGTGTTCCTCCAGAATCATTCTCACAACTCTACGTTTTTTCTTTACTTGTAGCATTATGAGCATGAATGGTTTTTCTAATTCCTATATTATTCATTCGTTAATATATCTGCACTATAATTGAGAGCATCCCTTGTACCATATCTGGCTGAAATAAGAGGGGATACAAAAGTGAATAGAAATTAAGCAACTCACACTCAGTGATGAACAGACGGAAGCTAACAGAGGGTGCCCTACGAGAGGTCAAGAGATGTCAAGGTTCTCCATTCATGATTTTTCTTAAACTCACATATGGTCTTGACCAGAAGATGTGGTTGGAGAACAGAGAAAAAAGAAACACCAGACGAGGCAAGTCATCGATGTTTTGCTCTAATCATATCACAAATAACCAGACCTTAAACTCCTCCAAATCCATACTATCTGAGGCATGAATGCAAACCTGTGTAAATGGAGAGATAGAGAGAGAGAATATAATGACATACAGGTAGAAGTAAAAGAAAGAAAACAAAATCTGAAATCAGAAGGAACACAAAGATACATGAAATCAAAGTACTGAAAGTAAAATTAAAAAATATATACCTACTAGAGGCCTGGTGCACAAAATTCGTGCACTGGGGGGGGGGTCCCCCAGCCTGGCCTGTGCCCTCACAGGGCGGGAGCCCCGCAATCAATCTCCCCAAAGAGGTAGGCCCCGCCCACCCATCCAGGGATCCTCGATGTAGGCCAGAGCCGGGGGTCCCACCGCCTCACCCAGCAAAGCCACCAGGACCCACCTTCGAGGCTCTGTGCAAAGCCGCCGGGACCCGCTTACAGGGCTCCACGCGGAGCCACCAGGACCTGCCTGCGCACCACGCACGCAGCGTCAAGTCCCCACCCACCCACTGCACACGCAGTCTCCTGGTAATGGGTTGTTGCAGCGTGAGGGCATGACGACCACATAGGCTTTTATTAGTAGAGATGGTTTTCATTTGTTCACTTTCATTCATTTTTCATTTCTGTAAACAAAAAGGCTGGCCCAGCTGGCGCAGCTCAGTGGTTGAACGTTGACCAATGAACCAGGAGGTCATGGGTCCATTCCTGGTCAGGGCACATGTCCGGTTGTGGGCTCGATCCCCAGTGTGGGGCATGCAGGAGGCAGCCATCCAATGATTTTTTCTCATCATTTATGTTTCTCTCTCTCTCTTTCTCACTCCCCTCCTCTCTGAAATCAATAAACATATTTTTTCAAAAGGCTAAATGTTTTTAAGAAGACACTGACAGTGTTCAGTATATCCCCTTATCTAACGCAGGATGTATGTACCCTGCATTCCAGAGAGTTTAGAGTCAATTGCCCATTGCAGGAATGCCCTGCAGCACCTGCAGGAGTGGCTTTGCAGACTCTGCTTGGCTACTCTGACCAGGCCCTGACTCACTACCTCACTGAGCTCTTTCCACGTTTAAAGAGCCTAATTATTAGAAGGTGCTTGTGGCTATAAAGTCAAAATCTGTCTCCCAGGATTCCCCCCACCCCCACCGCCACCTCTGGTTCTGCCTTTTGGAGCAAACATGGGCCCTTGCTGCTTTGCAGGTGGCTCTCAGGTCCCCCTCCAGTGTTATCTTTCACAGGCTTGTCATTCCTGATTCCTCAAACCAGTCCTTTTAGGACATGCTCTAGCTTTCTTCCCTGGAAATGCAGCAAAATAGCCAACATTTCTTTGAAAAGTGAAACTCAAAAGGTAAGATAATTCTCCAGATTCCATCCAGCTTGTGCAGTCAATTGGAAGAACCTCATTTCTTCCTTGGTGCTTCCACCTGAGGTTACATTCACGTCAGAGATAACAGACTCCGGCTTGAGCCTGTTGGCCTTGCTGTCAAGAAAACACCTCAGGCCCTTGTCCCTGTGAGAGAACAAACCTCACAGGGAAGGAGATGAACTCTAGTAGCCTCTGCGAAATGTGGGCCGAGACTTTAAAACTGGGAATAAGAAAACAGAAGACCTTTCCATATGAAAACTGAAGATTCCTTGTCATGAAATGTGGGTGCTATAAAATCTTCTGTACTCGGGTGTTACCGATGTTGGGGTTCTTGAGTTCCCCAAGGTAGAAATTGAGAGGAAACTGCAGAGAAATTTCCAGACAGATTTTATTGAGCTTACTAGGGGCCAAGTGTGTGAAATCGCGGGAGACCCCAGACCCGGTGCACTGCGGGGAGGGGGGGGGACCCCAGACCCCAGACCTGCCACGCATGCTCACACAGCCTCCTACTGAACAGCCATTTTGGTGTGAAGGCGTGATGACCATTAGCATATTAGCTCTTTATTATACAGGATGCTCAAGCACAAGGGAGGCAGCCCAGAGGAAAGGAAGGCCCTATGAACTGGCTCAGGACTGGCTCTGCTTGGCTACTTGTATAAGCTGGGGACAAAGCGGGCTTGCACGAAAAGGTGGGCTTTTTAAAAAGAGGGGCTTGCCGAATTTTCCATTTCAGGGTCAGGTGACTTCATTTTCCAGCTGGGCTGGCTGGTAACTACATTTAGCACCTGGGCAGTGGGGGCAAGATGGTGGGATGCTCATTACTGCACCCTAGGAAGGTCCTATAGCAGTCAAACCTCGAACAACTGCGCATGCCAATCAGTAGTTTAAGCAGGAAGTTAGAAAGGAGATAAAATCAGCTGCCTTTGCATTTTTTAGTACGGAGTGGGGGTGACATTTTTGCCCAGTTCCTTCTGACCACCTGGTCTTAACTTGGCTTTCCTATTCCCCAGTATTTCATACTCGTGTCCGGATGCACAAAATTCATGCACTGGGGCGGGGGGGGGGGGGGGGGGTTCCTCAGCCCAGTCTGCCCCCTCTCACAGTCTGGGAGCCCTCAGGGGATGTCCTACTGACAGCTTAGGCCCATTCTCCTTGGGGAGTGGGCCTAAGCTGCAGTCTGGCAGCAGAGGCTCGGAGCAGGAGCCCTGTGTGTGTGGGTGGGTGGGTGCAGCCTGCTCGCCCCCAACTGCCCTCTCCTCCTGGCCTGATCGCCCCTAACCACCTCTGCCTCGGCCCCGCCACCATGGCTTTGTCTGGAAGGATGTCCGGAAGGTCTCCCAGAAGGTCTCCTGGTCTAATTAGCATATTACCCTTTTTATTCGTATAGATAGAGGCTGGTGCATGGGTGGGTGCCAGCTGGTCTGCCCTGAAGGGATCGCAGATCAGGGTGGGGGTCCCTTTGGGGGGCGTGGCGAGCCTGGGTGAGGGGCTGAGGGCCATTTTCAGGCTGGCCACACACCCTTTGGGGTGGGGGTCTCCACTGGGGGGCGTGGCCAGCCTGGAAGAGGGGCTGAGGGCCGTTTGGGGGTGGTTTGCAGGCCAACCAAGCCCCTGGCTTTGTCCAGAAGGATGTCTGGAAGGTCTCCAGAAGGTCTCCTGGTCTAATTAGCATATTACTCTTTTATTAGTGTAGCTTCCTGGCCCAAGTCCCTATGCTATCTCACCGGGAAGGGGGTGCCTGCCCATCAGTGAAGAAACCCCTGGACTGTCACCTTCAGGGCCTGTTCCAGACACAGGTCTACACACCAGCAGACCCAGCATTTGACAACCCCACTGTGGCCACTTTTCAACCTTACTTCCTGTTTCTGAGAGCTGAAAGTCCTGTCTTGTTTATGCCCATGTGTGTGCTTGATCATGCGAAATGGCAATTAATACTCAGGACTCCAAATATTCTATGTCTAGTACCCTTGGGGTCCTGGAGAACTTCCGGCAGACCCTCCTGGAGGCTTCCCTGCAATTCAGAGAGAACCTAACTCCTGGGGACCCTCCTCCACCCACTTTTCCCTGCCTTGGGATCAATGCCGTCAGCACCCCAGTAGGCTCTGCAGCACCCCAGAGGGCTCCGCAGGCACGGCCAGGCAGCTGCAGTGACTCCCCATTGAGCTGTGGCCCCAGGTACACAACAGTGGGGCAATCAAGAAATTGGAGGCTTCCCTACCTGCACCCTTTTGGGCATTGTTTTCTATGAATCTATCCCTTATCATGTAAAATCCATTTTTGAATAGGTTCCATATATCCCCTTACACTGCTATTCTTCTTGGCAAATTAAGTCACTGAAGAGGTACTAAGCAGCCATATGAGGCAGAGAGAAGGTGTGGAAGAAGGTTAGGGTCGGCCCGCTGGAAAGGTCTCCCTCTGCAAAGTGTACAGGCGAGCCCAGGTCTGTGGCTATAAAAACAGAGAGGGAGGAGGAAAGGTAGCCAGCAGCCCGCATCCTGCCTCTGACCCAGGCTCAGCTCTGAGCCCAGGACCCTAGGTGGGAAGGAGGTGAGTGGGGAAAAAGAGGTGGCTCCATGCTCTCTCCTCCTTCCTCCCGCCTCCCTCCAGAACTCTAAGCACTGGTCAGGGAACACACCCCTTGCCCGCCTCCCTTACCACCCTCAGCCTCCTATACGGTTTGGGATGTTTGCTGAACTGTTACCTTGTGCAGTTAACTTCTCATTCTCTGCAGGCATACCTCAGAGATACTGCGGGTCCAGTTCCAGCCCACCAAAATAAAGTGAGTATCCCCATAAAGCAAGCTGTAATCTTGCTGGTGGAGGTCTTGCCTTCAGTTTATACAGAAATACAGCATCTGTGAAGAGCAATAAAGTGAAGTGCAGTAAAACGAGGTCTGCCTGTGGTGTCTGTCACATGTCATCCTTGTACTCAAGGTAAAAACCAACAGTTCTTGAATGAATGGACACACCTCGACGGCTCCTACAGGGGAGCTGGGCCCTTGGGAGGTGTTTTCATACACTAACAACACCCAGAAGCAATTTAGAAAGCTGCAATCAAGAGTTGGGTTAGTTTCTACTTTCTACCCTGAACGTTTGCACTGTACGTTGGAATAACCCTGCAAAGAACATTTGTGAACTATCCCATGATTTCTAATTTAAAAAAAAAATGTTTGGGCATGGCAAATTCCAGGGAATGTTGGGTTAGTTTCTACTTTCTACCCTGAACGTTTGCACTGTACGTTGGAATAACCCTGCAAAGAACATTTGTGAACTATCCCCTGATTTCTAATTTAAAAAAAAAAATGTTTGGGCATGGCAAATTCCAGGGAATTACAATCGAAGAAAGAGAGCCCACATATTCAGCTCCCGGCTGAACAAATTCAATTCATGGCTGATTTTGTATCATTTATACTCCACCCATTTAGTACCCCGCCGCCACCACCATGCTTATTTTGAAGCCAACAAAACTTGTCGTGTTGTTTTATTTCTAAATATAAAGTGTGTGTCTCTAAAAGATAATGACTCTTGTTTTAAATAACCACCTCTGTGCTGTTATCCAAGTGCTCATCTTTGAGCCTGAGAGCTGAGGCGCTCCTTTAAGATTTGCCTCTGTCAGGCCTCACTCCTATCACACGGGACGTCATGGGGGCACTGAAATCTTACATTATGTCGCTTCACCACTGTCCCACCTTTTCCCAGTGGCCTGCTCTGGGGGCAGGTGGGGAGAAGGTGGGCACCTGCCTCTTAAGAGAGGCTTACATGCAATAAGTAGACTTACAAGTCAGACTGGTTTGGGATTCCAGCTCAGTGGCCTTGAGCAAGATGTTTAACCTCTCTGTGCCTCAATGTCCTCATCTAAAAGCTAAGTTAGTTCATAGTACATGCCTCATAGGGTTGTTATAAGGATTAAATTTGCTAAAAATAAAATGAAGCTCTTGGAACAGTACCTGGCATCGATGGGAAGTACCATGTATTTGCTTTTTTAAAAACTCATCCTTTGCTTAATGCATTTACCATTTCCAGGAACATCACTTACTTCCTCAAATTAACTGACAAGCAATAACCCCTCAATATGTAGAGCAACGTATGTATTTCTCAAAGCACTTTCATGCACATTATCAGGTGCGATCTTGCCACGATCTACGAGGGTTCCAGGCTGGGCAATTCAGAGGGGTAAATGCAGAACAGTGCAATGCACGATTTTGCTCCAAATAGCCCTCCTTATGATGGGAAGAAGTTCGAACCAAGCCAAAGGTCTAACAACAGGAGCCTGGTTAAGTAAAACATAGCACATGTGTGTGTTCTGTCATCATAAATGAGGCAAAAGAACATTTCATACCATAAAAAGTATCCATGCTGAGTTAACTGAAAGAGAAAAGTTACAAAAAAGTAATTAGAGTAGGAATCTATTGTGCTTTTTTTCTCCTTGGGGTGTATTAAAAGGACTAGAAAGGTAACATCAGAATATTAGTGTTTGTTATTTCTCAATGGAGCAACAAAAAGTCATTTTCTTTTCTTCTTTGTGTTTCAATTTCCTGAATGCTACATAATGAACATGTATTATATAGCCAAAAGGAAAGGTTCTTGTTTTAAAACAGGGTACATACTTGTATGTGCAGGGTGATTCAGGCCTGTAAAAGATATGTGAAAACAGCAACACGTTGATGGGAAATTGGGGGTGAGTTTTTTTAATATTTTTTCAGGCTTTCCAGCTTTTCTTCTCTGAGAGCAATACCTTGTTTTTAGGAAGATGGTTCAGGCAGGGAAACTGAGGCACAGATGGGCAGGAAGGCTCTCTGGCTCCACACACATCCTGCCCAAACTAGAGCAGGTGTGGTCAGTCTTCCCGAGGGATGCCCCCCTTTGGGGTTCACCCCTGGCCCGTGACGTAAGGCTCGAGGCTAAGTGACCATCACATAATTTCCGTGTGCAGTCTCTGGACCTCTCCTCTCATTCTTGACAAAAGAACAGCAAGAAGCCACAGGAAGGGAGAAGACACGGGCCGCGGGGCCCTGTGTGTGTTTGGGACGAGGGTGGGGATGCTCTGCACCCAGAGGCACCACCTGGCCGTCTGCAGGGGCGGAGCCAGTCCTCAGCTGGGCCTCACTGCAGCTGCGCCTCTCCAGATCCCCAGGCGCGGCCATCGCCCCCTCCAGATGCCAGCTGTTAGGGAGGAGTCAGCCGGAGGCAGGAGTGTCCATGAGTGATAGCAGGCAGGCCGCCCAGTCAAAGATTTTGGGCCTCCCTGATTACTTCCCCAACAAGTGTGTCCCGAACAAAATAAAACAGGAACAAAAACAAACAAGAGGCGGGGAACAAAAAAGAAAAGGGAAAAAAGAAGTGGCCTCTGTAAAAGAGCAGTGGTATGTTTACACAATGGAAGACTACTTGGCCATAAAAAGGGAAAAAATTTTACCCTTTGGCAACAGAGTGGATGAATCCGGAGAATATTATGCTAAGTTTGACATAGGCCAGTCAGAGAAAGACAAGTATCACACGATCTCACTCATATTTGGAATTTAATGAACAAGAAAAGATGAAGCAGTTGGATTTCATGGCAACCCAGGAGACAGCAGCAGCAGGGAGGGGGGCGTGGCCCAACCGGCACAGCTGTGGGTTAGGTCATGGGCTCAGAGTTTCTACTTCACCCACTGCCTGTGGCTGTGTGATCCGAGGCATGTTTCTCCCCTTCCCAGGCAGCTCCCCTCTGCAAGAGGCAGCTGTCACCAGAGGGGAGGAAGGTCTCTGTGCTCCTGGAGGGGTCCCCAGTGCCTGTCTGCCCCGACACCTGCAGAAGGAGTGGTTGGCAGGGCCTTCCTGCCTGTGCCTGTTGGATCCGGTTGTGAGGGCAGATTGCTGTGCTGTCAGACTTGTGCTTCCAGATCTGCAGGCGAGGAAACAGCGCCGGCCGGGGCTGTGGCACACGAAGCCTCGAGCTGGCCTGGCAGCTCCTGGCCTGGCCTTGCTCTGTGAGTGGACAGGTTGGACCGTCTTCAGGGCAGTCCACTCTGAGTGGCCGTGGCCACCCTCCCAGGCCCATGCTGCCCAGGAGGACATTCATATCTCTTTTCATCGGCCTCAGAGTAAAATGAACTTTAGGGTTTTTTTTCCCAGGTGGAATGAAAGCAAAAAAATAGTATCGGTGGCCTATTGCCATTAGAATTACACACATGGCCTGGCAGCCGTAGAGATGCCCCAGTGTGTTTGAAGGTAGCCACTTACCTGACTCTGGACAAAGGGGAGTCTCTAACAGTGATTTCAGGCAAGAATACGGCAGGAGAATAACTGAGGATGTGGATAGTGGGAAAGAATCATTTTTTCTTGTGCACTAGCAGTCTACGTTTTCCTTCATTGCTATTGAGATCCCACCAGATCCTTCCAATGGTGCCCCTTTGGCTTTGCAAACTGATTCCGGTTTAGGTGCACCCCTTCTGGGCCTGGCACTGGGCCGGGTGTGCAGGAGGATACGACAGAAGGATAGGACTTGGTCCCGGTGATCCCAATGCAGAAGGGATGATAAAATCACACACACTGACCATGCCCAGAACAGGTGAGAGTACAGTTCTGAAACGATTTGTGACACAATCCATGAGTATGCTCACTCCAAATTAACACCAACCCTAAGCAAACCATACAGGCAGAATCCTAAAATGTACCCCTGTATGCTTTCTATGGCCCCGGCTGTTAATGCTTGTGCTGTGGGGGTGGTCTCTGCCTTAGACTGCAGGAGACATAGGGTGGCCATGCAGTACCAGGCCTGTGCACTGTGGGTGTACATAATGTCCCCCTGTGAGCAACATCAGCTGGGCCTTTAAACATGTGTCTGGCAGTGTTTATGTATGTCCTACCCTGAGGACAGCTTAGAACAGAGAAAATATGTACTGGGACCTAAAATGCATGTCAACAGCATGCCAGCTGCTTCCGGCAGGGTCCAAGTGCAGGCCTCATACCCCACACGTCCACCTCTCATTTACTGGGCCTATTCTTGTCATTGACGAGCTCTGTCTCTCTTTCTCTCCCTCTCTCTCTCTCTCCCCGCTCTCTCTCTAAGATCCAGCTCAAGCCTCGCATCTTCTATTCCTCAATGATGTCTCCAACTGCTCTTTCATTCCAAGTCATTATTCTTAGACTAGAACTAGTCAATGACTCTGTTGAAGTCCATAGGGTGTAAGAGGTGATATGTCTTTGAGCCCCACCAAGGTGCCTGCACAAAACTGACAATCCTGCCACCAGGAAAAGACTGGTAAACACCACTTGAATAGTAGTGATTTTCCATGGTCTGTCGCTTACTTACTATTAAATGAGCCCTCATGATCATTCGCTTAACGGCTTTGCAAAGCAGGTAGATCAATACCTAATGCAGGGTGGGCAACCTTTTTGTGAGTGCATGCCCAAACCAGCAAAATCTGTGACTCAAAATTCTTCTGCGTGCCAACCCTAATTTTTTGAGAACATGTTACACCTACTTGATATCTCCTAAGGTGTACGTATGTGAAGACCCTTGAAGAAATAATAAAATTCATTCGAGCGACAAAAACACAGTATATGATGATGAAAAATACATTTATTTTTTAACGTATACATGTACACTGATAGTCCGACAGAAAACTTTATGACTCCGTTTGATATTATCAGTGGGACTTTTGCTGCTGCATCACTGAGGACAGAGATTTTACATCAGGTTTATATTTCGTGACCTTCAGAGATATGCACGGGCTACTACTTTCATCCGTCAGGCTACTCCTATTAAGAGACTTAACAAAATTCATCACTGAGAACAAAGATTCACAAGCGTATATGGATGAAACCAAACCACTGGTCGGATCTAGGAAGGCAGGGAGAGTTAAGGCAGAGGCATAGAAATTGCTCTTCCCCTCTCTCGTCAATCCACGTCTATGGTCTTTAAGATAACTTGTTATGTAAAATTATTTATTTATCTAGGATGCACCTACACTGAATTTATCTGAAAAATAAAAAAGTCGATATTAAGAAAAAAATTGTAAATGGAAGATTATAAGAGAGGGTTTTGCGTGCCAGCAAAAGTTACACGCGTGCCAGGGGTTGCCCACCCCTGACCTAATGAGAGCCGTGACGTGTGCCTTAGCCTATGCCAGTGGTCGGCAAACTCATTAGTCAACAGAGCCAAATATCAACAGTTCAACGATTGAAATTTCTTTTGAGAGCCAAATTTTTAAACTTAAACTATATAGGTAGGTACATTGTTATTAACTTAATTAGGGTACTCCTAAGCTGGTCTTTGCTAAAAACGTCCTCAATCTGATTGAGGTACATTCGTTGAGGTTGACCCCTTCCAACTCTCCCATCCACACTCTTATACTTGTTTCGACTATCTTTTGTCACCCGCGCGCAATTTGTGGACGCGACTAGCACTAACCACTGCACAATGAGACTGCTGACTGACTGGCTCACTCAACTCGTGCATGAATCGCGAGAGCCTCCCCCGCGCTGTGTATCCCGCGGCCCGCCTGTGCTGCGTCTCCCGTGCCCACTGACCAACACCCCCCACTTCTTCTAACGCCACTTCTTCAAAATAGACTCGCCCAGGCCGAAACTGACTTCTGCGCATGGGCCATGAAGTTTCAATCGCACTGTACGTGCGCGCCCGCACGTGGTATTTTGTGGAAGAGCCACACTCAAGGGGCCAAAGAGCCACATGTGGCTCGCAAGCCGCGGTTTGCCGACCACTGGCCTATGCCAATTAGATTTTTGTATTAATTGTTCAAACCCATTTTTATCAGCAAACGTGTAAGATAGGACAAGAGTCTCAAGGTCTGGGCGATTCTTGCCAAATGTTACAACGTAGCACCGTATTTTGCAGGTGCAGCTGTGAACAGGATGAGCTAGACAGGAACCCAACAGGATTATGTGTAGCCAGCTGCAAAGAGAAATCAATGTGTGATTAACCAAATAGTGTATAAGCTAATGCCTAAGCCTCCCTTCCCCCAGACAGAGCTTTGGGTGTGAATCCCGCCTTCTTTACTGGCTGCAAGTGAATAAACTACCTACCAACCACCAGTTCAGTAACAAAAGGATTACAGTCAAAACAGTATTATTACAGGTAGTAATTTCATAGTCAGTGGTAATTCCAGGCAGATAATGTGTGAGATACATATCATCTTTGTGAATAACAATTATACAAAAGCAGAACTACATCCGAGAAATATCACAAGGCTGAAATCCACATGCTAACTCCTTCCGGAAGAAGAATAAGCAAGCCTGAATTTTCTTTCTATTTACACATCTGGTCCCGAAATGAAGGGTTGATGTGTTTGTCTTGCTATATGACCTATAATTATAAACTATATCATGCATATGAAGCTGAAATATTACATTATGTGCCCAAAAGATACATATTTCTATGTAGACCTATCCATCCACGACAAATATATAGCTGAACAAATAACTCTTTACTAGAATAGAAGTGAACACAGGCAATCTGCAAATTCTTTCCACTTGGCTAAGTATATTAGTCTTTGTGTCCTATGTACTAAGTACACTTCCTTCTTAGATCCATTGAGGGGAGGTCAGTCTGAATTGGTGGAAGTCTGATATAGAGATTTTAAAATTTACTTTAAAATACATAACAGTTCCATATCCCCAATATAACATGAGGTCTTGCCACACCTAGTCTACTTTAGTATTGGCATTATTAGTTACTTAAAATGATTTTCAATTCAAATATACAAGAGCCAACCAAGTGAAGCAACTATGGTTTCTGCTTACAGTGAATCACTGGAGGATAACATTTTAAATGCTTTAGTTTGTTCTCTTAAATAGGTAAACAGTACTTGTACCAGTTTCCTGTGGCTGCTGTAACTGATTACCACAAATTGGTGGCTTAAAACAACACACATTTATTATCTTACTGGAGTTACGGGGGCCAGAAGTCTGAAATCGGTTTCACTGAACAGAAATCAAGGTGTCTGCCAGGAGGAGGCCTGGGGCTTTCGGTGTGTTTCCTTGCCTTTTCCAGCTCCTGGGGGCGAGCTTTATTCCTTTGTCTCCCAACCTCTTCCCGCCACCACTGCACCCTCCTGCTTCCATCCTCAGATCTCCTACTTCCTCCTCTACCTTGTTGCCTCTTTCTGGAATATTTAAGGTGCACCTGGATAGTTTCCGCTAATCTCCCTAGCTCAAGGTCCTGCATTTACTATGCCTGCAAGTCCCTGTTACCAATAAAGTAACACAGGTTCCAGTGATTAGGACATGGGTATCTTTTAGGGGGATATTATTCAGCTGACCACACTGTTCATCTAACCTTATCTACAGCTGCCTTCTTGTAGAGATGGAGCAATAATTGCGTCTGAGTGGAGATTGAAGACAGCGCTGGATTGGCAGTGAAGAGACCCGAGTTTGAGTTGCACTTTGCCACCAAGGCAGTAAGGTGGGTGGCTGGGAACAGATGGACCTGCTTTGAAATCCTGGCGCTGACATATTAACCAGGTGACCTTGAGCAAATTGCTTACCTCATTTGGGGAACAGCCACACCTCTAGGCCGAGTGGTCCCTGGGACTAAATGACTGACTGACTGTGTGTGAAGTGCGCAGCTGCTAAACCCAGTGTCCCTGCCTAGCCCACGCCACAGGGATGAAATGATGCCTGTGATTTTTTTTAATTTCTAAAAGTTAAAAGGGTCTCACAAATATAAGTTCATATGAATATCATAGACAAGGTGAATTCAGGCCATCCATCATCTGCTCATTTTTCTCCTAAACTGAGAGCCAAGTTTAGGCCTCAGAAAGCAGTAAGTCTCCTTATTCTGTGAAGGGCTGAGTGAAGATAACGAAAGAACAGTGTTGGGTATAAAGGGTGCAAAAGGAAAGAAAAAAAAAAACATGAGAGAATACAGGCGTATGGGGTTTTGTTGTTGTTTTTAATTTAAAGGTAGCCTGAGAAAGTACTCTTTCTCTTGTTTTAAATATATTTTTATTGATTTCAGAGAGGGAGAGAGAGATAGAAACATCAATGATGAGAAAGGATCACTACTGGGGATCCAGCCCACAACCTGGGCATGTGCCCTGACCGGGAATTGATCTATGACCTCCTGGTTCATAGCTAAGGCTCAGCCACTGAGCCACACCAGGCAGGCGGGCATGTGGGTTTTAACAAATTAGGGAGGATTATTAGAATTCACCCTTCCCCCTCCGGGGTATCACAGTGGATGGTTTCAGCAAAGCCAGTCCTGTTTTGATGGTAATTTCAGTGTCCACGCCTGTGAAGTGGACGTGGTGAAGAGGATCTCACCCAGCTCTAATTACATACAAACAGCAACTACATACAAGTCGAGCCAATGCTTGCGCAGTGTCGTGTAAATGGTATTGTGCTCTACAAACCCAAGGTGGCCTCACAACCAATTGTTAGGAGCCACGGTCGGGAGGGGCAACGATTTTCTCCCAGCTTCAAAACGTGCCTTCTGCATCAGCATGGAAACAACAGGCAACACAACCAAGAAAAGGGCTTGGCAACCGAATAAACAAGCCGCTCCTCATCTCCCTGCCTCGTTGTCTCCCACACAACAACGCAAACACTTCCTCCTTTAGGACAAGGTGCCTGGAAGGCAAGGCCCCTGCCAGACCAGGTCAGTCCCTCATCTCCAAGCCTCCAGTGTCTCCTTCAGTCGCTCCTGCGAACTCAGACACAGGTCCTTGTTTCTAAGGAAAATGACTTTGAAATCGCTCTGCCATCAGGGCACCCTGCAGTGCCCTGGAAATGAAAGGGTCAGAAGCAACCAGCTTGTCCTTCCTTGAGCCCCGAGAACTAAGGAGAACCCACACCAGGATGAAGCTCTCTGCGTTCTGTCAGCTACAAAGGGATGGAGAAGTAGAGGACTCCGGCCCTCTCACTGGGCCCCCACTGGGCTCATTCTTGGGTGTTAGTCCTCTTCTTAGGAAGAAAACAGTGTTCTTCTAAGGGTCAAATGTCATGGTTTGTTTTTCTGGTGTTGCCTGTTTTCTCTGGCTATTTTCTGCGATGGTCCTAATCCCTGGGCCTCCGTGTCCCCATTTTCTCATTAGGTGGGGTGTGCAATTGATCAAGAATAAATAGGATTTTTTCCCTTGTCATCCTCATTCTACAGGGAAGGAAACTGAGGCCCACAGAAGGGAAGTAACTTGGCAGAGGTCGCACAGGTGTTAAGTGTGAATTTCTGGGTGTCTTTGTCCTGTCTCCGCAGCCAGTTCCTCAGCAGTTCAGGGGCAGGCGCTGTGGCTGGCCTGCCTTTTGAGCCCCTCCAGGTGCCCCAGCCCACAGTGGTGTTCAAAAGATGCTTGCTAATTGGGAGGACTGACTAAGGAACCCGGGTCTGGTGCATTTGGGGTGAGGAGAAGATGTTGGGTGTTTCAGACTGTGAAGCAGGTGTGGGTGGGGCTCCGGGCAGCTGCTTACCAGCTGGGTCGCCTTGGATAAGTTTCTTGACCTAAGCCTCCATTTCTTCACCTATAAGATGGGGATGACAGTGCCTACTCCACTGGTTGGAGGAGCTCAGCAGATTTAATAAGCCTAATATGCTCAATAGATACTAGCTTCTTTTTGTTGTAGTTATTATAATTGGGTAAGGCAAGCACAGGGCGACTGGGGGAGCGGAGGAACAATGACAATGTAATGGAAAGACTTGGGAAAGCCCAGGACAGCCAGTCTCTCCCTGTTGCTCCTGAGGTTGGGGAACATCGAAGGACTAGAGGCAGCTCCCGTGGATCTGGTAGAGAAGCGGGGGGAAGTGGGGAAATGAAGCAACTCCAGGTCCTAATGCTCAAAGGACCTTTTAAAAAATGTTTTTTAATTTATTGATTGATTTTAGAGAAAGAGAAAGGAAGAGAAAGAAACATTGGTTTGTTGTTCTACTTATTTATGGATTCATTAGTTTATTCTTGAATGTCCCCTGACCGGGAATTGAACTGGAAATCAACTACCAGCCAGGGCTCAAAAGACCTTTGGCTCAAACACCTGCAATTAGCCTGGGAGCCGCACCCCATCCACCAAATGGGCAGGGCAGCCCCTCCTTGCTTCCACTCCGGTCTTCAGTGGCAGGTACCCTTTTAGATACCTCTGACAGTGCTCAGTGTCCTGTTGGCCTGGGTTCACCTGTGAACAGAGGGGCGCAGGGCAGGGGCCACACTCAAAACAGATGTTCCCTGGCAGCTGGCTCCGCCAGCATGTCAGCCTGTGATTGGCTGCCAGCTCCGGGAAGATGCTCAGAGAACCAGGCCCACGAGGTTCAGCTGGGCCCTGTAGATAAGATGGGCCAAGCATTCAGCTGGGTGGGCCACTCTGCTGGTGGAAGCGAAGGGAGGCCGTCGGAGCCATAGGGGCAGAATCCCTTTCTCACGTGGAGGGAGGAGTGGCAGAGTGATTGGTTGCAGAGAATTTTTGAGGAACTCTCATCTCTGGGGGCAAAACATATCTAATAATACCGAGGTCAGCTAGGAAACAGTTTCCAGCAGAGTGGCCCTGGCTGACAGGCGAGGTTCTTCCACCTATTTTGCCCACTCCCCAACCCCTCCCCACTCTGGCAACCACCAGTTTGCTTCCTAAATCTATGAGTCTGTTTCTGTTTTGTTTTATTTATTTGTTTTTTATATTCCACATATAAGTGAAACCATACAGTATTTATCTTTCTATGTCTCATTTATTTCACTTACATAATACCCTCTAGGTCCATCCATGTTGTTGCAAATGACAAGATTTTATTCTTTTTTATTGATGAATAATATTCCATGCATATATGTTCCACATCTTCTTTATCCATTCATCTATTAATGGACACTTACATTGCTTTCATATCTTTGCTATTGTAAATAATGCTGCAGTGAACATAGGAGTACATGTATCTTTTTGAGTTTGTGTTTTTGGTTTTTTGGGGTAAATACCCAGAAGTGGAATTGCTGGGTTGTACAGTGGTTCTATTTTTTATTTTTTGCGGAATCTTGATTCTGTTTTTCATGGTTTACAATCTCACCAACAGTGTATGAGGGTTCCCTTTTCTCCACATTCTCACCAATACTAGAACAAGGGGTTTTCTCTGGTTGGGGTAGCCTGAAGGACAATGAGTGGGGAGAAGGCCCCCTCCCTTCTCTCTGGGGATTTCAGGCAGCACGGGAGAGACCCGCATCCTGGGCTGAACTTTTGGGGCCTGGGCTGCCTCCATCTGGGAGGGAATGTGTTCCATCTGACAGTAAGTGACAGGCTGGGAGCCCCTGCCCTGGGTGGGGCCTTCAGGCCCTTGAATAAGGGCAATAACTTATCAGTCTGGTCTCCACCTACCCCAGGAGGCTCCCCAGAAAGAGATAAGCTCAACTCATCAGTCTCCCTCTCTAGAGCACATCGTTTTTATCTTTAAATAATTGTACATTTTTCTATTTATAAATAATAAATGCTTATATTTGAAAAACATAGAAAAATCAAAATAACATTTACAATTACCCTGGGTCTTACTACCCAAAACAATCATTCTTCTGTATGCCAAGTTATTTTTAGTGCATTATTTTTTGCTTTTTAAAAAATAATCTAGTTGTATTCAGAATATAATTTTACTCTACTTTCTCATTTGACATTGATTCATAAGCTGTTGTGATTACAGACTTTATATACACCATTTTAAAAGTCCACCTGAGGTTGTAATGAGATGATGTGCTTTCACCTCATCTTTCCTGCTTGTTGGACTGCTTCCAACTTTACACTACGATAAATTGCATCACATTAACATCTTGGTATGCAGCATATTCTGTAATTTGAATTACTTCCTTAGATTAAATTCCAACAAGTGGAATTCATGTCATTAAAAGGGTATGAACAGCCAAAACCGGTTTTGCTCAGTGGATAGAGCATCGGCCTGTGGACTGAAAGGTCCCAGGTTCGATTCCGGTCAAGGGCATGTACCTGGGTTGTGGGCACATCCCCAGTAGGAGATGTGCAAGAGGCAGCTGATCGATGTTTCTCTCTCATCGATGTTTCTAACTCTCTATCTCTCTCCCTTCCTCTCTGTAAAAAATCAATAAAAATATATATTTTAAAAAAAGGGTATGAACACTTATAAAGCTTTTTATACATGTATTAGGCATCCCAAAATGTTTCCAGGTTCTTTTTCTTATGAGTAATATATACTTATAAAAACACAAAGCTAAGTAAAATGAATAGGAAACATTTAATAATCCCACCACCCCAAAATAACCACTTTGAACACTTTCATATACTTCCTTCCACATTTTTCTGGGATTATTTTATAAATGAAAACAATATTTTTCAGTTATTTTTCCCTATCTTTAAGAATCCTTCTAAAACTTGATTTTTAATTACTTCACAGTGGCCATTGTGTATGTATTAAAGTTTATATCTTATTGATGGTAATTGGGATATTCCCCCCAATGCTTCACTCTGATACATGATACCAAAGCCGATGCTGAAAGGCCACTACATGCATGAGGGGGACCCTATCTTGGGGGGGTCACAGAATTATAGAGCTCTAGCTCTCATGAACCTCAAGAGATTCACTCCTCCAGCAACCAGATTCCCAATTGTGTATAAGCTCATTTTACAGAGGATGTGAGTGGCGAGTACAAGGTCATAGATCTAGGAAGGGTCAAAGGTAAGAACTGAAACCCGGTGTGTCGGGTCCAGTGCTCCTTCCACACGTGGCTCAATTTGGTTGTTTTTAATTCTGAAACATCCTTGTCTTTTGAGTATTTGAGAGCTAGAAGTGCACAAGACAATAATATGCTAAGGGAAGCCTAAAGAGGATTGATCTCTCATTCATTATCAGCTTGAGGGAAGGTCTCTGTTGGTGTCACAGCTCTCTGTCCCTGCCTCCATCCTGTCCTTCATTTTCATGAAGATGGAAAAGGCAGGATTACAAAAATTTCAGGTAGCATGTAACTAATACACTGAATGACAAAAGCAATATTCCAAATTCAATAGACCTACAGGATGGACCCAAACTCTTCCTATTGGGAAGCATTATGAAAATTTCCTTTCTAACAACAACAAAAATTAAAGAAAAGAAAAGAAACTGTACACAGAAAGGAGGACGACTGACTTAATAGCATGTCTACTAAAAATATTTTGAAAATGCTTATAACTCCCCCCACTCAGTGCTGGTGAACAATGGAACATAGGGAGCCACCAAGTTTCACAACCCCAGGGGGCACCATTGACATGTACTTCAGCAAGACAGCCTTGAATGTGGCTTCCAAAAAGCTGCAGAGAATTTAGGCTGTATTAATAGAACTTTAGTGTTAAAAATTCTCATGGTAGCCCTAACCAGTTTGGCTCAGTAGATAGAGCACTGGCCCATGAACTAAAGGGTCCCAGGTTCGATTCTGGTCAAGAGCATGAACCTTGGTTGTGGGCTTGATACCCAGTAGGGGGCGTGCAGGAAGCAGCTGGTGATTGTTTCTCTCTCATCGATGTTTTTATCTCCCTCTCCCTTCCTCTCTGTAAAATCCATAAAATATATATTTTTAAAATGTTTTCATGGTACCTGTTACAGACTTTATTCATGATACCTGTTACAGATGAAGCAGACTTTATTCAAGGGGGACTACTGCAATGGGGTGTTGTTGTAGGGAGAGGAAAGGGACTCAACTCTGAACACAAAAAGGACAAGTGGAAATTTATAGCCAAGGAGCAGGGTCAGTGGTTGAAAAATTACTAAGAGGATGCATCTGGGGTAACGGGGATTCCTGCTAAACCATCCCAAAGCAGTTTTGCTGAAGGTGGGCCAGGATGGTAAGATATTGAGGCATAAGAAATATAGGGAGAGGGATTTTCCCTAAACTGACCCAACAGAATTCCTCCTAAAAGTAGACTAAGCAGAGATGAACACAGAAGCCAAAAAATCAGATCCTAGTTAAGAAGAGAATAGGGAGGAGTCCAATTAGAATTAGGACAAGCAGAGACTCTCTGTCAGGGTCCAAAGTAATTATGCTCATCTGGGCCTCCAAACAGGGCCATATTTTCAGAGGGATACTGACCAACTAGAGTATACCAACAGGAAGGTAACCTGGGTGTCAAAAGGCCAGGGGAGCCTGGCAGGTGTGGCTCAGTGGTTGAGCATCGACCTATGAACCAAGAGGTCATGGTTCTATTTCCAGTCGGCGCACATGCCTGGATTGCAGACTCCATCTCCAGTGTGGGGCGTGCAGGAGGCAGCCCATCAATGATTCTCTCTCATCATTGATGTTTCTATCTCTCTCTTTCTCTCCCTTCCTCTCTGAAATCAATAAAAATATCTTTTTTTTAAAAAAGACCAGGAGAAAATGTCATGTTTATCTTTCAAAAGACATTTATTGAACACCTACTATGTGCCAGTTGATCAGTGTAGACAATAAAAACTAGATTTCTATCCCAAAAAACTTCACATTCTGGTGTGAGTTATAGGAAGAGACTGAAAATGACCTAGTACATGAAAAAAGTAAGCACAATATTTATAGTATGAAAGAAATAAAGGAGGGAAATGGTGGAGAGTTGGCTATAATCTCTGGACTCTAGAGTCTAGAGCAGTGGTTCTCAACCTGTGGGTCGCGACCCCTTTGGGGGTCGAACGACCCTTTTACAGGGGTTGCCTAAATACATCCTGCATATCAGATATCTACATTATGATTCATAACAGTAGCAAAATTGTAGTTATGAAGTAGCAACGAAAATAATTTTATGGTTGGGGGTCACCACAACATGAGGAACTGTCTTAAAGGGTCGTGGCATTAGGAAGGTTGAGAACCACTGGTCTAGAGCAATTAATGAGGCAGAAGACAATCAGAGTTTGGGGTCACAGAAACAGACAAGAAACTTAGAAAATGCGGGAGAGGTTGATTGTGTTGGGTGCTGCTGAGAGATGAGAACAGAGAAGTAACCACAGACTTTGGCAAAATGGAAGTCATTTGTGACCACCACACAAGAGTAACTTTAGTTGGAGTATTGAGAGTGGGAGCCTGGTGGGAGTGGGTTGAAGAGAGGATGGGAAGTAGAAACAACCAGTTCCAGAAGTGTTTGCTGTGAATGGGGAGCAAAGAATAGGATGGTAGCTACTGGAGGCCATAGATGATCAGGAGAGAGGAGAAATAAATGCAGATGCATAATCTTTGAGACAGCACGTGGAGATGGGGTGCAGAGCAAGGGGGTGGCGGCGGCAGGGTTGGAGCAGGGAGACAGAGAAAGCACTGTGACTGGAAAAAAAAGAAGATATGAGTTCAGCTGCCAGTAGGTTTGTAGACTTGGTGATAGGAAAATGTCAAGTGCTTCCATATTCTTACTGAAGTTGACGCTGAGTTGGGTGGGGCAGCATGCAGGTTTGAGGAGAGAGGAAAGATACAAGTAACAGCCTTGGAAGGTGAGAGTCCATATTGACTAGGGCAACGTAGCAGGATTGTTGGGCAGAGTCGAGTGCCCATTTGAGGTTTGTGCAAGCCTCAGACATTGGCTCTGCCTAAGTGAGCAACAGATCTGTTGGAAGAATAGAGAGAGTTTACACGGTCCCAGGAAAAACTGAAGGAGCAGAGAACCAGGGACTAGCATAGCACCAGGGAGCTCAAGCAGGCGCTCATGGGTGGCAGTTCTAGAATGCAACCTTTGGCGTGAATGAGTCCCATTCCTCCATGTTCAAACATTCCAAGGAGAGAGCGTCTGATTGGCCAGATTGAAGCAAAGAACTATTGGATTAAAAGTCTCACCAAGACAGTTCAGTGGGGAATGGATACTTCATCCAGCAAAAGTGTGATGTAACATGAAGAGGAGAAGGATTCTGGACAGACCAAATCAATGACGTGTGTGTGTCATGCATTACAGTGTAACCAATGAGGAGGTTGTGCTTTTTTCTCCAGCAATATTCAGCCTCCCTGGGGCAAGCTCAAAGAAAGTGGGTCACTGGGATTGCGCTAAGTAAGCATTGTAGAATAAGAAGCTTAATATAGTACCTAGGCCTTACACAATCGTGGGAGGGGCTGGAGAAGTAAAAGTCCAAATTTGGAGCTAACAGGTCAGAGAAAAGCCACTAACCAGCCCTGGCACTGGGGAACGAGTGGGCATTTGCAGGCATTCTGGAAGCTAGCCACCTCCAGCTGCTGCAGGAGCAGCACAAAGGGCTAGTGTAGGAGTCCATGGATGGGTGTCAGTTCTGCATAGCTACCGCCTCTGTAGTTCACACTCAAGTGTCAGGGGTGGGTCTGGGGTCACTGTAGGTCAGCAGGGCCAGCAGTTGGGAAAAGAGACACAGAGAGGCGAAGAATAAGTACAAGCTGGAACTTCTGGAATTTCTGTATCCACCTCTAAGTTCCGAGGATAAATATGTCATCAATATAAAATGATGATGTGGTAAGTACAATGATAGAAAAGACTGACAGAGGAATGTAGGGTATTTCAGGGGAGTGACTCCAAAGTTGGATCATAGGAGGATCACATGAATTGGCGGTCTCAAGGTCAAAAGTTTTGCCCTGGGAGTGCTAGAGTAAGGATAGAAGATGACAGAGAGGGAATGTGGGATTTCAGATGTGTTGTGCTAACACCATAGTGATAAGAAGGTCTAGGGTGGCTGCGGTGATGGAGACCTGCATTGGAAGAATCATGTGTTGAACTTGCTGAGAATGGTGGCTGGGAGAGGACCAGAGAGAAAGTCCTCAGTGAGCGTGTGGCGATGACCAGCAGGTTGTAAGGTACAGTGGTGAGGGCAGCTGGAGACCAAGCTTGAAAGAAGCTGGAGAGTTTAAAGTAGAAGGAAGAGAGTGGTTTTTAAATGGCAATAGAGAGCAAGGAGAGCTCCTACCCACTTCATGGCCCAGCGGTACCCGAAGGTGAGGGGAAAAGATCTGCGGGGGAAAGATGAACTGTGTTCCGAGAGCCCCGCCGGGGAACCAATGTCCTGAAGGGAGCGCCAGATTTCACTTAACGATGTGGGAGGCTCATTCTGGGAAGAGGTGAGAATATAGGAGAATGGGCTGATCGCTCCACATGGGTTCCAAGAGGGCCCAGTGAAATGTCCCCGCAGAGGGGCGGGGTGCGAGGGTGAGTCAGGTTAGAGCTTATATGAGGACTTTTCCGTTTCAAATGTCAGCGATCCAACTCAAAATAGAGGAAGCAAAAGAAAAGAGAATTTGCCCTGGCTGATGTGGCTCAGTTGGTTGAGTGTTGTCCCATGAACCACGAGGTCCCCTGTTGGATTTCTGGTCAGGGCACATGCCTGTGTTGTGGGCTCAACCCCCAATAAGGGGTGTGTAGGAGGCAGCCGATAGATGTTTCTTCTCTTCTCTCTCTCTCTCTCTCTCTCCCCCTCCCTCCCTTCCTTTCCCCTCTCTTTCTAAAATAAATAAAAACACATTTTTAAAAAAGGAAAGAAAGAAAAGAGAATTTAATTGCTCAGATACCTGGAAATCCAGCCGAGCTCCTGGCTTCAGTCCAGGATGCATCAGGGACACAAACCATGTCTAGGGTGCTGTCTTTCAGTCTCTCTGCTCTGCCCTCCTGTGTTGGTTACGTTCTCAGACAGCCTCTCCCCACACAGCACACACAGGTGCCCACAGCTCCAGGTGGGCATGAGCTTCAGGTGGACATGGTCTTTAACACCTGCCTCGTCCCTCATCACACCCGTGAAACCCAACCTGCACCCTCCACTGTGGTTAGCGTGGGGGAATTTCTATGTGGCCAGGCCTGGTGGGCAGAACCCACCAAAGCCACATGTTGGCAAGTAAGGGAATTGCTCTTCACAGGAATATTGCGATGCTGAGGAGGAAGACAGCCTGAGCTACTTCACTGTCCTTCTTCCTAGTATTCACTTCGAAATAGCTCTGCTTCTTCCCCGATACTCCCCTCCTTCCCTCCTACCTCAAAGGAAGAGGAGTCTTCAAAGGCACATGTGCCCTGCCGGTGTGGCTGAGTGCTTGAGCGGACGTCCACCTGTGAACCAGGAGGGCACGGTTTGATTCCCAGTCAGGGCACATGCCTGGGTTGTGGGCTCGATCCCCAGTAGGGGGTGTGAAGGAGGCAGCCGATCAGTGGTTCTCTCTCATCTGTGATGTCTTCTCTCTCTCTCTCTCTCTCCTTCTCCCTTCCTTTCTGAAATCAATAAAAATATTTAAAGAAAAAAAAGAGGAGGAAGACAGGGTACTGGACAAGCAGAGGTCCTATGTTCTCATCAGTTACATACAGAGCAGGACGGGAATGACGGTCAGGGTGATGGCGCATTACTGCACAGGCTGGACTTTAGACATCCGGTGGTCACTGAGGAAAACTGGTATGAGGAGCGATGGGGTTGGCACTGATAACTTCCTAGGGGAAGTGGGCAATCTTTATATCAGTCCTGAGGACCTAGCGCACCAGCACAGGCCCTTAGCCACAGCGCCATCTAGCGCTGTGTCATGGGATAGCGGGGGGAGCCACCTGCAAAATGACCTCTCACTAACCCAACCTGAAGTCTCACAAGGTTTGGGGCCAGAACTCAGGAGATCTTGGTGCCAAACTTCACAGATTCTCACACAGAATATCGGGTATGTGATAGCCGCTCTTGGCAATTTGAAGATCTGACCCCTGGAAGAGGGAGGAAACATAGTCTATGGGGCTCCAGGGCGGAATCAGCACCCATGTGTAGAAGCTAGAGGAGAGGGTTGAACTAAGAATGGCAATTAGGACTGCCTACTGAAGAAGTGGGCTCTCTTCCAGGCTGGGTTCCCTGTCCCCAAGGCTGTTTAAGCCGTGATCTGAATGCCACTAGTCAGAGATAGTATGGACAGGCTGCTATCCTGGGTGTGAGAGCAAGGCAGAACATTTTTAAGGTAGCTTCCAGATTGAAATTCTATGACTTTATTCACACTCAGAAAGAGGAAGTAATCATCAGCCAAATGGTGTGATGGCTAAATGTTGCCTTCAATATCCCCCCCCTCCCCTTTTTCTGCCCCCAGACACCTCCATCCCATTCCTAGGAGCCTGATGCTTTTCTGATGCCCACTGGGTTCCCACCCCGATCTGCCTTTGGACACAATGTCCCTTCTTCCCCCTCCAAAGGTCCAGGATCTGACATTAGCCTACTGTCAGCAAACAGTGCAGATGTAGGCTAACCCCATCTTTGTCAGATTTTGAGAAACTGAGCCCTGTTGAAGGACCTATAAACTTCATTATAAACAGTCTGTTCCATACTTTTTTAGTCACGTTCATGTCTGAGCTTCTGTGTTCAGTGTTAAATATGCTTTGATTCTGATTGTCTCCTCCAATCAGATTTTAGGAACTGCAGGCAGGAGTTTTATAATATAATTTTCTGAATCCTCCACACAACTTGGAAGTTCAATAATAGGAGATTAGTCACTTGAAATCAAGGTGAATAAGCTCTATTCATGAGCTAGTGTGTTCATTTGTTCCAAACATCTACACGTCAGGCACCATGATGCTGACAGGGTATAGGGGTGAGTAGGACCAGCCCCTGCTCCACCTGGGGAAGATGTGAAACAGAAAGTGCCTTCTAAGGGCCAGGCACCATGCTAGACATGGTGCATCATTATCACAGTTTACTCCTCACCAACCCCATCAGACAAAGATGATTAGATTTATTTCAGAAGGAAACTAAGGCCCAGAAAGGTTTGTCCAGAAAATGAGAGGCAAAACTCACACGTCATTCTGGCTCCATGTTGCCTATAAAAAACTAAAGGCTTGGTGCATGAATTCGTGCAGGAGTTGGGGGAGGAGTGTTCCCTCAGCCAGGCTTGCACCCTCTTGCAATCCGGGACCGCTGGCTCCTAACCACTCACTTGCCTGCCTGCCTGATCGCCCCTAACTGCTCGCTTTCCTGCCTCATTACCCCTAACCAACTCTGCCTGCCTGCCTGATCACCCCTAACCACCTCTGCCTCGGCCCCCGCCGCCGGGGCTTCGTCCGGAATGACATCCAGAAGGTCGTTTGGCTGTCCAGTCTAATTAGCATATTATACTTTTATTATTATAGATATACTATTTTGACATGTAATTTTTTGCAGTAACATAATTACCGCACAAATCTTTCTTCTAATTAATTTCCTTTCAATGTGCATGAATCCATGCACCAGGCCACTAGTAAACAAATAAAATACAATCACAAAAATATTCATTTTCCACTGTGGAAAATACACTTTTTCTTTCCAGAGCCCCAGGAACAAAAGGATTATTTTTTTAACTATTATTGGACCCAGCAAACAGATCAAAAAATGCCTAGTTTAGTCTGGGGGCTGCTAACTTTGAATTCAGCAAAACCAAGGATAGGAGTGGCTGTGTCTTAACAGATGAAACTCTGTGAGTGACTCTGTGGGGGTATGTGGTAAGCCCAGCTCCATAGCGGTGTCTCTAACCTCAAACCACCAAATGCCGGGCACTTGCTGCACTGAGATGGAGAGCCACAGCTAGGCTGCCACCTAGTGGCGAGTTTGAAGCCTCATTGTAGGGTTGTAAAGGGTGCCAACATGCCTTCATGATATGTGAAGAGCTAAGATTCAGAGTCAGCTGTAATGGGTGGGTCCTGAACCCCAGGCCCAGAACCCATCATAGCATCCTCCCCCCAAAAAAGTATTTGCTGCCCATGTTGCCCAAGATCCGTATCCCTGAACTGAGTGACCTCTCTCAGCCAGCACCTTCACCTTCCAGACTTTCCAGGAAGAAATTTAAATGACCTCTATACTCTTCTTTCTATTTCCATTGGTGTCACACACACACACACACATACACACACACACACACACACACACACACATACACACACCACCTGTTGTCAGGATCATTCATCAGAGAGCTTCTGCAGGGAGAACTTTTCCTAAAACTAAGATTCAGGTAGCAAAAATCCAGCAGCCTGGGAAGGTGAAGGACCACCAAGGAAGAAAATCCTGTTCTTACCAAAGGAGCCCTTGTAAACAGAGCCTAGGAAACTGGGGCATCCTCAGCAGCCTCTCGAGGTGCCAGGCCACCTTCAGGGCCTCCCTCCTTTTCTCATGCCCCCTCTCTTTGCCTGGCGTGCCACACCTCACCCCCAGCCCCGCCTTCCAGCAGGGCAGGCAGTGGTGCAGAGCCTGCACCTGGAAAAGCAGGGAGACGGTGCTTTCAGTGGTCCAGAGGCGCGGGCTTGGCCTTGGGGTCAGAGGCAATGGAGGATCTACATGGCATCCCAGAGGATGTTCTCGGAATGCGACTGGGTGATGAAGAGTTCTCTGAGCTCATACTTCCTTTTACCCTTGAGTCACCCAATGTAGTCGTTCATTATACAAGTAAACAAATAATGTTGTGTGTTTTGTGAATGCATATATTTTGAATTTAAACCATATCTCCATGTTAGTTCTCATGGTGGGCAGAATAATCCCTCCCTCCAAAAATGTCCACATCTTAATCCCCAGGACCTGTGAATACATTACCTCCTGTGGCCAAAGAGACTTTATAGATGTGATCAAGTTTAATGACTCTGAGATGGGGAGATTATCTTGGATTATCCAGGCAGGCCCAACCTAATCACATTAGCCCTTTAAAAGCAGAGAACCTTTCCAGGCTGTGGAGAGAAAGAGAGAGAATGAGAACGAGAACAAGAGAAGGGTTGACAAGAAACCAGAAACACCAATCAGAAAGGATATATGCACCCCTATGTTCATAGCAGCACAATTCACCATAGCTAAGATCTGGAAACAGCCTAAGTGCCCATCAGTAGATGAATGGATTAGAAAACTGTGGTACATCTACACGATGGAATACTATGCTGCTGTAAAAAAGAAGGAACTCTTACAATTTGCAACGGCATGGATGGAGCTGGAGAGCATTATGCTAAGTGAAACAAGCCAGTCAATGAAGGAAAAATACCACATGATCTCACTCATTCATGGATAATAAAGACCATTACAAACTTTTGAACAATAATAGATACAGAGGCAGAGCTGCCTCAAACTGATTGTCAAACTGCAGTGGGAAGGCCAGAGAGGGTTGGGGGGCAGAAGGGAGGGGAGTAAGAGATCAACCGAAGGACTTGTATGCATGCATATAAGCATAACCAATGGACATAAGACACTGGGAGTAGGGGAGGCCAGGGGATTGTCAAGGGCCGGGGGAAAAAAAAGGAGACATATGTAATACTCTTTGTAATACTTTAAGCAATAAATATATAAAAATAAATAAATAAATAAATAAATAAATAAATAAATAAATAAATAAGAGAAGGGTTGAAGAGAGATGTGACATTGTAATTTCTAATGGTTCTGTGATGTTGCTGGCTTGAAGGTGGAGAAAGGGGGTCATGTATGAACAAGGAATGTGGGCAGCCTCTGGAAGCAGGACAAGGCAAGGAAACAGATTCTCCCCTGGAGTCTCCAGAAAGAATGCAGCCCCATGGCACACTAATGTTAGCCCAGTAGTACCCACATCCGACTTCTGCAGAACTGTAAGGTCATCTGCAATGTTTTAAGCCACTAAAGTCGTGGTAACTTGTTAGAGGAGAAATAACAGCAAATACAGGCAGTAGGTTTTGAGATCTCAAAGTCACATTCAGTATCAAAGGGAGAACTATGGGAGCCATGCTGCCCCTCAGAGACTCTGTTCTGATAGGGGCCATGTTCTTTGGATGTTGTTTGAGGACCTGGGAAGGCATCATTTCTGTTAATAATCTATTTTATTACTCAGAAGCCAAAAGATCTACTCTGTCCCACCTAGTGGGCCTCTAGTGAATGTCTTCAGACTCCTCTAATAATTCTGAATTAGGGGCTCCTGGACACAGCTTCAGTGCCTCTCATCACTGGCTGGGACACACCTAGTAATAGATTATGGGTGTGTACTGTAGAGAGGGCACACAGGGATCGTCTCTACCAGGGAGTACTGGCTCCTAAAGAGATACTCACTGCATCATAAAGTTGTCCAAACTCCAAGCACAGCAATTCCATTCTTGGGATTTTTTTAAATTTGAAACTAATTCCAAAGACAATAAATAAAATGTGGGTAGAAATGTTTGTAAGACTATCTATTACTAGAGGCCCGGGGCACAAAAATTTGTGCACTCAGGGGGAGGGGGTCCCTCAGCCCAGCCTGTGCCCTCTCGCAGTCTGGGACCCCTCGGGGGATGACCACCTGCTGGCTTAGGCCTGCTCCCCGGGGGATTGGGCCTAAGTGGCAATCAGACATCCCTCTGGCAGCCCAGCAGCCCTCGGGGGATGTCCACTTGCCAGCGGGGAGCAGACCTAAGCGGCAGGTGGACATCTTTAGTGCTGCTGAGGAGGCAGGAGAGGCTTCCACCACCACCGCTGTACTGGCAGCCACCAGCCTGGCTTGTGGCTGAGCAGAGCTCCCCCATGTGGGAGTGCACTGACCACCAGAGGGCAGCTCCTGCATTGAGCATCTGCCCCCTGGTGGTCAGTGTGTGTCATAGTTACCAGTCATTCCCAGTCTTTCTGCTGTTAGGGGCAGTTTGCATATTACCCTTTTACTATATAGGATAGAGGCCTGGTGCATGGGTGGGGGCCGGCTGGTTTGCCCTGAAGGGTGTCCCGGATCAGGGTGGGGGTCCCATTTGGGGGCCTGGCCAGCCTGTGTGAGGGGCTGATGGCTGTTTGCAGCTGGTCACACTCCCTTCAGGGTGGGGGTCCCCACTGGGGTGCCTGGCCAGTCTGGGTGAGGGGCTGAGGGCCCTTTTCAGGCTGGCGGGTGACTGAAGCTCTCAGCCTCTCCTTTTTTTCTTTTCTTTTTTTATTCTGGAATTTATTTACCTTCTATAATTGAAACTTTGTTGCCATCACTGGAGCTGAGAGCTGGTTCTTGCTCACTCCAGCTCTGTGGCCACGGCCAGCTGAAAGCAGGTGTTTGTTTAGCTTCTGTAATTGAAACTTTGTTGCTTTCGGAGCTCAGAGCTGGGCCGCGGCAGGCAGGGAACCTTGGCTTCCTCCATCACTGGAGCAAGCAAGCCTCCTGCTCGCTTCAGCTGCGTGGCTGCCGGCCGCCATCTTTGTTGGCGGTTAATTTGCATATATTGCTGATTAGCCAATGGGAAGCGTAGCGAAGGTATGGTCAATTACACTTTTTGTCTTTTATTAGATAGGATAGTAAAAGCAACAACAAAGGAAACAGTCAGAATTCCAACATAAGGAAATCTTTAATAAATTATGACTCTGTGCCAATACAGAACCATTAGAAATTAGAATTATTCATAATATGGAAACATATTCTTATTATGCAAAATGGAAACAGCATATTATAAAATAGTATTTATTCAATAATCCTTTGTTGACCACATGCAATGTATCAGGAATTGTACAAGTGCTAAGTAATTAAGGGGAGCCAAAGTACATATACTCTCCACCCTTGTAAACTGAGGTACATAGTGATTGCAAACGTCAAATGATCTGTACATGTGGAAGGAGATGTAGCAAAATATGAAGCAGGTGTTATGCTAGGGCATGGTAAATATTCTATTAAACCTTTTTTAATGTATCTTTTTATTGATTTCGGAGAGGAAGGGAGAGAGAAATAGAAATATATCAATGATGAGAGAGGATCATTGATCATTTGCTTCTTGCACATCCTGCACTGGGGATCAAGCCCGCAACCTGGATATGTGACCTCCTGGTTCATAGGTTGATGATCAACCACTGAGCCATGCCGACCAGGCTCTACTTAATCTTCTTAAACTACCTTTTCAGTTAATAATCTTTAGATTAATGAATAGGCAGGAAGAAACATATACCTCCGGACGGAAGTCCCAAAGCAGAACAGGAGTGGGAGCAGGCTCCTTGCTGAGAACACAGGGTCTGAATATCCTGTTTAGAAACACAACAAACAACTGCTTGGCAGGTCAGGAGGCCAGCCTGGTCCCAGCAGGGGAGCAGGAATCCAGCTGTACACACAGGTCCTTCCCAGGTGGGGCCAGCTCTGGGAGGCCACATTGGAGCCTGACCTGACACCTCTGTGTGTTTGGGAAACTTTCACTGCACCAGGCATGGCCCTGAGGGACGGCAGCACCTGTCTCTACCTGTCTCCTCCGCTGCTGAGAGGTTAACTGTGAAAGCAGATGCTACATGACTCATCGTTTTATGCTGCTGTCTGTGTCGGGCCAGCCACACACACTGGGCCTGGCTCGGTTTGCCTGTGTGAGCAAGGGAAGTCAGGGCTGGTCAGTTTCTAAAGTGCCTTCTGAAGACTGCAGCTCTGGGAGCTGTGCTGGGCTCTCGGCCAGCTGCAATGAATTCTAAGCAGGCACAGCACCTGGACATCAGCTTATAGTCCCAGGACACTTCTATGATGGTGCAGGTATGAAGAACATCTGGAGGCCTGCACAACCACTGAGATCAGCTATGAGCTACTTCACTGTCCTTTTTATTCACTTCAAAATAGCTCTGCTTCTTCCCTCATATTTCTCTCCTTCCCTCCTATCTCAAAGGAAGAGGAGTCTTCAAAAGCACAATGAGCCCAGTCGGTGTGGCTCAGTGGTTGAGCATCCACCTAGGGACCAGGAAGGCATGGTTCGATTCCTGGTCAGGGCACATGCCTGGGTTGTGGGCTTGATCCCCAGTAGGAGGCATGTAGGAGGCAGCCGATCAATGATTCTCTCTCATCACTGATTTTTCGATCTCTCTCTCTCCCTCTTCCTTCCTCTCTGAAATACTATCTCACAGCCATCAAGGTGGCTACTATTAAAAAACACACAGAAAATGACAAGTGTTGGTGAGGATGTGGAGAACATGGGAGGGGACCCTTGTGCACTATTGGTGGGAATGAAAAATGGTGCAGTCACTATGAAAAACAGTATGAAGATTTATCAAAAAAACTAAAAATGAAATTACTCTGATTCAGCAATCCCACTTCTGGGTATTTATCCAAAAGAACTAAAAGCAGGGTCTCAAAAGAGGTATTTGTACACTCATGTTCATTGTGGCATTATTCACAATAGCAAAAATGTGCTAATAGCCAAAATCAACAAATGAATGGGTACACAGAATGTGGTCCCCCCCAGACACTGGAATGTCCTTCAGCCGCCCAAAGGAAGGAAACGCTGACACCTGCTAAACATGTGTTAACGTAAAAAAACCATTGAAACCTGTAAAGAATTTTTGTGAGTTTATTTGAGCCAAACTGTCGACATATGCCGGGAAGCAGAACCTCAACGAATTGAGATAGTGCTCTGGAGAATGGCGGGGTTACATCTGTATTTATACATTTCAATCAAAGGAGGAACATAGGTGGGTTACATAAAATTCATTGGTGATAGATTAAGGAGGAGGGATAAAGCAAAGTGGGGAAACCCCTGGGATTGGATAAAAAGTAAAATGATGGACACATACTTAGGTGGGTGCAGGAACAATTAACATGATGATGAAGGAATCTGCGGCATCTGTCCTGGGCCCAGCAGACCTGGCTGTGCCCCAGGGGCTCCATAAAAAGGGAAGTCACAAGTTACCCAGACATTTCAAGGATATGTTATCTTAGATGCAAAAAGACAGATAGGCTCAGTTACGGTAAAGTGGACCTTGTCAGTGAAGATACTGGCCTAGGACGTAACTGCCCACCATAACTGCTTTTAGTTAAAGTTTAATTTCAGACCATCCTTTGTGGTTACTTTAGGTCTCTGAGTCTGCAAGACTGCCATGCAGGCCTCCCCTGAGCTTGTCAGGTCAGCATGTGGCCCCTTTCGTCCACACATGGATGGACCTAGAGGACATTCTGCTCAGTGAAGTACTCAGTCACAAAAGATAAGTGCTGTGTGACTCCATGTATATGAGGTGCTTACAGTAGTCAAATTCATGGGGACTGAAAGTAGGAGGGTGGTTGCCAGTGGGCGGGAGAGGAAGGAATGGGGAGTTGTTTAATGGGGACAGAGTTTTAGTTTTGCAAGATGAAAAAGTTCTGGAAATTCGTTGCAAAACAATGCGAAGATACTTAACACCACTGAACTGTTCTCTCAAAAATGACTAGATGGTAATTTTTATGCTGTGTGTGTTTTACCACAATTTTTTTTGTAAGGAGTCTTTTCTTCTCCTCACACGAATTGTTCTCTTTGCTTTCTCAATCCAATCTTATGCCACCTTTCCCAGGAGCCTGTTTCTTCCTTCCGTTCTGTTTTCTCCCTTCCAGGATTGCTCGAAAACATTTGTAGGGCCCAGGGCATGTGTGTGTGTGTGTGTGTGTGTGTATGTATGTAAGGGGAGGGAGGGGAGAGGGGAGGAGGGAGCATGTGAATATATTTAGAGATGTTTAAGATTACAAATCCAGATAACACACGAGTAAATAAAATGTTTCATCATTCTAACTTGAAGAACATATTTTTGTAACAACAAACTGGGACAGTGTGTAAAGCTGTGGTTTTGATAACACAGTAAACTCTCAAGGCTCTGGCCCTGTCCTAAAGCCACGCTCTCTGCACTCCACCGGCCATTCCTGCACTCCCAGGCCACACTCCTGGGCCACACTCCTGGGCCACAGCAGAGCTTCCACAGACCAAGGCCGGCCTGCGCCCTCCAGCAAATGTCTGCCGGCAGCGGGCTGTGCATTCCTGACACAGCCACAGAGCTGCTCGGAGCTATGTGTCATCACACGGGGCCTGGCCCTTAGCCTTGCAACTGGTTTCATGTTCTGCTCTCACGCTTTCGAAATTCTTAGTAATTTCCTAGCAAGGAACCTTTCCTTTCCATTTTTTACTGAATCTGCATACTCTGTAGCTAGTTCTAAGAAGCCATACCCTCCTGGGGGAGCTCTGAACCTCAGCCTGGGATAGGGACAGAAGGGGTTGGGTATGGTGGGGTCTCTCTATTCTGCGTCCAGAGTGGAAAGACAGTGGTCTGGTTCTTTGAATAGGGGAGGCTGGGGATTCAGAATATGAAAGAATGAGACAGAACACAAAGATGAAAAGAAAAAAGCTGGGACCAGGTGGAACCGCTGCCCTCTTCTGATGGAGAGACAGAGACAGGGACAGGGACCCAGCACCAAAACCATGTGTTTATTTTATATCTCCAATACCGGGAAGTCATGTCAGTTCTGGGCGGGCCGAGTGCTATTCATTCCTGGTGCTTGGCTGGCTTTACATGATAAAACCCACTCCCAGGCACCTGGGCAAAGATGAAAGTCAAGCTGAGAACACTTCTGCCTCTTTGGTAAGATGTGTATCCAGGACGTGGCTCTGCCTGTCGTCTTGGATTCAGCTGACAATTATTAAATAAATGCCCATGTGCCTTCCCAGGGGTCCTCTACAGTTGGGGGATGTTTCTCATGTCCTCAGTTCTTTCCTGTCCATTTGCCCCCAGACTAGAGGTTAGGAGGAAACTGGTCTTGCAAGGCATGTCAGGCCATAAAAACTGAACAATGCACTGCCCTGGGGATGGGGGGAGGTCGTTATTGCTGGCCCCAGGACAGATCATCAACATCTGGGGGCCTTCCTGTAAGCCCACTAACCAGGGGCGGAACCATATCTGCAAGACAATGACCCCAGAAGGTTATAAAAAGTGAAGCCTCTGCGTGTTACTTCACTCTGATTGGAAATTATTCCCGGAGTCCACTAGTGTTAATAAGCAGAGTCCCTACCTTTCTCTAGGAAGTGTGCTTGGTATTTCTTTGCTCTTCTGTAACAGAGGTAGTAGCTGCTTTTCTGCACCCACTTCTTCTGGACACCTTTGTGAAACCTCTTTTTTTGTTGTTTTGTTTTACCTCTCTTACTAGTGAACCACCTCCCAGTTTATATTAAACTAGAGGCCCAGTGCATGAAATTTGTGTACTCGGAGGGGGGGGGGGGTCCTCTGCCCGGCCGGTGCCCTCTCACAGTCTGGGACTCCTCAGAGGATGTCCACCTGCCGGCTTAGGCCCTATCCCCATCAGGCCTAAGCTGGCAGTCAGACATCCCTCTCACAGTCCAGGGCTCTCACAGTCCTGGACCCCTCGCTCCTTACTGCCCACCTGCAGCAGAGGCAGGAGAGGCTCCTGCCACCACCACTGTACTCACCAGCCGTGTGCCTGGCTTCTGGCTGAGCGGCACTTCCCCTGTGGGAGCACACTGACCACTAGGGGGGCAGCTCCTTTGTTGAGCGTCTGCCCTCCTGTGATCAGTGAATGTCATAGTGACCGGTCATTCTGCCGTTTGGTCGATTTGCATATTAGAGTTTTATTATATAGGATTCTTTATACTTATTTTTTAAATAATAACTTTTTATAGTAAATTCACAATTCTTGAGACCACAGGCCGACGCTCTATCCACTGAGCCAAACCAGTCAGGGCAAATTCACAATTCTTGATATTAAAT
This sequence comes from Myotis brandtii, assembly GCF_000412655.1. Taxonomy (NCBI): domain Eukaryota; kingdom Metazoa; phylum Chordata; class Mammalia; order Chiroptera; family Vespertilionidae; genus Myotis; species Myotis brandtii. Next base: position 311,346 of record NW_005357075.1, read on the forward strand.
TTTCCTGTTCAAATAACCTATATGCTTTCTGTTTCCTTATTGATATGGGGAAACAAACAGTAAATTAAAGTGGTATGTAATACAGAGAAAAAAATAAAGCAGGAATGGGCACAAAGAGTATGGGGTCAAGCAGCAGCTTGCAATTTTAAGTGGAGGTCACAGAAGGCATCATGGAGAAGGATGTTAAATTGAAAATTCACATTTGACTCCTTGTCCCCAATTCCAACTGAAATGGCAAGAAAATGTAAAAGTAGGATTCAATCTGCATCATCAAAGTAGAAAACACTTCATCAAAACCCCCAAACTCTAAGGAATTTCCCTCTAGGCACAGAGACAAAAGGATCAGAACACTGTGAGAAGAGAGAGAGCTTATCTCTGGATCATCCATGCTTTCTCTCTCGTTCTGTGCCCTCTCTTCCGTGCCTTTGAAGGGTGGTAAGTACAGAAGTGACCTCCCTTGCCAAGTTCTATCTTCATAAATGTCTCCTCTGATCAAGAAGGAAAATAATATTCATTCATTCTTGTGTTCACTCTATAATCACTTAGCAAACATGTTTTGAGCACCTCCTATGGACCAGCACGGTACTAAACACTGTGGAGGGTAGGAAGTAGAAGACACAGTCCCTGTCTTCAAAGAGATTACAGTCCTCTGGGAGAGGTAATGGGAGAAAGACATGTATGCAACTAAGTATTAGTCAAAGCTAAGAAGAGTAATGAGTTGGATAAGAAAATATGAAATCCAAGGATTCGGACAGGTCCGAAGATTCAAGTAGGCCTGTTAGCCCTACCTGAACAAGATCACATTTCAATTCAGTTCAAGCAAACATTGAGCACCTATTCTAGAAAATACAGCATAGGTTCAAACACGAATGAATTTGGAGATAGGGCAAAAGCATTGTGGTAGGAAGGGGAAGGCAGGGGAGCTAGAGTCTCCTTAGTTCTGCAGGGCCTGGGAGGAACAGGTCATGGGCACACAAAATGTGTTTGTTGAACTCATATTTGCTCCAGGCAAGCAAAACACTTGGAATAAGACAGCAGCAAAGACCAACAGTAGTTAAAGCAAACAATGGTGTGAGCGCTAAAGGAGAGAGACTCTTTTGCCTGGGGAGGTTAAGGACAACTTGAGGATAACACAGCTGCAGAAGGGCAAATTGAAAGACGAGTAGGACTTGTTTTTTTATAGGCAGTTAAGAAAGAGGAAATTATTTAAGTCATAGGAAACATGTGTAAAGACACAGAGGCATAAAAATAAGGAACAATTTGGGAGCAAGCAAGGAGTGATGCATGTTAGAACACAAGGAATATATGGGGAAGTGTTAGGACAGGAGATTAGGAAGCTGGAGGGGTCTCAGTCATGGCCTTGGAGGTGGGTGTGAGGCCAACCTGTCAATGACATCTAATCACCCCACTGATATCCAGCTGATTTGCCAGGAATTTCAACTCTAACCTAGAGGTGATGAGAAACTAATGAAGGAGGCTGAGAAGGAGAATGTTATGCTAGATGAGGTAAGGAAGGAACACCAAAGTGTTGAGATTCAAGGGGTCCAATAAATAGCCCACACTTCCTGTCCAAGTCTGAATGACTTGAGAAATGAAATAAAAAACAAAATATCTTTTGTGCAGTTGAAGCTGCTATTGAAAAATGTGACTTACATCTCATCAGAACAGCATGATTCATGTGCCAATCTCAGTGGCCAGGGGGTGAAATTACTCTGCTTAACCAGGCCAGGGTCATGCTTTATGATCCAAATGGACTGAGTGTGAGATGAGCATATTCCTTTAGAACTTTAAGGTAGTGTTACCAAAATCAGAAGGGCATGTCCTGTTCTCTCCCTACATGTGATTAATGATCCATATCCCATATGAGCCCCTTAGGGTATAGTTGGTCACACTGCTATGATGAGGAAAAGGTGAAAAAACCACCTGAATTCTGATGCTGCTTTGAACAAGTCACTTGCTCTTTCTGCATCTTAACTGCTTGTCTCCATAACAAAAGACCATAAAATAAGAATTATCTTGGCCCATTCCCTGCCTTAGGAATGCTGTGTAAGCTTAGAAAAGTTAGTGTACCTCCTTGGTACTCACCATCCATATATAGAAGATAAATGCTGTTTAAATATATATGATTATTAGCTAAGTCGCTCAAAAACTAGTCTGTGCATGAATGCACTGGAAGTCAAACCGGACCAGGGGAGGACAATAGGACTCATCATTTCCAAGGGTTACTTTATTCCTTTGTTTTGTGACAAGTAATGTCCTGTCTAGTTTTCAATGAACTAGATAACATCTAGTGCCTCAAAGTTACCCCCTTCCTTCCAGCACTCACACACTGCCAGGAGAGACAATGTAGCCAAATTAGGCTCCCTAGAAAGGTGGGTTAAAACATTTGGAGAGCAATCCAGCCAGTGTGGTTCAATGGTTAAGCATCAACCTATGAAACAGGACGTCATGGTTTAAATCCTAGTCAGGGCACATAGCCTGGTTGCAGGCTCAATCCTCAGTGAGGAGCATGCAGGAGGCAGCCAATCAATGATTCTCTTTCATCCTTGATGTTTCTATCTCCCTCTCTGAAATCAATCTATATAATTAAAGCCTAAGCAACCATTAAGGCAGAATGACCAGAACAACCAGTCGCTATGATGCATACTGACCACCAGGGGGCAGACGCTCAACACAGGAGCTGCTCCCCTGATGGTCAGTGCGCTCCCACAGGGGAAGTGTTGCTCAGCCAGAAGCCAGGCTCATGGCTGGCGAGTGCAGCGGCGGTGGCGGGAGCCTCGAGCAGGTGGGCGGTAAGGAGCGAGGGGTCCCAGGCTGCAAGAGGGATGTCCGTTTGCCAGCTTAGGCCCTATGGGTATTGGGCCTAAGCTGGCAGGCGGACATCCCTTGAGGGGTCCCGGACTGTGAGAGGGCACAGGCCAGGCTGAGGGACCCCCCCCCCCCGTGCACAAATTTCGTGCACCGGGCCTCTAGTAAAAATATATTTTAAAAAAAACACATTTGGAGAGCAAAGCAAGCAAAATTTCAAGCAATTGCTAGATTGGATGGTTTTTTGAAAAGATAATTAAAAAGAAATCCTGTTTGGCCTTGGCTAGGTGGCTCAGTTGGTTGGAGCTTTGTCTTATACACCTGGTTGGTGTGTGTATGGCAGGCAACAAATTGATGTTTCTCTTTCACATCAATGTTTCTCTCTCTCTCTTTTTCCCTCCCTTTTCTTCTTCTTCTTCTTCTTCTTCTTCTTCTTCTTCTTCTTCTTCTTCTTCTTCTTCTTCTTCTTCTTCTTCTTCTTCTTCTTCTTCTTCTTCTTCTTCTTCTTCTTCTTCTTCTTCTTCTTCTTCTTCTTCTTCTTCTTCTTCTTCTTCTTCTTCTTCTTCTTCTTCTTCTTCTTCTTCTTCTTCTTCTTCTTCTTCTTCTTCTTCTTCTTCTTCTTCTTCTTCTTCTTCTTCTTCTTCTTCTTCTTCTTCTTCTTCTTCTTCTTCTTCTTCTTCTTCTTCTTCTTCTTCTTCTTCTTCTTCTTCTTCTTCTTCTTCTTCTTCTTCTTCTTCTTCTTCTTCTTCTTCTTCTTCTTCTTCTTCTTCTTCTTCTTCTTCTTCTTCTTCTTCTTCTTCTTCTTCTTCTTCTTCTTCTTCTTCTTCTTCTTCTTCTTCTTCTTCTTCTTCTTCTTCTTCTTCTTCTTCTTCTTCTTCTTCTTCTTCTTCTTCTTCTTCTTCTTCTTCTTCTTCTTCTTCTTCTTCTTCTTCTTCTTCTTCTTCTTCTTCTTCTTCTTCTTCTTCTTCTTCTTCTTCTTCTTCTTCTTCTTCTTCTTCTTCTTCTTCTTCTTCTTCTTCTTCTTCTTCTTCTTCTTCTTCTTCTTCTTCTTCTTCTTCTTCTTCTTCTTCTTCTTCTTCTTCTTCTTCTTCTTCTTCTTCTTCTTCTTCTTCTTCTTCTTCTTCTTCTTCTTCTTCTTCTTCTTCTTCTTCTTCTTCTTCTTCTTCTTCTTCTTCTTCTTCTTCTTCTTCTTCTTCTTCTTCTTCTTCTTCTTCTTCTTCTTCTTCTTCTTCTTCTTCTTCTTCTTCTTCTTCTTCTTCTTCTTCTTCTTCTTCTTCTTCTTCTTCTTCTTCTTCTTCTTCTTCTTCTTCTCCATCTCTCTCTCTCTCTCTCTCTCTCTCTCTCTCTCTCTCTCTCAAAATCAATATACATATCCTCGGGTGAGGCTAAAAAAGAAATCCTGTTTGGATTTTAAATACTCATGGTTGTTTACCTGCCCTAATCTACTCATCAAGGTTTCCACATGCACAGTATAAAGGAACCTGGAGTGCAATTTTAAAAAAAGAAAAGAAAGGACTCTTTTATTTTATGTTTGATTTTTCTAAGGAGAAGAAGAAGGAAGAGGAAGTGGGGAGGAAAAGAGGGGAAGAATGGAGGTGGAATGGGAAGAACTGTTCCTAATCTTCTCTCTTGTCTCTTAGAAATCATGATTTTAGATATCAAAAGGACCTTAAAGGCCAACCTAGCCACCTCCCCACTCCCCTTCTTTTCCTTCAGAAGCAAATGTTACACTTTAATTTATTTTGTTAATCCTCACCTAAGGATACTTTTTCCATTGATTTTTAGAGAGAGTGGAAAGGTGGGAGGAGGGAAAGAGAGAGAGAGAGAGAGAGAGAGAGACATCGATGTGTGAGAGACACATCAATTAGTTGTCTCCCGAATGCACCCCTATCAGGGCTGGGGAACCTGCAACCCAGGTATGTGTCCTTGAATGGGAATTGAACCTGCAACCCTTCAGTCCTCAGGCCGACGCTCTAACCACTGAACCAAACCAGCCAGGGCCAAATGTTGCACTTTAATCATAATTTTAAAAACACAACCACAGAAAAGCACATTGGGTTGGGGGTTTTTTTTGGGGGGGGGACTCCCCATATCCTTTCAAAAATTATATATGGATGGTGAGGACCAAGGAGGTACACTAACTTTTCTAAGCTTACACAGTCAGTTGGTAGTGTAGCAGGGACCAGAATTCAAGTTTCTACCTCCCAGTGTGGTACTCTTCACATTCCATCATCCTGTCTCTGTTCCAGTTTTAGGAGCTTGAGCAAGTCACTTTGCCTCTCAGACCTCAGCTGTCTCATCTATAAAATGTAAATGAAATCTAAATTAACTAGGGACAGCTGGGAAATATGACCTCTTGGTGTCCCTTCTTGTTTTCAACCAGTCAACAAATATTTTTAAAGACCTAATATCAAGTAATGGAATACTCAGCCAAAAGTTATTTTAAAAAGAGCTTTATTTGCCTCTTATAAAAAAAAAGTCAGGAGGTAGACCTAATAGTTGGTACTAGTTCAGTGGTTCGATGATAGTAGATGATGCCATAAGAAACTCTATCTTCCTATTTCATCATATTTAGTATTGGCTTCTTATCTGCATTATTGTTGCCTTGTGGTTGCAAGATGGCTTCTGCAGTCCAGATGTCACATTCTTTTTCAAACTTTTATTTAATACTTTAAAAATAACAAACAAGTAACAAGGTATTTTGAACTTGTTCTTTTATGGAAACCCTCTCAAACTGAGGAAAATCATTCCATTTATAGTTGATTAGAGCTCTTCTGTTTAAATCATGAATGAATGTTGAAGTTTGTGAAACATTATTTTTCTGCATTGATTGAGATCATATGAATTATATGAGTTGTTTCCTTTATTCTGCTTATGTAATAAATGACACGGATCAATTTTATTCCAACCTTGTATTCCTTGCAAAAATCCCACTTGGATAAGCTATCTTACATTTTGTAGATATTGCTGGATTTCATTTGCCAATATTTTGTTAGAATTTTTGCATCTGTGTTTCTAAAGGATATTGACATATAATTTTCTTTCTTTTTTATTTCTTGGTGTCAGGATTATTCTGACCTTACATTATGAGTTAGAAAGTGTCCCCTTCTCTATTTTTCTGACATAATTTATGTAAGATAGGAATGATTTCCTTTTTATGTAATTGATAACATTTACAAGTGAAACCATCTGGGGCTGGAATTTGGTGGCAGGGGTGGGGGAAGGGGATCTTTAAAAACACAGGTCTACTCAGGTTTTCTATTTCTTCTCATGTCAATTTTGGGATATTATGTTTTTCAAATAATTTTTCCATTTTATATATAAATTATTGAAATTATCAGCATATAGTTGTTCATAATGCTTTCTTATTTGTTCAACTTTGTAGGCTCTGTAATGATGTTTCTCTTTTATTATTGATATTTGTTATTTGTGTTTTCTATCTTTTTTTCCCTGATCAATCTCATTAGGAGTTTATCTATTTTATTAATACTTTTCAAGAACTAACTTGTGGCTTGTTAATTTTGTCTTATTTTTAAAAAATTATTTTCTTTTTCTTCTACTCACTTTAGGTTTATTTTGCTTTTCTTGCCCTAACTTATTTAGATGGAAACTTAGATAATTAATTTCAAACTTTTTTCTTTACTAAAATATACTTTTAAACCTATAAATTTCTTGGTAAGTACTGCTGTAGCTGCATTTCATCATTTCATGAACTCTTATGTATTTCATTATCATTCGATTTGAAATGTTTTCTGATGCTCTTAGAATTGTGCCTGGCATAATTCTAGTAAGCGGTATCTCTTATTAGCTTAGTTTTTTTGTTTGTTTGTTTCTCTTGTTAAAAAGTGAGAATAAATTGGTGGATCACTCTGACAGTTCTATTCTTTTCCTTCTGAGCCTCTTCTGTTTCCACTGACTGAAGTAATATTCCATATAGGCCCAAAATACATCCTTCTTCTAGTTAATTTCTATTCATCTTGAAAGTGTGACTTCAGATATTATCTCCTCAAAATAGCCTTCCTTGATGACCCAGACTGAGATGGTCCTCTCACATACTGGGTTGAACAGTGTCCCCCCCATCCCAAAGTTCATGTCCACCCAGAATCTGTAAATATGATCTTATTTAGAAATAGGGTCTTTACAGATGCAATTACATTAAGAAGAGATCATACTGGATTGGAGTGGGCCCTAAATTCAACATGACTGGTGTCCTTGTAAGAAGAGGGAAATTTGGACATAGACACACTCAGGTGAACACCATGTGACAAGAGAGGCAGAGACTGGAGTGATGAATCTACACACTGAGGAACGCCAACGATTGCCACAAACTACCAGAATCTAAACATCCTCCCCTAGAGCCTTCCAAGAAAGCATGGCCCTGCCATCACCTTGACTTCAGACTTCTAGCATCCAGAACTGTGAAAGAATACATTTCTGTCATCTAAAGATACCCATTTTGGGGTAGTTTGTTACAGCAGACCTAGAAAACTAATTCACCATGTTACATGTTTTCATACTTTTTTATGCTTTCTTTCCTAGCTCTTAGTAAACAATTATTACATATGAATTATCAGGAAATACGGATGGTGCAATAGTATTAGTCTGGCATTTTTGTGGAGGCCTCCTTAATAGAGATGGTCATAATCTAAACCAGTATCTCAAATGGTAAGGACATTAAAGGGCTCGTAATTTTGAGGGATCATGTCAGTGGCCAATTACTTCAGCTTCTCAGAGCTAGTCTTAGATACATGTCACAGCGGTTTCTAATGTGTAAGCTATCCAAACAGGTCTTTTTTTTTTTTTTTAAATAGTAACAGATTGCCATAGAAGGACCCTGAGGTAAGAGTCAGAACCATTGGTTCTGCTTTCCCCTTTGCCTCTAGGGGATCCTGAGCAAGTTCCTTAACAGTAAAAGGAGATTGTTTAGACTAAATAGTTCCTGCGGCTCCTTTGGCTGGAACATTCTGTGGTTTTATGATTGTAATGAGGAGCGATCGTTAAAAAGACAGTATTTGGTTCTAAAGCACAAGGTTCCTGGTCACTGCTGGTCTTCTTCCATGAAGAGTATCTATATCCAGGGATGAAACATTAACACAAGATGATGACCCAATCTGATGCTGGACCAAGATGACGACCCAATCTGATGCTTAAAATGTGTAACTACTGGTTCTGTCCAAGCTTGTTTGACTTGACGAAAGTAATGGAGTAGATGTTTCTAGGATTCTCATTAACAAAAAAACCGTGTAGGTGGCTAGGCTGTCTAGTCACCTCCTTTTTCTGGAAAGCAGTTCATTCACCTGTAACAAAAGACGGGGAGAAGGTTAGAAGCCACGATTCTCACGATCTCTTCCAGCTCGGTGACTTCAAGGCAGGTTTTGTCAAGCTACCGAGAGGAGCCTTGAGCTAAGTGTCAGGTCATGGGTCAACCTCAGGAGCCTGTGTTGTCCACGTTTGAGTGTGTTGGGGCCGTCTGTCTCCCCCAGAATAAGCGATTATATGAGCAACTTTTGGCAAGAATGAAATCCTAACTCTGACTAATGACGTGGACATTAAGAAATTCACTGAAAGAGTTTGCATCTTAGTTTCCCCATCTGTAAAATAGGGATAGCTACTGGTAAAGTTGTAAAAACGTCAAGAGTTGAGCAGAAGTGCCTAGTTTTTGCTGGGTTTTTCAAGTGTGATTTCCCATAATCCTTTAGAAGCACAACGGAAAGATAACCTGCAGTGGCACAAGCACCACGTATCTCTCTGACAACTAGACACACTTCGACTGGTGGTAACGAAGCCACGGTGCCGGCCACTTCCGGGACAACACTCTCACTTCCGGCACTCACTGCGCAGAGCCACGCCCTCACGCTGACGCAAGACAGCTCTGCACGTGACGCCA
>NW_005357075.1:320466-350661 GCF_000412655.1 Myotis brandtii
TGACCGCGCTGGGTCTTCCCTCTTCCACGTAGCGGGGCGGATCCGGGCCCACTGCGGGGGGACCCGGCCCGGGACAAGGGACCCGGCCCGGGAGAAGGGCTGCTGCGCCGAAGACCCAGGGGTTCTCGCCTGGCGCCTTGTCATTACATTTACAGTCACGTTCAGCATCGTTTTTGCTCATATTAAATTTCATGCTTTAGCTCTCCCCTTGGAAAAAGATGGAACTAATTGCGCGATAAAATCTTGATGAGAGCAGTGTTTCTAAGTGATGCATGGACCCCTTTTAAAGGAACAGTTAGTTGTCTTATTCTCCAGAACCCGGTTAGATGCACACTGGTGCGGAGCGTTTTCAGAGAACCTTTATCACTATCAGGAAAGGAAAGACGTGCTTTACCCTTCAGCACCTCCCGCGCTAAAAGATAAACCGGAGCTTATTAAAGAATTCTAAGTTAGTGACGCAAGTCCCTAGTTTAATTTCACTTTGCAGTTTTGACTGTGCCCTTCCTCGTGTAATGATAACACCTAATTCTCCAGCCTGGAAGAGACGGAAAAGACTCCTATTCTTTGTGTTATATTTGATGTCATCTTGTCTTTGTATCACGTTTGTTAATTGCTCGACACATGAGCAGAGTTAAAAAACGAAATACTAATTTGTATACATAGTTTGTTTATGTCTGTGTTGACCTTAACATTAATTTACCACCTGTGTTTGTTGCTTACTGAATGTATGGTGTACCGTTTTCTAGCCCTAATAGGAATGCATGGTCTCAATCCTTGTGTACAGTCTAGAAAGAAGAAACAAAAAGAAAGTTCATCTGGGGAGTTATATATTTATTTATATTATATGTGTGTTTCCTACATATTTATTCCAGCATGTTTTTTAAAAAATGAACACAGTTTCAGAGTGTGGGAAAACAAGAGAAAGTGCAACAGTTTAAACCTTTGCAAAGAAAAATATTGACCTGTGCCTTGAAGGAAGTATGGTGTTGACAGCAGGACGTAGTAGGAGGAAGTGACATTAAAGGGCCAAGGCAAGAATGAGAGACCCACCTCACTAGGGCAGAAAGATGTTATCTGTGGCCCAGGCGAGAACAGGTTGGTGAAATAAGATGGGATCCGTTGGTGGAAAGTTGCTGTTGACCCCATGGGCTCCCGGAAGTTCTTGAGCTGGTTATGTTTTGAAGGTAGTGTTTTACAGAGAGCTATTTCTGAAGGGGGGCATTCAGGGTGCAGGTAGAAGGTGAGCGACCTGCCTAGAGACCTGTGATGTGTTCTGTGGTCATGTTTGATGTGTGGATTTTTTGAGGAAGAATTGGTAGCACACAGATAAGTGGGAATCAAAGTTAAGAACCAGGTGATACCCCTGGTCAGTGGTGATGCCTCTCTTAGACTTGGAGAACTTGGAAGGTGGTATTAATTTGTGTCAAAAGATTGTGACCACAGACTCAGACTAAATGAGTTTATGATAACAGCCATCGGTGAGCTCAGGATGTGGAACTGAAACTTGAGGAAAGTCAGACTTGCAGATTTGGGAAACGACAGAGGTGATTCAGAAAAAAGTGTGACCAGAAAAAGATCTCTTAACATGGGGACAAAATTTTAAATTTAAAAATCAATGCTAAAGAAAATGTAGATGCTAATGCAACTCCATGCATTCTTCTTAAAACAAAGAATGAATCAAGTTGTTTTGATGTATTTTCCCCACAATTGAGTGCGCTGAGTATCCTTCACTTCACCTTCCTTTCACTCTCACAAAAATTCTTCCTTGTAACCTCTAATAATCACATCATTCCTTTTTAAGCACCCTTCCTGTCATTTTCATTTTTCACCACAGGAACCATTTCACTTTACAATTGATGTATATGGTTTTCACTGTTGTTTTTGTTGTGGTTTTTTTTTTTTTCAGTGAGAGAAATGGGTTTCTCTGATGATAGGTCTAATATAATTTAGGCCTTTTGAAAATGTGGCATTTTTATGTAATACTAGAGGCCTGGTGCACAAATTTGTGCACCAGTGGGGTCCCTCGGCCTAGCCTGTGGGATTGGGCCGAAACCAGCTCTCCGACATCACCCTAGGGGTCCCTGATTGTGAGAGGGCGCAGGCCAGGCCGAGGGACCCCACCGGTGCATGATCGGGCCTGGAGAGGAACACGGGAGGTTGGCCAGCCGGGGAGGGACCACAAGAGGGCTCCAGGGCTTGTCAGACCCGTCTCACTCAGTCCTGATCAGCCGGACCCCAGCAGCAAGCTAACCTACTGGTCTGAGCATCTGCCCCCCTGGTGGTCAGTGCACATCATAGCAACTGGTCAACCAGTCGACTGCCCCGTGGTGGTCAGTGCACATCATACCTCGTGGTTGAGGGGCCTTAGCATATCATTAGCATATTACTTTTTGATTGATTCAATGGCCAACTGGTTGACCGGACACTTAGTATATTAGGCTTTTATTACATAGAGAATTAGTAAGACTTTGCCTCCCTAAACTTTGGTGCCAAGATTCTTAGCTGCAAAAACAATGGGAGTTTACATGTTAAGATCAGCTTACCATATTGTTGATTGCTGGGTAATATTCAGCCATACTTTTGTCCTAAATAATAGTAATTACATCAGCAACTTATAAGCTGTCCTATTTTCTCTTTGTCTTTAAACACAAGTTTTGTAACATAGAAAAATACCTATTTATCCTTTTTTTAAAAATCCTCACATCTCGAAAATAAGTCCTAAGACAAACACTAGATTAAATAACATTTACTAAATTTGCTATGATCATTCTAAAAATGTATTCTTTATTCTCCCCCATCCAAAGTTGGCCTCTGACTCAGGAAGTGGTTCCTGTTTACCAGCCTTCCTTGTGGTCTTCTCTGAACTCTGTTAGTCCGAATAATTTAACTTTGCCTTCTGTTGTACTCTTAATTATTTCCTGGGTGCTAGTATTATCTCTGTAACCAGTCTGCAAACTCCTTGAAACTGGAGTCAGGTTTGTTATTCCTGAGTGCCCTTTATGGTACGCATCATTGAATCATTCAAGGCCTTCCTTCCCCCAAGGACCTTGACTTTAGGCTGTTAACTAAAGCATTCTTTTTTTTTTTTTTTCTTTAGTTCAACTATCACAAAAAAATGTTTAGATCAGAATTCCTGTGTCATGAAGAGTTTTTAAGCTAGGCTTTCTTGATCTACCCAGAAGAGGATTTGATGCTGGAAACGGAATATATCAGTCAAAGGTAGCTTGTTTAAATAGTTCTGTTGTTTTTTTGATGATAAAATTAATATGTGCCCTTTTAAAAATATAGTTAAGCCTAAGGAAAAAAATAAAGATGATCCATTTCTCACTACTCAGAATTAACTAACCACTGTTAACATTTTGGTTTTTCTCCTTCCATTTTGCCCTCTCTTATGCATGGTGTGTTTTTTTCACTGAAATATCATGGACATCTTTTCCATGACAATAAATATGGATCTGCACGATCACCTTTAATAGCCACATTGTATTCTGTTTCATAAATGGACCATGTTTAACTTAACCCACCTCCTGTAATACACATTAGTTTAGAAACAATGTTTTGCTATTATGCACAATACTATGATGGGTACATAGTTTTACCCTGTTGTTTTCTAAGTATGAATTTCTGGATGTGTGATGGGTTGTGCAGAGGGTAAGCATATTAAAAATTGCCATATCTGTTAACCAGTATGCCCTCAGAAGGTTAGTACCTTCTTAGTTCTCCCCAGCAGCATTCATGACGTTTCTCGCTCCCCTTTGTTAGTAAAGTATCCTTAGATGTTAATTTCTGTCAACCTGATAGTGGTAAAGTTTTGGTTTTTATTTATATTTATCTAAATACTAATAAAGTTATTTTTATCAACCATTTGTATTTCTTAGTTCATTAATTTCCAATTATCCTTGTTCACTTGTTCCTGTATTTCTCTTATGTATTTATGTTATGAACTTTTTATATGTAAGGGATATTTACCTTTTGTCATGTATGGTATAAGTAATTTTCCCAAGCCTTATGTGTTTGGGAATGGATTTTTTATTTTTAAACATACAGAAGTCTTAAACTCATGTGTAGATGTATTTTCTTTCATTCATGGTTTAAGACATTGATATTGTAGAAAAGCCTTACCCATTCCAAGATTATGTAATCTTACATTTTAATGGATGTTTAAAATATTGAGATCTTTGAGCCACTGGAATTCTAATAAAGGTATATTGTAGTAATTTCACTATAGTCAAATGCTAAAAGGTAGCTATTTTACAAAAACAGTAAAATTCATTTAAACACCTAGGTAATTGACATATTTTTCCTTTTTTTGTGTAAAATTTTAAACCATTAATATTGTTTGTCCTAAGTTTTGGGTCTATGGTACAATGTGGACACCTATTAAAACCTGAACTAATTAAAGTGATTTTTAACTTTGTCAGGTAGGCCTTACTAACACTGTGTATGTGTGTGTGTGGGGGGGGGCGGGGGTGGTTTCCCCCTCTCCTGCATTAGAAATTTAAGTACTGGATCCATGTCTGATTCATCTTTGCATCTCCCATTCCCAGCCATCCGTGACACAAACAATGGTTGTTCTTCACTTGTGTGATAGGCACTGGTCACTGGAGAAACAGAAGAATAAGTGGCTGTCCCTGCCAAGGGGCTTGCCCTGTGATGAGAAAGTCAGCCAGCCACAAGTCTAATACTGCAGCCCACTGCTGTGATGAGCAAATACTCTGGGGATATGAGGATTGGGGAAGTCCTCACAGAGAAATCATGCTTGACTTGTGTCACTAGGATTACATTGGGCCCCAAAACGTCATTCTACAAATGCAGAGGAATGCAGGACATTTCAGTGACTTGCAGCTTGTGTTTAAGATGGCTGGAGCATAGGGTACATATCCATCTATCTGTCAGGGGATAAGACTAGAAAGATAGACAGGAACTAGATTAGTGCTAATGCAGAAGCTACACGCTCAGAATAAACCCTTAACAGCTTCAGTGCACAGATCATGTACCAGACTATGTGTGGTGGGATTTAAACATACAGTTGATAATGAACATTGACGTTTCTTGGATTATGCTATCTTGGTGATTTTTCTTACTTCCTGAAACAGGAGGGTTCTCATTCTGGGAGGACCTCGTTGTTGCTGTAATAGTGGTTGAAGACTAACTCCCAGAACATTACCTGACCTCTGACCTGTCAGCATGGGCAGGTGAGTGATGGTGCCTAATCACTGCAGTGGAAGCCCGAGATTTTTGGTGCCACCGAAACAGATTTTGAGGGGGAGGAGGATATAAATCCTAAGTGAAAAGTATTCAAAGTTGTGCTACACTTCTGTTTTATACCGTTGTTCTTTCAGGGCCCCATGGGCACCTGTCACAGAAAGAAAGTGATAATGCCAGGTGGATTCTGCAGGAGTTAATGTAGTTTATTATAAAGGGCATGTTATGCTGGAATCTGCAATGGGTTGTATTAAGCACAGGATAACTGTCTCTGAGCCTCAGAGGGGATGATAAACTCCATGGACTGGCCCAAGAACCTTCATGCAGGCTAGAAACTACAAATGGAAATTTCCATTGGGTTAGTAGGATACCTTACTCTTCTGTGAGTCCATGAAGCACTCTTTAGAGGGGAGAGTGTAGAAATTAATTGGAAAACAATAAAATTTATTCTAAAGTTAGAAAGTTTTTTTTTAAGCCTAATGAAGCCTTTCATTCCTGACATAAACTGAGAAGTGTTTATTTGCAAAAATGTTTCAGGAATATTTCCAAAAACACAGGACATACATAGCTCATTTATTGACTTTGTTATGGGGATGTTTTCAAAGATATCATTTTCTCACTTAATCTTCAGGGAGAGATTTGCCTTGGAATTCAGTGTTAGGAAAATCTTACTCCTTTTAAGATATTTATATTTTTGTAATCTAATTGGCAACATTATTGGCCATGAGGATGCTCAGCCACTGTTTAAGACCTACCTTATTACATGCATTCCTATGTACTAAATTGTCTTTTGGTTTCATCATCCTTAAACCTGATTGCGTTTTAGATTTATTTATGTTATTGAACTTATTCTTGTAAGCTGTCTCTAGTTTTTTGGAACAAAGCAGGGTACAGATAATCTGCATAATTCTCTCAAGAAAGGGGGGAAAACACAAGTGTCATAACCATCAATATTAATTCTCATTCATATAATTTTATAATACAGTCATTAACTGCTTAGTGACAAGGATACTATCTGAGAAATGCATCGTTAGGCAATTTCATCATTGTGCAATCACAGAGTGCACTTACACAAGCCTACATGGTATGTCCTACTATATACCTATCCTGTTGCTCCTAGACTACAAGCCTGTATGTCACTGTACAAAACAACACAAGATTAAATCAAGCACAAGATAAGATGATGCATTCAAGAGATGCGGTAAGCAGGAGATATATGAGGCTGCTGTCTGCATAACATGAGATACTGTTTTACAGCAAACCTTTTTTATAAGTAGGAAGTACTCTCTAAAGCAGCCGTGGGCAAACTACGGCCCGCGAGCCTGATCCGACCCGTTTGAAATGAATAAAACTAAAAAAAAAAAAAGACCATACCCTTTTATGTAATGATGTTTACTTTGAATTTATATTAGTTCACACAAACACTCCATCCATGCTTTTGTTCCGGCCCTCCGGTCCAGTTTAAGAACCCATTGTGGCCCTCGAGTCAAAAAGTTTGCCCACCCCTGCTCTACAGTAACGATAAAAAATATAGTATGTAAATACCTAAACCAGTATCAGTCATTTCTTATCATTATCAAGTATTATGTACTGTGCACAAATGTATGTGCTTCACTTTTATATGATTGGCAGCACAGTAGGTTTGTTTACACCAGCATCACCACAAACATGAGTAATGTGTTATTGCACTATGTCGTCATTAGGTGATGGGAATCTTTCAGCTTCATTATCATCTTATGGGACCACTGTCATATATGCAGTCCGTCATTGACTGGAACATCTTTATGCAGCACATGACTGTAATGAGTTATGTAGCAAAGTAGTAATATGGAAGGTGCTGGTATACAGATGCCTATCAGCAGGGAAGTCAGGGCAGCTCAAACTGAATGTCTTGTTTTGGATCAGTTTAGGTGAAGGGAGTCCTCTTTGGAGCAGATTGCTTTAAAATCTGTTTTGTTTTGGTTTTTTTGGAATTTCAGACTTGGCATCTCCTGTCTTTTTCCTGCTTCCTGGCATTTTAGCATCTCTCCAGTGGGATGTCCTCGAATTTTGAATACCAATTTACGCCAAATTGTTGTTATTAGTATTCTGGCTGCTGCTGTTTCACTTTTATACTTTTCTGTTGTCATAATCCGAAATAAATATGGGCGACTATCCAGAGACAAAAAGTTTCAAAGGTAAGAGAATACAAACCATTTATTTTCTAGATGGGATGCCATACCTTCATTTCATGGCTTCAAGACTTTGGGATTAGGTGGCATTTAAGGAGCCTGTAGCTGTAGGAAACAGATGCTGCACTGAATACAGCATGGCATGAAAAATTAAACTGTCTGAAACTGTTTAATCATTAACCACCAAATCCTCCTCATAAGAGGATTTAACATAAGCTTCTGTGATATCTTTTAAGCTGATTTTTCAGTTAATATTGATAGTTGGGAAGTAATTTTACTTTTCAGAACTTGTTTGAACTTCTTTAAAGGAATAATTTTAGATTATCTTTTTCACTGTCACTTGTTTTGTTTTCCTTTGACTGATCATTTGGCAGTTGTAAAAATGTTATATTGGTGTCACTGCACTTAGAAATCACCGACGTGGTGTTTGTTTATTGCACTTGCTCCTTTAGGTTTAGAATGATATTCTCTGTCTCAAAAGTATATGTTTGTTGTTCTAAACTAGGTACTTGGCACGAGTTACTGACATTGAAGCTACAGATACCAATAACCCCAGTGTGAACTATGGTATCGTGGTGGACTGTGGTAGCAGTGGGTCTCGAATATTTGTCTATTGCTGGCCCAGGCATAATGGCAATCCTCATGACCTGTTGGATATCAGACAAATGAGGGATAAAAACCGAAAGCCAGTGGTTATGAAAATAAAACCAGGTATGTAAGTGATAAATATCTGACTGATATCCAGGTTCTGTCCTTTCATTCTCTGTGATGTTTCACATTTTTCCTTTTCTCTCATAGCAGGACCCAGTTGTTCTCCTTGTTTTACTTTTTTCACTTCCTTTATTTTTTTCTATCCTTCTTGCATAAGGCGACTAACACCTTAATAAAATATCCAAACACCATGTCTTTCTTACGTCTTCTGCAGCATTTACTATTCATGGTGTCTACTCAAATGTTTGCTAATTGACATTAATTGTGGAAGGATTTCTTTTTTCCTATTCGGTAGCCATTGGTCTCGCTCCTTAATGACAAGGCAATTTCAGATAACTCATAAAAATATGTACTCAAAATAATACATTAGTATATGTTTGTCATTTTAAAAATTGCTGCCCCAGTGTATTTCTAATTATCTAGATTATTTAATAAGGATGACCATAAAACTTAGAAGAGCTGGATTTCATTAAGTCCAGTTTTTGTTTTTATAATTCCTCACCCGAGGATAATTTTTCCATTATTTTGTGGGGGTTTTTTTTAAGAGAAGGGAGTGGGGAGTGGGGAAAACACTGAGAGACACATCAATTGGTTGCTGCACGCACCCCAACCAAGGCCAGGAATCAAACCTGTAACCCAGGTACATGCCCTTGCCCAGCAATCTAACTCAAGAGAGACCCTTCAGTTCATGGGCCAACGCTCTAACCACTGAGGATACCAGCCAGGAATATGTCCGGTTTTTAAAGACATACAATTTCTAAGTCAGTGAGTTATAGAAAAATTGAGATGTGCCTTCCCTGTTAGATAATTTACATAAGTAATTCTCAACCTTTTTTGTTGTTGTTATCTATATAATTTGCACAGGCAGCACACTTCTTCAATAACATTAGTAATGGAAGGTGTCAGGACCTTGAAATAGGCATTTTATGTCTTGATAGTTGATAATCACTGATTTAAAATAGTGAACCAAAGACACTAGAGATTCACTACTTTAATTTCATCTTGTCAATTATGTTAGATCGTAAAATATTAAACCCAAACAACCCAAGGAATTTATTTTTAAAATATATTGAATGTTGATTAAAATAATTATCATAATCATCTCCTATTTCAAAAACAAGTGAAAAGGAGCTTCAGCTTTGTTTTTAACTTTTTATTTATTGATTAGAGAGAGAGAGACAGACAGACAGACATTGGTTTATTGTTCCACTTACTAGTATTTATGCATTCATTGGTTGCTTCTTATATGTATCCTGACCAGGGATTGGACCTGCAACCTTGGTGTACCGGGACGAGGTTCTAACTAGCTGAGCTACCTGGCCAGGGAGGGACCTTCAATTGTAACATAATAGAATATCTGTCCTCATAAAATGGTAACTACATATACTGTTGACCCCTTGAGTCCTACTCATTCTCCATTGAATAATTCAGGCCCCACTTCCTTCTGTAGGCAACCCTCAACAAGTTATTGTCCCTTGATGTTTAGGCATTGGCACCAGCATAGTGCTCAGAAAATTCAAAATCTCTACTTCATTTTTCAGGATAAAGAGAGGGAACTTAGCCCTAACCGGTTTGGCTCAGTGGATAGAGCATCGGCCTGCAGACTCAAGGGTCCCGGGTTCGATTCCTGTCAAGGGCATGTACCTTGGTTGCGGGCACACCCCCAGTGGGGAGTGTGCAGGAGGCAGCTGATCGATGTTTCTCTCTCATCGATGTTTCTAACTCTCTATCCCTCTCCCTTCCTCTCTGTAAAAAAAAATCAATAAAATATATATTTAAAAAAAATAAAAATAAAAAAGAGAGGGAACTTAATTTGAGTTCTTGTTGCAAGCATTATTTTGAATCAGAGTACATTTTTGTTAACAAAGATCATTTTTTCTCTAAGTCTTAGTGGATGACTTTTAATTTTTACTTTTCTATTTTCCACCCCTGAAATTTTTGTGTATTCCTAATCTAGAAACATTTTCAGGGTTAAAGTAATATTGATCAATTGAAAAATTCACCAGGATTTTAAAAAACAAACTATATAGCACTTGTTATAGCTTGAAGTAGACCATCAAGAACCTTTTTATAGCTCTTCTGTATCTGGAAGCATGGTCTCTCATTTACAGCATTACAGCAACACTTATCTGTCTGGGTCCACAAATTCCTAGTCTGTGAAGTAAGGAATTTTTGGACTTCTAAAATTCCCCTCATCTTTAGTATTATAGGCTCAGTGACAGGAATATTCACTACTTATGTATTCATTCAGCAAATATTTGCTGAGCACCTACTATTTTCTAGACACTGTTAGTGCTAAGAATATAAATTTGAACAAGACACAGTTTGTGCCCTTGAGAAACTTCCAGTTGAAATGAGACAAGCAAGTTAATAAGTAGGTAATTTTGATAAGTTAATGAATGCTTCGACTAGAGGTAAAGGTAAGCATAGACTGTAAAGAGAGCTCATCTTCAGGGATCTGCTGATGAAGACTTCCATAGAGGAAGTAGCTCTGGATGAGGAGGAGTTAGCCAGATGAAAAGAAGTGGGAAGTGGGTAGGGAGTCAAAGAGAAGGCTATTCCTGGTGGGGGTACAGTGGCCATAAAGCCAGAGTATGATGTAGAAATTTTATTCCATATAGTTGAAGCCAAATGGAAGGAATGTGGGAAGAGACAGGATGGGTGAGTATGCAGAGCAGGTTATGATGCCATTCTAGAGTTGAGCTTTATCTGGAGGGCACTGAGGAGCCCAAAGGATTTTAAGCCAGAAAGAGACCCCTTTTGCACAGGGAATGGTCGGGGAATTTCAAGACTGGGCAGTAGGATGTGTAGGCTGGCAGAAGGTGGGGGTATTCAGAAAAGATGAAGAGAAGTGAAAAAATGTGAGAGGAACCAAGGAGAGGCAATGGATGAAACCCACAATACATGTTGGGATGAGGGAGAGATATTTTATTTAGGATATCAGCTTGGGCCACTGAATGGCTAGTGATAGTGGTCACTGAGGCGGGTAACAGGCAGTAAGAGCAGGTTTATTGTTGAGTCCAGATTTGAGTTGTGAGCGGGTGGTGAGCCTTGTTCATTGGGCAGTAACCACACACTGATCTGCAGATTGGAGAAGAGATCTGATAGGAGAAATCTGATGGTGATGCCAACCATGAGAGTGAGGGAAGTGGGAGCTCTTTCCCAAGGGCAGCGATGAGCTCCTGTGCAATCAACTCCAAGTGTTTGACACATATGATGCTCAGTTAGGTCTGTAATTTTTGATGAGTAAGAATAAGAGGATGTGGGACTGAACGTTTGGTACCATCATTTGAGGAAGAGAAACTGAAAGGTGTTGCCAGAGGGATAGGAAAAAACAAGGAAAGTATGGTGTATAGCTTGAATTTCTCTCAAATTAGCCACATTGAAGAAGTATAACTTACTAGCTGAAATATCTGCTTGTTAACAGAGGTGTCCTTTTTCTGTAGGCATTTCAGAATTTGCTACCTCTCCAGAGAAAGTCAGTGATTACATTTCTCCGCTCCTCAACTTTGCTGCAGAGCATGTGCCACGGGCAAAACACAAAGAAACCCCTCTCTACATTCTTTGCACAGCTGGCATGAGGGTCCTTCCTGAAAGGTGAGAGCAGTCCAGGCCTGTGGTGGTGGTGGTGGTGGTGGTGGTGATGGTATATTTTCCTCCTCATTTCCCTCCTGTTGCTTTTCCTCTTCCTTTTCCTCCTCTTCCATCATCATCACCAAAAGGAAGACATTTAAATTTCTTTTTTGAAATATAGAATAGTGCCAGAACTATTTCCTAGCTAGAACTCACTATCTTTTAATATATTTATTTATGACTGTAATAGTAAACTATAAAGTTGTCATTTAAAAAATTGATTTTCTATATTATTAGTTTAAGGATTTGTAGTTTTATATTTAAGAATCACATAATATACACATGTGAAAATTCATTCATTGTTCCACTTGAAAATTCATTCCTAAAATAAACAATCTTTTCAATGAATTGCTTTGGTTTTAAACTATATAGGATATACCAGAGCAATAGTGTGTGTATGGGGCGGGGGGGGTCCTTTTTAAAAACAAAAATTTAGTATGTCATGTTTTGATATGTACAACTTTGGATTGTCTTATAGCCAGCAAAAAGCCATCTTGGAAGACCTTCTGACTGATATCCCTGTGCATTTTGACTTTCTGTTTTCTGACTCTCATGCAGAAGTAATTTCAGGGAAACAGGAAGGTTGGTATATTGGTCTTCACTTTGAAATTTAGGAAACTTGCTTTAAATCCTCCATTTCCCACTGTGTATACTTTATTAAGTTACTCCTAATATCTTAAAATTTGGAAAACCATAGCTTTGAAATATTATAATTTTTAAATGTTTAAATTAGTTTCTTACATAGCTGACCTTTATTATCCAAACATTAAGCCATTGCAAAAATAATTTATCTTCACCACATGTAGGAAATGAATTTTAAACTCCTTTTGATAGAAAAGTTTTGTGCTCCTTGCCTAAGATATACAGCTTTCTGGAATTACGATAATTACTGAGCTATTGGAGCCTTTTATTGATTTTCTCTCTAGGAAGGGAAAATTATTCTTGACTTTGATACACTGAGAAAATATTAGTTCTGTTTTCAAAGAAATGATTTCTTTGTAAATTAAATGACAAGTCAGTGACATTATTTGATTAATAGCTTATTAGAAATGGAAATAAAAAACATTTATTTTAAAGTCATCTATCATTTTAGCAAATGCCTCCTCTATGAAAGACACTGTAGAGAATACAGAATTGGGTGAAATATGGACATTGCCATTGTTATGTTTACAAGCAAGAGAGGTACACAGTTAACTGCTATGTGAGTTACAGTTTTAGATACCTTAAGGAAGGTAAGGAAAAAAGATCATGGGAATTTGAAAGAGGAAGACTTTTTATTTCTAGCTAAGGGCATCATGGAGAAAATGGCATTTGAACTAATGAGGTAGTTATAGCATGCCAGAGCATGGCATAGGTAGGGCTCTGAGAGGGCACATTCCAGGCAGAAGAAATTGTTTGAGTCAACACAGGTCGAAAAAGCTGCACTATAGACGGAGGAACAAAAATATTTTAGTTTGACTGCATTATGGCCCTTTTGAAGGTGTTAATAATAGAAAAAGTTGGACAGGTCTTGGTGACATCATCACCATGGCAGCGTGAATCATTCCTTCTTTCTCTCCCCTTTAATTTATAATTAGACATTTAAAACAACACAAACACACACACACACACACAGCACCTCTGCATAGCACATGAGGGCACCTGAAAGATCTATTCATCTGTCTACCAGAAAGTGGGTGGATTGAATCCTAGAGGAGGCTGTGGAGCCAGGTGAGTAGTGGCAGGGGGGTGCAGCAGGCCAGGACAGCCTTTCTGGTAGAGGAGGTGGAGGATGAAGATGGTGAGTGAGGGTCTATCTGGCTGTGTGTGCTGCAGCTGGAGGAACCTGTTGTCTCTGAGAAGACATCACAATGACTGGGGGAAGGGAAAAGGCAAAGAGAACACCCATGGATATCTGGGACACCCCTCACTCGAGGATACCCCTCTCTGTTCTGTGGACACACCCAAACCATCAAGTGCTAAGCACACACTTCCCCTAACTCAGTGGCCACTCTTATCCCTCAATCCCCCTCCATCAACTTTTTTTTTATGAACATACAGCCAACCTACCGAGCTCCGGTAAGAGAAACCAAAAACTTGTGCTATAGTGCCACCTTCTGGAAAATAAAAGAAAGTACTCTACTTAGGAACTTGTTGAATTGTTAGAATCAAAATAAACCAAGCTTTACCTAGATAAGAAAGGTATTCACTACTTGAAATGCTCAACAGAGGCACTTTCATCAAACACCATAATCACTGTAATATAATATCACAAAAAGAAAATGATAATTTTCTAGTAACTGAACACAAAGACATGGACTATTGTGATCTAATTGATAAAGAATTCAAAAAAGCTGTTATGAAGAAATTCAGCAAGCTACAGGAATACTCAGAAAGGCAATGAAATGAACTCAGGAATAAAATTAATGAACAGGAGTACTTTACAAAAGAGACTGAAATTCTAAAAAAAATTCTGGAGCTGAAGAACTCAGTAAATGAGATAAAGTATTGGGGGGAAAAGCATATCAGATGGAAGAGAGAATAAATGAGTTCAAGGATAGGAATATAAAGATGTTTCAGGTGGAAGAGGAGAGAGAACCAAGGATTTTTCAAAAGTGAATAAATCCTACAAGAACTATAGATTCCATTAGAAGAGCCAATATAAGATTAATGGGTATACCAGAGGAAAGGCAGAAAGGAGCAGAGTGTATTTAAATAAATAATAACTGAGAACTTCCCAAACCTGGGGAATGAACTGAATGTACAAATCTAGTAAAACACTTATTATCTCAACACAAAAAGACCTTCTCCAAGATGCATTATATTGAAACTGTCAGAAATCAATGATAAAGAATTGTAAAGACATCCAGGGGGGAAAAAAAGACAGTAACCTACAAAGGAACCCCCATTGAGCTATCAGCAGATTTCCCGGCAGAAACTATAGGCCAACAAAGAGTGGATGACAATTTCAAAGTCCTGAGAGATAAAAATTGCCTGTCAAGATTATTCTATCTGGCAAAGTTCTCCTTCAGATATGAAGGAGAAACTAAGGCTTTCCCAGACAAACAAAAGCTGAGAGAGTTCACCAGCCACTAGATCGGCCTTAGGAAAAATATTGAAAGCTCTTCAAGCTGAAATGAAAAGACAAAAGTACACAAAACTCTGATTAAGGTGATAGACAATATTAGAAACTAACTTTTTAGAATAGTATGTCAAACAATTATAGCATAACCATTATAGGAAAGCATTAAAAATAACTACTACAACTTAGTAACAAAATCACAGCATAAAAAGATAATTGGTGGCTTGAAAATATAAAAGGGGAAGGGTAAAAAGATGGAACCCTTATAGGCAAATGAAGATAAATTTGTTATCAGCCAAAAATACTTTTATTTATGAGCTGTTTTATGTAAACCTTATGGTAACCACAAAGCAAAAATCTAGAGCAGAGATACAAAAAAACAACAACAAACAAATGGGAGAATGAGCAAATCACCATGAAAACTACTAACTTACAAAGGTGAACAGAAACAGAAGGATAAAGAAATAACAGGAAGACAAAATAACCAGAAGGCAAAAGATAAAATGGCAATAGTAAATACTTACCAATCAGTAATCATCTTAAATGAAAATAGTTTGAACTCACCAACCAAAAAGCACAGAGTGATTAGATGTATTAAAAAATAAAGAAGACCCAACTATATGCTACCTATAGAGCTGAAACTTTAGACTTGCTTCAGCTCTAAAGACACACAGGTTCAAAGTTAAAGGAAGACAGTGTTCCTAGCAAATAGAAACTTTAAAAAGGCAGGTGTAGCCATATTTACATTGGACAAAATAGACTTCAAGACAAAAGGTAAGAAGAGACAAAGAAGATCATTATATAATGATAAACGGATCAATACATCAAGAAGCTATGACATAAATATACAGGGTGTCCGCCAAAAATGTATGCACACTTCAACAGCCAATAGCTCAGTTTTGAAAATGAAATGTATTTTAATAAACACTGCCTTTATAGTTATTCAAAATGTGTGTATATATTTTTTGGGACATCCTATTTATGCTCCCAGCGCCTGAGCACCAAAATATATTAAGCAAATATTAGCAGATCTTAAGGAAAAAATAGGTAATAATACAATAATACAATGGACTTCAATACCACACTATCAGCAATCACAGACTGTTCTGACAGAAAATCAAGAAAATGTTGGAATTGAACCACATATTAGAACCAATTTACCTAACAGACATCTACAGAACAATCCAGACAACAACTGACTACATATTCTTCTCAAGTGCACATGGAACATTCTCTAGAATAGATTATCTGAATTTTAGCAAATTTTAAGAAGATTGAAGCCATACCAACTATCTTTTCTGATCACAGTGGTATAAAGTTAAAAGTCAATAAGAGGAAAGTGAGAAAAATCTACAAATATATGGAAACGAAACAACATTCCAAACAATAATGGATCAAAGAAATCAAAAGGGAAATAACTGTCTTGAAACAAATAAAAATGGGAATACAACATATCAGATATCCTGGGATATAGCAAAAACAGTTCTGAAGGGAAAGTTTATAGCAATAAACACATATATTAAGAAATTTGAAAGACCTCAAATAAACAACCTAACTTTACACTTCAAGAAACTAGAAAAATCAAGCCTAAAGTTAGTAGAATG
The DNA here is from genome assembly GCF_000412655.1 of Myotis brandtii. Lineage (NCBI taxonomy): Eukaryota > Metazoa > Chordata > Mammalia > Chiroptera > Vespertilionidae > Myotis > Myotis brandtii. The sequence continues at coordinate 336,852 of NW_005357075.1, forward strand.
AAGGAAATAATAAAGATCAGAGCAGAAATAAATGAAATAGGCACCAGAGAATAAAAAAGATAACAAAACTGGTACTACAGAGATGCATAGAATCAAAAGAAACTATTATGAACAATTACATACCGACAAATGATATACTAGGAGAAATGGATATACTTCTGGAAACATAACCTACCAAAACTGAATCACTATGAAATAAACAATATGAACAACCAATAACGAGTAAAGAGATTGAATCAGTAATCAACTCCCAACACAGGAAACCCCTGGGTCAAATGGCTGAGAATTCTACCAAACATTTAAAGAATTAACACCAACCCTCATCAAACTCCTCCCAAAATATCAAGGACGAGACAACACTCCAAAGCTCACTCTATGAAGCATTACCTTGACAAAACCAGATAAGGATACAAGAAAAGAAAACTGTAGACCAATATCCTGATGAATATAGATGCAAAAATTCTCAACAAAATGTTAGCAAACCAGTATCAAGAGCACATTATGCCCCATGACCAACTGGGATTTATTCCCGAGACAATAAGGATTCAACATATGCAAATCAATAAGTACTTAATACTTTAATAATATGGAAGATGAAAATAGCATGATTATCTCAGTAGACACAGGAAAAGCATTTGGTAAATTACAGCATTTGTTTATGAAAAACCCTTAATAGATTGGGTATACCTCAATATAATAAAGGCCATATATGACAAACCCATAGCTGGCATTATAGTCAATGGGGAAAAATTAATGTATTTCCTCTAAGATCAAGAACAAGGTAAGGATGCCCGCTCTTATCACTCTTATACAATACTAGAGGCCCGATGGATGAAATTTGTGCAAGGGGCTCAGCCCTTGCAGCTGAGGCAGCTGCCCTCGTCCAGAAGGTCGTCCAGGTCATATAGCTGTCTGGTCTAAGTAGCATATTAGCATATTTTATTTTTATAGATAGTACTGGAAGCCTAGCCAGAGCAATTAGGTAAGACAAAGTAATAAAAAGCATCCAAATTATAAAGGAAAAGGTATAATTGTCACTATTTGCTGATGATATATATAGAAAATCCCAGAGAATCATTCAAGAAATTGACTAATCATTGAGTCAACATTTTCTGTAAAGTGGTAAGATACACAATACACAGAAATCAGTTGTATTCCTTTAATGATGAAGCATCTGAAAAAGAAATAATAGCATCAAAAGCAAAAATACTCAGGAATAAATTTAACCAAGAAAGTGAAAGACCTGTACAATGAAAACTATAAGACTTTGCTGAAAGAAATAAAAAAACAAACAAAAACAAATGGAAAGACAGTATGTGTTTGTTCATGGATCAGAATAATTTATATTTTTAAAATGTCCATACTACCCTAAGCCATCTACAGATTCAACATAGTCCCCATGAAAATACCAAAGGCATTCTTCACAGAAATAGGACAGTTCTTAAATGTGTATGGAATTATAAAAGACCCTGAATAGCCAAAGCAATCCTGAGAATAAAAGAACAGAGCTGGAGGTATTACACTTCTGTATTTCAAACTACTACAAAGCCATAGTAATAAAAACAATATGGTACAGTCATAATAGACACATCAACCAGGGAAACAGCCCAAAAGTAAATCCCTGCTTTAGACAGTCAGCTAATAAGGGAAATAACACCCAGTGCAGGGAGGATAGTCTCTTTAACAAGTGGTGCTGGGAAAACTGGAGAAACACATGCAGAAAAATGAAGTTGTACCCCTGTCTACACCACTCACAAAATTTAACTCAAAATGGATCAAAGACTTAAATGTAAGACCTAATACCACAAAATGTCTAGAGGAAAACTTAGGGAAGAAGCTCATCAATATTCATGATGGCAATAATTTTTTGGACATGACACTAAAAGCACAAACATAAAAAGCAAAAATCAACAAATAGGACTACATCAAACTCAAAAGTTTCTTCACAGCAAAAGAAACAATTAGAATGAAAACCCACAGAATGGAAATAAATTTTTGCAAGCATTATATCAGATAACAGTTAATATCCAGAATATACAATGAACTCATACAACTTAACAACAACAAAAAAAAACACAATACAGTTGAAAAATGGTCAGAAGAATGAAACACATTTTCAAAGATGACATCAAAGTGGCCAACAGGAGCATAAAAAGATGCTCAATGTTATTAGTCATCAGGAAAATGCAAATTACAAGCACAATGAAAATGGTGATGGAAAAAATAAAATAAAAATTTTAAAAACCCACAGTGAGATATCACCTCACACCCATTGTGGAATGGCTGTCAACAAGATGAGAGAACAAGTGCTGGTGAGGATGTGTTGAAAAGGAAACCCTTATACTGTACATTGTTAGTGGGAATGTAAATTGTTCTAATCACTATGGAAAACAATATGGAGGTTTCTCAAAAAATTAACAATGGGTCTACCGTACAATCCAGCAATTCCACTTCTAGATATTTTATTCCCAAAAGAAATGAAAAAGGACTTTGACAAGATATATGCACTCTTATGTTTATCACAGCATTGTTCACGATAGCCAAGATACAGAAACAACCCAAATGCCCATCAACAATCAATGGATAAAAAATATTCTGCCATGAGAAGGATATCCTGTCATTTGCAACAACATGGATGGACCTTGAGCACATTATGTCAAGCTAGATAAGTCAGACATGGGAAGACAAGTGCTGTATAATATTACTTATTTTTGGAATCTGAAAAAGTCAAACCTGTAAAAGAGTAAAATGGTTGTTACCAGAGGATGGGGGTTGAGGGTAAGATTGTTGGTGTTTAGTAAATGAGCCATAGAGATCTAATGCACAGTACAGTTGATCCTTTAACATTGAGGGTTTGAATTGCGCAGGTCAACTTAATACCAGGTTTAAATTCAACTGCATAATGAAGATAATAAAATTATACTATGATTATGTAATGTAAATTTCACTGTTAGGGCAATATATTACAGCATATAAATGTATCAAAGTAACACACTGTATATGATACTTACAGAATGTTACATGTCCAATTTATTCAATTAAAAATATTGGACAGGTCTTGAAGTGTCCAGCTGTGAAATGTGGACTTTGTTCTGTAGATCAGTTCGGTAGCAGAGAATAGAGTGGGTTGGAGAGGAAGAGTAGGGGTAGGAAGATGGGATCTCTGTAACAGCTTAAGATGGTAATGAAAATGGGTAAAGATATTGGATATAGGAAATGTTGTAAAAAGAGAATCAGGTGTTGCAAATGAGTGAAAGTAAGGGATAAAGGAAACGGAAGAGTCAAAGTTAACTTGTTTGTAAACCTTGCAACTGATAGGTTTAACTTCATAAAAAATAAAAACTCCAGTATTTGAAAACAACCTATAAATTTCTAAGGAAACTTAGCCTCTAGGGAAGTGGTTCTCAACCTGTGGGTCGAGACCCCTTTGGCAGTCGAACGTCCCTTTCACAGGGGTCGCCTAAGACCATCCTGCATATCAGATATTTACATTACAATTCATAACATAGCAACATTACAATTATGAAGTAGCAACGAAAATAATTTTATGGTTGGGTCACAACATGAGGAACTGTATTTAAAGGGCCAGAAGGTTGAGAACCACTGCTCTAGGGAGTTATATTTTGAACCTATGTAAATGATATGAAACTAAAAATTTTAAACTAGGGATTTCTTGTAAAGCCACTAGGAAAAGATAAAATACATAGTAGAAATGTGTTATTTCAGATGATGTTTTCACAGGTTGTCAGGGAGTAAAATAAATGAGATGTTTGCACAGACAGCATTGATCAGAGTTATACAAAGTATTTAAAAACTATTCTTATCTTTACCCTGTGCAATGTCTACAGGTGTGTATGCTTGGATCGGCATTAATTTTGTCCTCGGACGATTTGAGCATATTGAAGATGGTAAGTATCATGTTTCCAACTAATACGTGTAACTGGAAGTTGTGGCTTTTTCTATGTAGTGAAAGGATAAAAAGGAGCTAAGTTTTGTGACACAGTTAAGTGTGTGTAGGTGGAATGAGAGGAGTTGCTGTTTCGCACAGCTTGATTTTAGTTGGGAAGAGGAGGCTGGGTTTGCCTAGAAATGTTTGAAACATGCCGTGAAAACAAGGTGCCTCTGTGAAGATCCCAGTTCTCTGGATCTGTTCTGTTCCCATGGGTGTTTCTCATGCTTCCAGATGATGAGGCAGTCGTGGAGGTTAACATTCCTGGAAGTGAGAGCAGTGAAGCCATTCTCCGGAAAAGAACTGCCGGTATTCTCGACATGGGAGGCGTGTCAACTCAGATAGCATACGAAGTCCCCAAAACTGTAAGCTTTGCCTCCTCACAGCAGGTTATTATCTGTACAAATTTTCTCCTTTTTGATTTGGTTTCATTTAACATGTCTCCATCCATTTTTGTTTTATTTTCTGAGTCTGAACACGCCTTTACTGTGCTTGCTGAGGTACCTCTGCTCAACCCAGGAGAAAGGAGACAGGAGGAAGCCAAGGCAAACCTCCCCTAAGCCGTTTGTGTTTGGTCATTGAAGTCAGCTGGTTTGTTTTCTGAACTTACATGGAGTTTTTCTTTGATATACATGCCAATCACATGCTTCAATTTTGTATATTATTTTCAGTTCTTTTCTCATCAGGGATTAGAAAAACTTAAAATAGCATCAGATTTCTTGATATAATTAGGGAAATACTTTTTTTTAACGGTGCAGATAGCTTTCGACTTTTCCAGAAAGGACTGAGGTTTGTATTCACTGCTTCTATGTTCCTAAACTTCGGTTTACTGTCTTTTCTCCATCCCTTCAGTGCTCTCTGTCACTGCAGTTTTCCAAGGGCCGGTGGCCTTGTGGGGAGAGCAGCAGAAGGGTTTCCAGATACATTCCTGAGTTGCTGCATGTCTTTATCACCCTGTTTCCATTCTGCTGTAAATTAATACCAAAGCCGGGTCCCCTCCACTTTCACGCAGCGTAGTGTCAGTTAAAAAAGACTGGTGCTGGACAAGAAGCCTAGGCTGCATCGCCATCCTGTCCTCACTAGTTGTGTGACCTTATGCAAGTAACTTAACTTCTCTGAGTTGGTTTCCATCTATGAATATGAATGCAAGTGCCTCTAACATAGAGTTATCATCAGGTTTAAATGACATAGTGCATATATCTAACACATTGCTGGGCACCTGGTGTTTGCCCAATAAATGATATATTTATTAAACTCCTTAGAAGAGTGCTTTGTAAATTCAAGTATTACAATCAGTGTTTCCTACTTCCTATCTAGACATGCTTCTGTAAACTTACACTCGGTAAAAAGTCATGTCATTCCCTTCAGAATAAAGTAAAAAAATATATAAAGCAAGCTTGGAAAAATACAAATCAGTATTAAAAATGTCCTATGGATGAATCATATGAAGAAATTGTTATCATTTTGGCTTTACTTCTTTTCATTCTTTTTTCCCTATTTATAGTTTTTGAAAATATGGTTATAATCTTACTGTTTACGCAGTTTTGTGCCCTTTTTTTAATAGCGCATAAGTATCTTCCTCCATGAACTTGATTAGCATAAATTATAAACCCTCCTAGGAGTCGTACATTTAGATGACATCCAGCTTTTTCTGTCCCAGAATTGCAAAGGACATTTGTGTACAGAGACTTTTCAATGTTTAGGATTACTTCCAAAGCATAGGATTCCTTAAATAGATTTACTAGGTTAGCAGAAATGAACTATGTTACTAACTTACTTTTTCAAAAAGTTGTAATAATTCCACAAATGGGCATTGCATCTGAAATCTCTTAAGTCAGAATTATCATATTGAATTAGGAGGGATGCTTAAAAGGAAATACAGAAGCAGAAATTTTTGCTCCATTTAAATGAGAATTTTTTAGATCCTTCTTTTTAAAGAAGGTGATTGTTTTTGTATTGCTTAAAATATTAACATTTGTTATCTTTACGTCGTCAGGAAGAAGTAGCTAAGAACTTGCTGGCTGAATTTAACCTGGGATGTGATGTTCACCAGACTGAGCATGTGTACCGAGTCTATGTGGCCACATTTCTTGGGTTTGGTGGCAATGCTGCTCGACAGAGATATGAAGACAAGATATTTGCCAACACGTTTCAAAAGAACAGGTAAAGCAAGCACCTTTCATTGCTCAGCAGGCATGTTCAAATCCAGGTCTCTCCTCCTAGAAAACATATGAGGCAAAGCAGGGAGACCTCCATCAGCAGAAGCCTGTCAGCTGAGTGAGAGAGGAAGTGAAAGGATACCAGGGTCCTGCCCTCAGCCTGACATCCCACCAAGCTCCAAAGGAGGCTGGCTGTCCCTCAGACCCATTCCCCTGATGGAGGAGAATTTCACTCTTAGCATATTAGTAGTTTTGAGCCCTGGGTAATGCATTCCAGATTGCAGGCCCTTGGGAAACTCAACACCAGCCCCACGGCAGAAGTCCTGGAGCCTGTAGGAAGTGTGATAGAGTTGTCACTGGTGATAAAATTGAATTATGTGATGTTCTGGAAAACCAGCCTGTGCAGTTATTTAGTGGATAAGACCGTAGTGAAGGAAGTTATGCAAGAGAAAGAAATGATCTAGAAGTCAAAGTTAGTGGTTTTAAACACATCAGTGAAACTTTTTAAAACAAGTTTCTGAAGAATTCTGGTATAGAAAATATTAAAACAAATAAAAGCAACACTCTGTCAGTTTAAATTTATTTTAAAAGTTTAACTATATAACAATTATTTATTTGAAATTAATCCATAGAACAGAAAAGCCATTTGGATGGATAAAAATATCTGAAATGGGGAGTCAAGTAAAATATCCTATTAATTACTATTTTGTTTTGTTTTCTTCATTTTGATGAAACAATTTTGAGGGGGAAATTCTTATTCATAGAGATAAATGATAGTATGTTTCCTTGATCAGTTTAATTTTAAACCTGTGGAGGCCCGAACTTTAAGGAAGACCAAGAAGTCAGAGCCATTTGGTACCACATTTTTCAGAAATTCACATTTGTAACTAGAAAAGGACAAGAAAACTTGTTCTTCGCTCCAGATGGTAATTGAATAGTGTTGTTAAGAGATTGGTAGACCCATGGTTTCTTTTTTAAGGTAGTATTCTATATAGCACATCTTAGTATAATTATTTTTTACAAATGTCTTAAAATAGAAATCATAAGTGATATTTGAATCAGAATTTTGGAAAAATGCCTTCTTCTGCAACCCTAATGTTTACTATTGGTTTAATGTCAACAAACTTGTATAATGGACAATTGAGTGGTACTTCTTAATTTAGATGAAGGGCAAGCAACTAAAACAGTAGCATAAAGTATACATTTGACTAGTCTTGGACTTTTACAATAATTATAAATGGTAGAAACACTTTTTATATATGTTATGAATTTGAGCCTTGAAATGTATATTTATCTCCTTGCCATTAGTAGTGATGATTGATTTTTTAATTAAACATTTTTAAGATGTAGCAAAGACCTTAATTTATTACATTCAAGTGCATTTTGAGTTCTCCTGATCTTGGGAATAAACAACTTGTCAGTTGAGTGGTTAGTGAACACTTGATTACTGTCAGTGACTGAATATTGAATCAGGCACTCTCCTAGTAGCTAAAACCCTGTAGGTCCCTGTGATTTCATGGTATCAGACACTAACATAACTCCAGTGTTGGAAGCTTGTCCCTGTTTCTCAGATGCCTACCAGTGAGTACACATAGCAGGAGGACAGATCTTGATGCCTGGGAATTTCACTGGCAAGTTAGTAAGCATAGTGCAGTTCGGTGAGCAAAGTTAAGATTTTTCTGTGGAGCTTCTCAGAGCCTATAATAGAAATGCTGTTATATGCAACAGTTTAGGTCAGTAGTTGATTAATTTTTTAAAAATCAGCCCTGACCGGTTTGGCTCAGTGGATAGAGCGTCGGCCTGCGGACCACAGGGTCCCGGGTTCGATTCCGGTCAGGGGCATGTACCTTGGTTGTGGGCACATCCCCAGTGGGGGGTGTGCAGGAGGCAGCTGATCGATGTTTCTAACTCTCTATCCCTCTCCCTTCCTCTCTGGGGAAAAATCAATAAAATATATTAAAAAAAAAATCAGTTAAAACAGAGAATTATAAAAATAGAATCAAATCTCAAGCATTTTGTTTTAGCGTACGTGTTTATTTGCCAATCTTTTGCTCTGGACTGAAGTATTGTTTTAAGGCTACGACCGTCATTTCTCAGGTGTACACTACCCTCACTCAGCTCGATATCATTTTAACTTTCTTTAAAGAATACCAGGAACTTAAAGACATTTTTGAAGAATTTGATACCAAATCTGTGTAGATTTTTACTCCTTTTTCTAAATTATTCTTAAATCTTGCTAACACCTAATTTGACAGCAGTTTTCTGGCAACTTGCCTTTATCATATTTTTCTAAGACATCTAACCTAGTTTTTTTGTTTTTTGTTGTTTTTTTATATATATATTTTATTGATTTTTTACAGAGAGGAAGGGAGAGGGATAGAGAGTTAAAAACATCGATGAGAGAGAAACATCAGTCAGCTGCCTGCTGCACACCCCCTACTGGGGTTGTGCCCGCAACCAAAGTACATGCCCTTGACCGGAATCGAACCTGGGACCTTTCAGTCCACAGGCCGATGCTCTATCCACTGAGCCAAACCAGTTAGGGCTAACCTAGTTTTCACAGGATACATTTTCACTTGCTACCTTTTTTCAGTCATATTTCATCTTTATATAATAAAAAATCGCAAGTGCTAGTGGCAAAATGGAGCTGTGAACATAGGAGTGGGCAGAGCTTACGAACCATGAGCACTCAGGGGTGGGGACTCCAGGCTGTGTGCAAGGAACGGAAGGCATTGGGTCACATGACCAGGTAGTTGTTTCACTGGATTCTGTGAAGGTGTCTGTCATATGGAAGCGTGTCTCATAATCTCCAAGTGGGGCTCAGGTGTGTCTTCCCCTCACCTAATTATCCTAGAACCCTCTGTGTTCCACCGAACACATATTGAGAGGCACTGGCTCCGAGCCACTTCTTCGGGCACAGTTTTCTGTTGGTCTCATGACAAAGTTTCTCTTTGTCCTGTAGGCTCCTGGGGAAGCAGACTGGTCTAGCTCCTGACACTCCATACCTGGACCCCTGCTTACCCCTAGACATTAAAGATGAAATCCAGCAAAATGGGCAGACCATGTACCTGCGGGGAACGGGAGACTTCGACCTGTGCCGAGAGACTCTCCAGCCTTTCATGAACAAAACAAATGAGACACAGACTTCCCTCAATGGTGTCTACCAGCCCCCCATCCACTTCCGGAACAGCGAGTTCTATGGCTTTTCTGAATTCTACTATTGCACTGAAGATGTGTTACGAATGGGAGGAGACTACAATGCGGTTGCGTTTACTAAAGCTGCTAAGGTAACCTTCAAGGAAAGCATTTTCTATGTGCTTTGAGAGACTGGTGTAGACAGTGGCAGGTCACGTCCTCCCTTTACGATTGGAGGCCCAGGCCCAGGTCGAGAGAAGGGAAAGGTGGAGGATGTCATTGGGAATTGGGTGAGAGAAATAGTCACAGCAGGAGCAAGAAACTCACTTCTGCCCCCACTCCATGAACTAGTCTGCTCTCAGTGGCTCCCAGATTACAGCCCTTCACACTAGTGTGCATAGTGGAATTATCATCTGACAGTATTCCATGCAGCCTTCCTACTTCTATTCTCTTGTTCTCCCTGCCTTTCTGACACTTTCTTAGGCTCTTTCATGGGTTCCCCCTTCACAACCCCTTAAACCTTGGTGACCCCAGACTTGCACTCTTGGCCTTCTTCTGACCCTCAAGTTCTTGGATGATGTCATCCATGCTCATGATTTGCTGCTGTCTCACAAGAAGAGGCTGCAGTTCTGACCCCCACCCCATGTCTGCTAGATGTCACAACTCCAAATACATCCACCATTTTCTCCCCACTCTGTCCCTGTTATGGTCTCAGTTAATGGCATCACTAACCATCCAGTCCCCTCCCAGAAAACCCAGGAGTTATAGACTCCCCCGTCACTTGTTCATCCCTCGCTGGATACCCCTGTTACTTGATGTCATAGATATTTCTCAGAGCTCTCCCTGCGTTCTGTCCTACTGTTGTCCTCGTCCCGGCCTCTGTCACCTGCCCTATTGCAGGAGCCTCCCAGTTGGTCTTCTTGCATCTCGTCTTCATCATTCATCTTCCAGCCACTCCCAGAGTGTTCTGTTAAAACGCCGTGCCATCACCTGCCCTGTTAAGACCTGCAGCACTTCCTTTTCCTTCCAGGATACATTTCAGATCCCTTAGCATGTCATGCCCACCCTGTAGCGTCATCTCCCCACCTAGCTCTTTATACTGTGATCGCAGCAGACAGCTGTTGGTTTCCCTCACGAGTGCTACTTCCCATTTCATCTTCATCAAGGTGGTTCCTGTGCCTGAGATGCCTGTCCTTACCCTCTCACTCCAGGCTGAGTGCTGTTCTCCGTGTGCCCTGTTGCAAGTTGCTCAGCTTCTCTGAGCCTCAGTTTCTTCATCCTTCAAATAGAGATTAGAATAGTAGCCACGTTGAGGAGTCATTTTAAGATTTACATCCAGAAAAGGTACTTACACGGTGCTCAATACATGTAAGCTATTAATATGATTACAGATAGCTTCAGGGAAAGGTGGCATTTCTTTCCCTTCTCTGAAAGACACAGTCTTTTGTAATCATTTTTGTCTTCCCAGAATTTCGTGGGAGAGACTGTCTCTTTAACAGTAACTTTGGCAGAATTTTAAGACCAAGAACAAGCACTTTGCTAATGAGTAGTATTCACTGCATGTCTGTGTGCCTTGTCTTCTTGGTACACACATACAAGTGAGGCTTCTGTTCTAATTGGAAGGATATGCTTGTTATGAATAAGAATTTGGTAAACACTTTTTTCAATGAAACAAATTTTTAATAAACCTTTTCTGATTATTTATTTTGGGTAAAATTTCTTTCAGGATTATTGTGCAACAAAGTGGTCGATCTTACGAGAACGCTTTGACCGAGGACTGTATGCCTCTCACGCTGACCTCCACAGGCTAAAGTAAGTCATGGACAGCCAAGCCCAGAGTGTTTTTAGAAACAGCACATTCAGTAGGGCCCCTAGCTCGCTGCACCCAGGCCCAGCCACCTGTTTATCTTTGTCAAGCACTGTTTCTCCTCTTCTGTCCTGGCCTCCTTTCAAACATGATGACAAATACTTATGCCCAAACATATATTGCTCCAAATGTATTTTTGCTCACTTTTGCTGCACTTTCCACCTGGATTCCTCTCTTCATCCTTGGCTGTTGAAGTCCTGCCCAGATCAGTCAGGGTGGGCGCTGTCCCTTTTGAGTCTTTCTTTCAGCCAGACTCCCTTCTTCCCTCTGGGTCTCCAGAGCGTTCATTATGTCTCTCCAGTGGTGTTTACCTTTTCTGCTTTGTTGATAGTTATTTTTTGCTTTAAAAAAATCCTTTCATTATAAGTTATTTAAGTATATTTATTATCTTATTGACCACCAGGGGACAGACTGCCCCCTGTTGGTCAGTGTGCTCCCACAGGGGGAGCTCTGCTCATCCACAAGCCAGGCTGATGGCTGCCAGCACAGCAGTTATGGCGGGAGCCTCTCCCGCCTCCTCAGAAGCGCTAAGTATGCCCGACTGCAGCTAGGCCTGCTCCCGCTGGCAAGTGGACATCTTCCGAGGGCTCCCGGGCTGCCAGAGGGATGCCTGACTGCCAGCTTAGGCCCGATCCCCCGGGGAGCAGGCCTAACCCAGCATGTGGACATCCCCCGAGCGGTCCCAGACTGGGAGAAGGCACAGGCCGGGCTGAGGGACCCCCCCCCCCCGAGTGCATAAATTTTTGTGCACCGGGCCCCTAGTATATTATTACTTATTATAGTTATTATCTATACTATATATATAAAAGGCTAAGCGACCAGCCGACTGACTGGTAGGTATGACACTCACTGACTACCAGGGGCAGACGCTTAACGCAGGAGCTGCTGAGCTGCGGTGACTTGGCAGTGGCGGTTCTCGGGTGATGCACCCCAGAACCAGAGAGGAGGGAGCCCGATTCCTCACAGGGCCATGCGATTTCACCTTTGGCTGTGGGTTATGTTGTTACTTGGGTACTGTTGGCCCCAAATTTGGTTTACTGCACACTTGTGTTTGCGTTCCACACCCTGTACGACAGCAGCTTTGTGCAGTGCCCTCTCGCACTCTGGGACCCCTTGGGGGATGTCAGAAAGCCGGTTTCAGCCGAGGGACCTTACCTGCCAGAGGGACCCCGCTCACTCCGTAGACGCCCTTTGAACCACACCCGGCCGGGGAGGGACCCAGAGAGGTTGGCTCCAGGGCGTGTCTGGCCCATCTCGCCCAGTCCCGCCCCACCTGCCACCTTCTAATTAGTTTCCTTTCAATGTGCATGAATCTGTGCACCAGGCCTCTAGTGTCTTAATAACTTGCTTAGCCCACTGCTTTGCAAAAAATAAGCCTCTGATAAATAGTTAGAATCATAGAATAACAGAGAAAAGGACCCTCCTCTCTTCTCATTTTATAATAACGAAAATGAGGTCTAAGAAGTTGGAACTTGCTCAGCATTTATTTAATGAGTAAGATCTGGAATGCCAGAGGAAAAATTGTGTCACGCAATGTACTAAATTCTCCTGAGCCAGGTTTCATGAGCTGGTTGATTTGCCAGGTAAACTGTTTCATGTTGTGGGATAAGGGGCATAGACCACGTCAATCACCTTGAAATACAAACGGCTGGTGTGGCTGCACAGAGCACTGGCCTCATGAAGCCGTCACAGCCACGTTGGTCCCAAAGGGGAAGACTGTCGTGACAGTTTATTTTGACAAGTGAGTCAGTCCCACGTCTGTGTGTGCTTGGTGTTGGCAGGTACCAGTGCTTCAAGTCTGCCTGGATGTTCGAGGTGTTTCACAGGGGCTTCTCCTTTCCTGTCAACTATAAAACCCTAAAGACAGCCTTGCAGGTGTATGACAAGGAGGTGCAGTGGACCCTCGGAGCAATCCTCTACAGGACCCGCTTTTTACCCTTAAGGTATGGGTGTGAATTGGGAGCAAGAATCAAACACAAGATGCTTCTCTCGTTTGCGATCATCATGGCACCTGTGGTTTGTGAATGTCTGGGCATTCTTGTTAGCACTGACCGTGGGCAGAATTGCAGACTCAATGAGTTTGACTTTGCTCCGCCCTCACCCCCAGTCCTTCTTCCCTTGCCCCTCCCCATCCCTTCATATGCAGCACAGGGTTTGATTATTCTCAAGTGTCAGCTCCCTAACCCCTGCACAGAAGGGTCAGTTCTAGGGTTCTTAACATTTATGGCCTTGGAGCCCTTCTCAAAATAATGTTTTTAATGCATAACATTAATATATAGGTTACAGAGGAAACCATTGTATTGAAATATATTTATCAAAATATTATAGAAAGTAAGTTTGTAATAATAGTAATCTGTGTTCTTTATTAACATATAAAATTACAAGGTCTGGCAACAGAAATGGTACCTTCTGTAATTTCAGTGTAGTGTCCTAGTGTCGTATTTTAAGGCATCTGCAGAGCACCACAGTGTGAACTAGAGACCTGTGAGTTTTACTAGGAACAAAGTCACAGGTCCTGCTGCTACTACAGTAGTTTGCTGGCTACATTCATGTCCAGTGGACACTACATTAGGTGGAGTTGGGTAAAGAAAGATGTGTGCTTTTCCCCATTCAGGTTCACAGACCAGGCTCTCAGTTGACCTCCACAGAAGATCCCTGGTTCACTGATAAATGAGGTCTTAGCTTTTTCAGACCCCTTCC
>NW_005357075.1:350705-359439 GCF_000412655.1 Myotis brandtii
CGGGGCTAACTGCAAAAGTTGTGAGTAGTGGGTGTTACTGATCAGAAACATGGTTTGACTCCACATTGCCTTCCGTGTATAGTGAAACCCTCACAGTTCTATATGTCTCTGATTTTTGTTATAACCAAATTATGATGATGAGTGCACTTTCACATGTTATCTCATTAATACTTGCAAGTGCCCTCTATTAGGCCATATTATCTTACATTTTAGAGGGAAGGAAACTGAGTCTCAAGGTTAGTTTTTGTCTGCAGAGCTGTGTCCTGACCTATGCCCCTCTAACCCATGTCCTGTGCACTGTTATGTCACATTATTGCCCGATTAGTCCGCTGTGACCTCTCATGGTTGATGGTTTTTGTTTCCATGTGGGCAGAGATATCCAGCAGGAGGCTTTTCGGGCCAGTCACGCTCACTGGCGGGGCTTCTCCTTTGTCTACAATCACTACCTGTTCTCCGGCTGCTTCCTGGTGGTCCTGCTCTCCATCCTCCTCTACCTGCTGCGGCTCCGGCGCATTCACAGGCGGATGCTGCGCAGTGGGGCAGCCGCCACCCACTGGCTGGAGGAGGGCCTTCCGGCCCAGAAGATTGCAGGAACCTTGTGAACAGGAACAGGAGTGAGCGCCCAGGAAGACCTTCTAAAGGAAAAGCCATTTTTGCCTCAGGGTTTCTTCTCTTTATCTTTGTTTTATTTTTCCCTTCCCTTTTTGGTCCTTGAAACAAAAACAAAATCCATTGTGTGTAAACTCTGCTGTCCTGGAAGATTGCATTTGCCACTGTTTGGTACACAGCTTTAAATTGAGGAGTAGGGAAAAGGGAAAATCACTTCATACTTGCTATATAGGACATCTGCCAAAAATTATGGAGATTTTTGGTTTTTCTTTAAGGTATGTTTAATTTTAAACAGATGCACTTTGATAGTGGAGGGAAATGGCAAAGGTGTTTTCTATGGTGAAGATGGGACTGAAGAGTGAGACTTTTACAGAACCCAGAACCTACTGAATGAAATTAAAATGCTTTTCCCTCTATCTTGAAAGCTCTAACCTAAAGAGGGTGATGTTTAGTTTTTATTTATTGTTTAGGTCTGTCACTATGTTTTCTTTGCAGGTTCAAAAAATCAAAATCTAAAATAGAGAAATATAATATCCAAAATTGAGAAAACTAGTTCCCAGGAGATAACTATTTTTAAAATTTATAGTGAAAAGACCTGAAAAATGTGAAATAATTACTAAGAGTGCTGTGTGTGTGTGTGTGTGTGTGTGCGCGCGCGCATGTGAAAAAAATGCTAAGGAAAGAGAATGAGGAATACAGTGCTCTTTTGGAAACACACACTTCAAAATTTACTGTTTCATTTTATTTTATTTAGAAAAATCCCCATTACTATTATCTTTTTCTGACCATAGGTAATTACTTTCTTTATCCCATTTTCCAGTGGCCTTAGAATACCGGGGCTTTGAAAGAGTTGGAAAATTTGTAGTTTCACTGGTTTTGATGTTACTAGAAATTGAGCTGGTGCCAACGGACAGGTACGCCAGTATTTTTTTTATATATATATTTTTATTGACTTCAGAGAGGGAGAGAGAGAAACGCCAATGATGACAATGATGAGAGAGAATCATTGATTGGCTGCCTCCTACACTTTCTCTACTGAGGGTCTTGCCTGCAACCTGGGCATGTGCCCTGATCTGGAATCGAACTATGACCTCCTGGTTCATAGGTCAACACTCAACCACTGAGCCACACTGGCTGGGCCCGCCAGCATTTCTTAGTAGTGCATCTTTGCTTGTTTAATTGTGCTCACGTTTCTTCCAACTTAAGTTGGTATTCCCCTCTTAATTAAACGTTGTCTCTGCAGTTTTATTCTGAAGACCCCATACTTAACTTGATAACTTCTCTTTATTACTGTTGGGGTTAAGGCTGCATTGGCAATGCTACTATAAATCCACATTTTGAAGAAAACAAGTCTGATAATTTTAAATAGAAATCTAAAAAAGACAACTGGATTGGCATATGTGAGATCAGTTGTTTTTTACCAATTCATTGAGTTTGGAACCATTGGGAATGCTTAGATTTTTTAGTTGAATTACATGTGTGTGTGTATGTGTGTGTGTGTGCGCGCTGTTTAACCCCAGAAGAGTTAAATCTGTCTAGTTGGTACCAGATGTATATTTTGAGAACTATCAGCTGCTTTAAAAAAAAATCACTTATTAGAGAAAGAATTGAGATTCTGAGTGGGATTTTTATCTTGTTTATTAATTACTTAAAATCATGGCATACTGTATATTGATGATTTTAAAAGATTACAGATTTGTGAAAGAAATGCAGATTCTCTTATGTTCCTCAAAATGAATATCCTAACAAGGAAAGAATTATTGGTAGAATACAGTCAAACCTCATTTCTCGAATGTCTTCCATCTTCAACAATTTGGTTCTCGATCAGGTTGTTCACAGAAAGAAGGTCTCTGTTGTTGTTGAACCAAACTTCCACCTGACAACCCTTTCATGCTGATACCTCAGTGTGACAAAAAGCGTATCTCAGGCAACAAAGGAGAGAATGCTTTTGTTGCTGGCAAAATCAATGATTAGCACAATTTTAAAACATAAAGAGGCCATCAAGAGTGCTAATGTTGCTAAGGGTGTGAAAGAAACAATGATTAAAGAGGTAGATTTGGATAAAAGGAAAGCAGTTAGCCAGTGACAGCATTTGAGAGGCAGTGATGTATGAACAAGCAAAGATGCTGCATGCTGACCTGAAAGACACCCTGGAATGAGTCCTGAAAGTGATTCCTTTACGGCTAGGAAGGGATAGTTCGACAAATTTTAAAAAATGTTTATTAATACATTAAACTACATTAGGCATATACTGTATATAAGAAAAGTTTTTAAAATGGAATCATTTGGGGGTCTGGAACAGATTAATTCCATTTACATTATTTCTACTGAGAAAAAATGATTTGGTTTTCAAACAAATTGCTGGTTGAACAGCCTTACGGGATGAATTAAGTTCAAGAACCGAGGTGCCACTGTATTTGCTTCTCAGATATTCACAAGGTGGGAGGAGCTGTGTGGTGTTATAGCAGCTAAGGTGGAGAGAATCTTATTTCAGAGAGGATGGAGATCATTGTCCCCCACAAGGAGCCAGCTTAGAAATGCTGGTCTCCAGATACTGAATCTTTGGTCCCTGGTAACCCCTTTTCTTATCAGAAGCAAGCCACAAGTGAGCTTCTGGAGATAGAATGAGCCGGTCTGCATCTCCTCGAGTTCTTAGTTGGGTTTGCTCTTAGACTGGGGGTGGCAATTAGTGGTGAAGAAGAAGTAAGTTTACACTGGAGCTTTTCTCCACCAACCATTTGGAATAGTAAGGCCCAAAACTGCAGAATAAAGAATTTTAAATGCCTAGTGTACGTGATTTTGCCTTTACAATCAAGGCACAGGCTTAAATAGGCCTGAATTACGACTTCTTTCCGTAAATAGCTACTGTTTGAGTAAAGGATGCCCACTGGTCCTGCTCTGTACTGTTCAGGGAGCAGTGCAAGGACGGACCCTGGAGCCCTGCTCTACACCCGGCCTCAGGATCCCTCTGCAAGGAGCCACCTCACTCACTGAAAGAAAGAAATCCCCAAATTAGGGTTCCAAGGCCCAAACAGCCTTAGACGTGGCACAGCTCAGTGCCCATGCTCCCTGCCAGGGAGCTCCCTGAACAGAGAGCTTGACGGATTGTTGCCCACGGGGAAAATCTGAAGACCCTTGAGCTGAGACTGTGATTCAATTTTTAAAGGGAACTTAGAGACAAAAAGAAATTAAGAATATGCAACAGAGACTCTGTGGCCTATAGAGCCTAAAATATTTACTGACTGTCCCTTTACTGCCCCTGCATGAGTAGTCACATTCAAGAAAGGACACACAGAATTCCCCTTAATTTAGGGGTTACATGGGCACAAAAATGTTGGCAAGACAAGTGACCAAACTTCAATTTTAAAATATTTGTTTATGCACCAGAATTTTCATTTCTTAACCTTTCCTCTAGATTATTTTCAAGATCACTTTTCTAATAAACCAGGAATCATGTCTTTCTTTCCCCCCCCCCCACTCCCCCTCCCACTTACACACATTTAAAAAGTGCTATTCAGGAGGGCTCACTGTGCTGTGTTGAAATACCTGCAATCACAAGATCTCACATCCTTTTTCACCACCTTATACCACAGGAGAGAGACGGCCAGGTGCTTTCTCGGTGGTTGCAGGGATGGGTTTCTGTGAGAGACAAGCAGTGGAGAACTTAATTCAGGGGAAGAATTAATGTCACTTAGGGCCGGCCAAGAAGGCTGTAAACTCTGAATACTTGTAATTGAAAGCAAAAGAAATTAGACTGGTGGGTACTTGCTAGAAGCCTTGCCAAAGGAAGACATTCTGTGTTCTGTCTTGGCAGCAGCCACTGCAATAACACTCTGTTCCACTGTCATACTGTGTGCTGCTGCTGTGGTCATACTGTGTGCTGCTGCTGTGAAGACCCCCTCAAGATTTTACAGTCCATTTAAGGAAATCGCAGTAAAAGTACAAACATACTGTTTTGTACCAGTGGTTTTTGCACATTTCACCCCGTACTCCTACCTTTAAGCAGCACCCCCCAACCTGAGGGTAAACCGAAGAGGCTGCTGGTGGCTCAGCTTGGCCACCTTGGAGGCCGAGATCACTTGTTCACCACCTGTTGTCCACACCTGTGCACTCAGGTTGGAAAGCTCTAGATTAACAGATACTCAAATTTTAACTCGGCCTTACGTAGAATTGTTTTCCTTATAAGAAGCATGCATTTCACTTAGCAAGAAACTCAAAAAGGCAAATGTGTTTTCCAAGCTTTAAAAAAAAAATCAGCTTTAGGATTTTGTGTGGTAATGTGCAATTCAGCAAAACTACAAGTAAATTATTTGGTTATTTATTTCTATTTCAGTGTTTTCTTTTTTATGATAATGATTTTCCCTTTCAATAATAAATGACGTGACCAACCAAGGAGAAATCTTTGTTCTGTTATAATGTTATTTTTGCAGTTAGGAATTACAAAAAGAATAAGGGAGCATAAATGTGTTCTGTTTAACGTTTTCCATTTGAGATAAGAATAATTCTCTCTGGGGGATTCTTGTGGTGTGTCACTTTTCATTTATAGTAACCTCACGTGGCCACACTTGCACATTAGTAGGTGTTGAGAATCAAACTGAAAGTCCACCAATGGCCCACAGAGTTGTGTGAGCTTGCTTCCTTGTGATTTAACTAGATTTTTCTGACCTTTGAATCTTGTTAACTGTTGGCAATGCTTAGTTGAACTTGATTCTAAATTCAGTAAAATAAATTATCTGAATCTGAGGGCGCTTGTGCGTTTGCTGTGTCCGGTGTGCATGTGGTGAAGTGCCCGTGTGCATCGTGGAGAGAGGGGTCTGTGTGTCCTGGGCCACAGAAACCAAACACACCACAAGGAGAAGTATTTACCAAGGGAAACAACACTAAGCCATTCATCAGCAATAAAGGTCACACCAAGAAAAACAATGTCTAAGGTATTTGTTGTTGTTGTTAATCCTCACCCCCGAGGATATTTTCCCTTTGGTTTTTAGAGAGAATGGAAAGGAGGGGGAGAGACAGAGAAGGTCACACCAAGAAAAACAATGTCTAAGGTATTTGTTGTTGTTGTTAATCCTCACCCCCGAGGATGTTTTCCCTTTGGTTTTTAGAGAGAATGGAGAGGAGGGGGAGAGACAGAGAAAAACATTGATGTAAGAGAGACACACCAATTGGTTGCCTCCTGCACACACCCTGACCAGGGCCAGGGATTGAACCTGCAACTGGTACGTGCCCTTGCCCGGAATCGAACCCAGGACCCTTCAGTCCACGGGTTGACACTATCCACTGAGCCACACTGGCTAGGGCATGTCTAAAGCACTTTAAGTACCTATTGCCCGGCTGATGTAGCTCAGTGATTGAGCATCAACCTATGAACCAGGAAGTCACAGTTTGATTCCCAGTCAGGGCACATGCCCAAGTTTCAGCCTTGATCCCCAATAGGGGGTGTGCAGGAGGCAGCCTATCAATGATTCTCTCTCATCATTGATGTTTCTATATCTCTCCCTCTCCCTTCCTCTCTGAAATCAATAAAAAAAATATATTTTTAAAACAATACCTATTAACTATATGTAAAGACAAGAAATGAAATGAACTAACTTATGTATTTCCTCTTATAGTAAAAACAAGTGCTGACTTTATGTTACACCATTTTGCATTTCAAGCTAAGCTTAAAGCCATTGGCTTATTTCCAGAGAAATTTGAATCTTATTAATGGTGCTAATAACTCTTAGAAGCTAAAACTTTTTTCAGCTGTTTGAGAATATATAAATAAAAGTTTTCCTAGTGGAGGGAGGTGGGGCTGAAAATAGATGATGGACACAGATGGAAAGGGAAGGAGACCAGCTGTTAAGAACAAAAATAAAAACCTAATAAGTGTGTGTGAGGGGAGGGGAAGGCAGACAAGATGGGAGAGCAGAGAGGAGTGAGCGAAAGTGCACATGAGGACTGGGAGAGTTGTCCAAAGAGAACTTTAAGTATTTCTGAGGCAGTGCAGTAAGTATAGGTCTTTGTGCTGGAGGGCAAATGCATCTCCAAGGCACCTAAAGAGGCCTAAATTACTCCACTTGATTGAAGGGAAGTGCGTGCCTGTGTCCCATCTGAAAGACAGTGGTTCTGGTTTTTTGTTTTTCACTGGTTTCCATTTGTCCCATGAACCTGGAATACAGGTGGGTCCATTTTTATTTATTTACTTATTTTTGAGACCCTGGAATGCTAATGGTAGCACAGTGGGGTTTGTGGCACTCACACTGGTCTGGGAGCAGAGAAGTGAACGTCATCTGTCAGAGTCAGACTGTCTTCAGAAATGTCCTAAAAAGACAAGTGCCACCTGTCATCCCAAAGCCCCTCAGCAGTTTGCCCAGAGCTTCAGGGGCAGGATCAAGAATGAAATGCCGTTTTCTATTAATATATCCATCAAGGTTGGCAGACCTACCACAGAGGGGCGGGCTGCTTGGGCCTCCCCCTGTGCCTTTCCTTGATCCTGTCTGGGCTCCAGGCTTCCTGTCCATAAACGTTGCTGTCAGACCTACAGAAGCCCAGCCAAGAACCCAGGCCCTGCAAAGGGTGTCTGCGTTGAGGAAAATACTGACCGCTCCTCACATGACAGGCACAAAAGACAGGCTTCTTGTTTAAACATGTCAACTCAACTAAAGGAAGGGGGAGGCAGCTTTTGGTTTTCTCTCGACTGGAGTGGGGAAAGTTAGTTTGTGGCCAGGTCATCAGAAGACAAGAATGTCTTCCTAATTCCTGGTGTGGGACTTACTCTTTCTTGTATTAACTCTAGGAAGTACCCAGGCTGGCTTTTCTTGCTCTTCTCATCTGTATATATAAAAGCCTAAGCGGCCGTCCTACCTACCATTTGACTGTTCGCCTAGTAGCTATGATGCGCAATGACCACCAGGGGGCAGATGCTCCGACCAGTAGAAGAGGGAGCCCAATTCCTCGAGGAATCGGCCGTGGGTTAGGTTGCTGCTGGAGCACTATTGGCCCAAATCTGCTTCACAAGCACCTCAGACCCAAAGAGGAGGGAGCCCGATTCCAGGGCGAGTCACCTGAGAACCACCCTCTCGCAATCCCGGACCCCTTGGGGGATGTCGGAGAGCCAGTTTCCGCCCGATCCCCGCAGGCCAGGCCAAGGTACCCCACCGCATGCACCGGGCCTCTAGTACATTTATAATTGGCAGTTTTAATGCCACCTTTCACCTATCTTTGTCTTCGTGATAATCAGTTTGAAGTGGGCATTTTTGGAAAATTCTTGCCTGTGATGACACAAACCTCAGGAACGCGACTCAGCACTTCTCCTGAGATTCCGTCTTCTCCACCTGGCACAAGCTTTATTACCTAGATTATACATGTCATTCAAAAAGATCCAGACTCTTACATGTTTAATGGGCTCTACTCAGCCTTGCATGCCCTTTATTGTGGTCAAGACATCACAAGAGAATTTTCTGGAATTTCCTGGCTGCTCTCCATAATGTTCAGATTACATTTTTAAATTCTCTTCAATCTTCTGTGGCCCTATTGTGTGCCAGTGTAGCTGTACCATCCTTGAGCCTCCTTGGGCTCAGGGATCATGTTGACTTTCTCTATTTCTCTATAATCTAGTAAAGAATCATTTGTAGTGCATAGTGCTTCGTATATATTTATAGTGAACAAAATCTAACTTCTTGGTCAAATTACCTGTTTAGGTTTCTAGGGTTTGTAAAACAAATAGTTTACAAATATTTTATTTTCAATCCTCTTTCCAGATTGCAGAGTTTTGTGCATTTTTCAAACCACATACTATGTGAGGTGAAGGGTGAAATGGAATTCCCAGCCTCTCTCAGTGATCTGTCCACTTCTTTCCCACCATGAAGTTTATTAAGGGAGTGTTACATTTTAATGATTTTATTTTAGAGAAGGAGGAGGGAAGAGGGAGAGAGAGATAAACATTGATGTGAGAGAGATACATTGATCAGTTGCCTCTCATATACACCCCAACAGGGAATCGAACTCATGGTTCACAAGCCAATGGTCCACCCAAGGCACACTGGCCAGGGTGGAGTGTTGCATTTTAAAGCTATATTTAGAAAAAAAATAGGAGAACCAAAATTACTTCAAGCGACTTGATTTCCTTTCTTAACCCATTCAG
>NW_005357075.1:359507-361664 GCF_000412655.1 Myotis brandtii
GGTAGCTATGAGTAGGGGCAAAAGTAAGATGGGTGTTTTCTGAAGCTCAGCATAGAGAAAATAATTTCAGTATATTGATCTTATTCTAAGCATGGCTTCAAAATGTTATCCATTCTAAATTGTCCTTAAAAGTTAGTTACATTTGGAATCTTCCCCCAGAAGCACCAAGTGTAAGGAGAGAAAGGATAGATTTAGTTACATCAAAAGTTCGAAAGCCATCACAGTCAAAGCTAACAGATGGCAGACCAGGAAGATATTTTCAGTGACTAAAATTGAAAAGGGATTAATATATATTATACAAGATTTCTTGCAAATCAACAAGAAAAAGGAAATCAAAAGAAAAATGAGTTATAGGTATTAACAGGTGATTCAAAGAAGGGCAAGTCCAAATGGTAATAAGATCGAGAAGAAAAAGTGAAAGTGAGAATGTGCCTCATAGTCACTTTGATGAGATATGGAGAGTAATAATTAAATGCACAACCTCTATTTAAAACAAGAGAAATAACCGAGAAAGCCAGAGAAATGCAAATGAAATTAAAGATCCACTACCTATGGCCCTCAGAGTTGCCGAACTTAAATGTTGACAATGCTATGGGGACAACACTCAGGTATTGCTGATGGCCATGTAAACCCCACGGGCACTCTGGAAAGCAAAAGCAGCACTTTGAAGTTAGCTGTGCATATGTCCAAGAGCCAGTGTTCCCCCGAGAAAGCCCCACCTGGGTCCGTAAGGGGACTGCAGAAGGATGCTGTTGGAGTTACTGTGCTGGAGGCAAGCCAGCTCTTGGATAAGTAGATGGTAACAGATGCATACCATTGAATACTAGGCAGCCTTTAGAGGCATGAACTTGAGATAAGTACAGCAAAATGGATGGATCTTAAAACTAATGTCGAATGCTTAAAGAAATGGGATCTGTTGCATAATGCCAGTTACGTAAGTGTAAAGCTCACTGCACTATGTCATGAGGACATGCACATTTCACCTCTCAAATGTTAAAATGGATGTTATGTGGGGGGGACACAGATTGGTTTTGAGAGGAGGACAAAAGATAAAACGTCTTGTTTTAGGCCGACCCAACCATACCCATTTGCCTGAGTCTTTCCTAGTCTGGGTACTGAAAGCATCACCTTCTAGCAAAGCCCGTTCACGGCCAATGGGATGGCTGGTCACATCAAACTCACCCAGCATGGCAGCCTTGAAAAACCTAATTCAGATCAAGAAACTTGTTTGGCAAAAAACAACATTCAGCCCTAACCGGTTTGGCTCAGTGGATAGAGCGTCGGCCTGCGGACTAAAGGGTCCAGGTTCGATTCCGGTCAAGGGCATGTACCTTGGTTGCAGGCACATCCCCAGTAGGGGGTGTGCAGGAGGCAGCTGATCAATGTTTCTCTCTCATCGATGTTTCTAACTCTCTATCCCTCTCCCTTCTTCTCTGTAAAAAATCAATAAAATATATTTTTAAAAAAACATTCAGTTGGCTCTATTTGACTCAGAGGAAGAACCAAAGATTGTATGATGGCCTATGAGGCATACAAACTGTCTCCACACCTCTCTGACCACATGTAATTTCTCTCCCCAACTCACTCTGCCCCAGCCCCGCTGGCCTCGGGCTCTTCAAGAACCAGCTCTCCCATGGAGGCCCACCTGGCACCTACTGAAAGCGGAAAGCACCTACTTGAACTTCTACCCTCCCCAGCACTTTCCATCCCGCTTACCCGGCCTTAATTTCTCCCCATGGTACCTACCTCCTCGTATGCTCTATATTCGTTATGTTCCTCATAAATCTCTCTACCAGAACGTATCCCCAGTGCCTGGCACAGAACCGAATACACGGGAAAGGCTCAGTAAATATTTGTGGAATGTAAGGAAAGGAAAGTTCCTTGAAGGAAGGAAGGGGTAAGGATGGGCTGAGAACTGAAGGGCAGGCTTAACTCCACCCCGGGCCATGGCAGCAGGAAGCAGGGCCTCCTCATTGGCAGGACAGAAAGCGCTTCTCACGCAGAACCAACGTGATAGCACAATAGCGGCCTCAGCACTTTATCAACTCACAGTCCTGAAGACAATGCCATGAGGGGTGCACTCCTTCCTCTCATCTCATAGGTGGAGAAACAGACGTGGAGAGGTTCTGTAACACGCCTGCGCTGCACAGCTAGTCC
>NW_005357075.1:362758-367410 GCF_000412655.1 Myotis brandtii
GTTTCCCCTCAGAGGCTGACCAAGGGCCTGAGTGGGGTCTGGGGCATCCCCTGGTCAGGCTGTCAGCTACAGAAAGAGATGTCGCCACCTAGTGGCTGCATGGAGGCGCTAGCTCGCTCTGAACCTGAACTAGAAGTTCTTGTCACTGCAACTGCTAGTGGTATCCACAGAGCACAGTCAGGAGACTTTGGCTAGAAATAAGTGACAAACATTTCTTCAAGGGTATTAGGGTTTGCAAACCCGAAACAAAACTATGCAATAGAATGTTCCAGAACAGAAAGAAAAGCTAAGAGTTCTTCTGGTAAAAAGTACGTTCTTGAGAAGAATGTCTCTGGATTGGTCTGAGAGGTTCTTCCTCTGGATGACCAGAGGTCTGGATAATGGATGCCAGGTTGTCTGGATACGTGAACATTCTCTCCTAAGTTCTTCAGAGGGTTACCTATAGGGTTCCTATATCTCTCCAGGCACAGATGCACAACTGAAACGTTCAAAAGCTTAAGCCCTCAGGCTAAAGAAAAGTATAGTCTATTCCCCATGCTTCAGCCCATTTGATCTGAACCAGTTTTGTCAGCTTGACTCTACAGACGCCATCTGAAGTCAGCTTAGCTATACCGACTTCATCTTGTTTTCTCCACTCATTCCTCAGAGGGAGCCAGAAAATGTGATGATCTGACCGGTTTGCTCCCCTGGAGGAGGCATCTGTGCTGCCCAGGCCTGTCTAGGCGCTCCCACTGCTTCTCACCAGAGTAGGGGCTGGTCGACGACCCGAGGAGCCGAGGTCCAGCCTGGCAACGCTCACCCCTCACTGCCCCATGTGGAGGGCCTAACCCATGTGGTGAGGTGTGAGTGGCAGGCTAGAGAAAAAGTACTTCAGCAAGCTGGAATAGCAGGTATATTCATTTCGGTGGCTACTGTAACCAATTACCAAAAAGTTGGTGGCTTAAAGCAAGAGAAAGTTATTCTCTCACAGTTCCGGGGGCTAGAACTCTAAAATCAGGGTGTCGATAGGGCCGCGTTCCTCCCTAGGGCTCTGAGAAGAATCCTCCTGGCCTCTTCCAGCTTCTGGTTGTTGCCGGCAACCCTTGGCCTCCCTGGCTGTGGCAGCATCACTCCAACCTCTGCCTCCACCTTCTCTGTGTGTCTCTTTTGTGTCTTCAAATCTCTCCTTCCAAGGACACCAGTCATTGGATTTAGGGCCCATCCTAATCCAGTACAGTCTCGTTTTAGGTCAACAGCATCTGTAAAGACTCAGTTTCTAGGCAAAGTCACATTGACAGGCACTGCAAGTTCAACTTAGTATCTTTTGGGGGCACAATTTATCCCACAACATCAGATGGCCATTTATTAAGCACCTTAATACTAGAAAAGGGCCATAGGAAAAGGAAGAGCCAAGAAATGTATTTATAAAATTCAATAACTCAATATTAAAGGAGAAAAACCATACAATCACATCACTAGACATAAGATAAAATTCAACATACTTGTAATAATAAAAATCCACTTACAAACAAGGAAGAGGAGGGAACTTCCTAATTGTGAACGGTGGCATTGAAGGAGGCATGAGAGGAAGCCCAAGGAGACCCAAGGAAAGAGTCCCAGCAGAGAGGACTGTGCAAAGGCCCTGAGGCATTTGAGGAACAACAGTTTGGGCAGTGGGACTAAAGCAGAGAAATCCAAGAGGAGAGGAGGTTAGAGAAGTATGGGTTTGGGGCAGAGAATGTAGGAGTCTGTGGGCTGTTGTAATAACTTTGTGTTAGGGTTTGGCTGGTGACGTGGGCTGTGAAAGAATTCAGAACTAAAAGAAGAGATGGACGCAGAGAGAAAGTTTGTTTTACTTTCCTCGAAGGGAAAGAGCTGTTACATTGTTAATCATTAGAAGGGCAAGAAATAAACAGTGGCTCCGCCTTTTAAAGCTGTTGCTACATAAAAAAGAAGAGAGGGGATTTGGGGGCTGAAATGGAGCAGACATCAGGAGGGTTGTCTTTGAAAAGTTTGTTTGCTTTTTTAATGTAAATATATTTTTATTTATTTCAGAGAGGAAGGGAGAGAGATATATAGAAATGTCAATGATGAGAGAGAATCATTGATCGGCTGCCACCTGTATGCCCCACACTGAGGGATAGAGCCCAAAACCCGGGCATGTGCCCTGACCAGCCCGGGAATTGAACCGTGACCTCCTGGTTCACCGAGCCACGCCAGCCGAGCTTGTTTGCTTTTTTTTTTTTAAGAGATAGACCAGGCAGATGTCCTAGGGAGGTGTCTGTAAAACATGTTTAGAGTAAAAGTTATGAAGTTCAAAAGAGGCTTTCTTGAAGAGGAGGGGGAAAGGGAACTTTCTACTAATAATCCCTGAGTTGTAAAAACAGCAGGGAGGAGGGATATGTATGAAGGACTGTAGCCTTTATAGCAGTAGTTCTCAACCTTCCAAATGCCGCGACCCTTTAATACAGTTCCTCATGTTGTGGTGACCCCCAACCATAAAATTATTTTCGTTGCTACTTCATAATTGTAATTTTGCTACTGTTATGAATCGTAATGTAAATATCTGATATGCAGG
Source organism: Myotis brandtii (assembly GCF_000412655.1). Lineage (NCBI taxonomy): Eukaryota > Metazoa > Chordata > Mammalia > Chiroptera > Vespertilionidae > Myotis > Myotis brandtii. The sequence goes on from NW_005357075.1 coordinate 365,316, forward strand.
ATGTATTTTCATTGTTACAAATTGAACATAATTAAAGCATAGTGATTAATCACAAAAACAATATGTAATTATATATGTGTTTTCCGATGGTCTTAGGCGACCCCTGTGAAAGGGTCGTTAGACCCCCAAAGGGGTCGAGACCCACAGGTTGAGAACCGCCGCTTTAGAGTAACTTGTCTTGAACAGAGGGTCTGTCTGAATCAGAGGAGCTCACAATCTTGGGGTTTAATTGCCAGGTGCTTCTCATAAATTGTGGAAGTCCACATCAAATAAAAGGAAAGGCCTTTTTTTCCTGTCCGTACAATTTGCTTTCACTCTCAATGTGGTGGGAAGCCATCACACGGTGGTCATCAGAAGAGTGACAGAATCTGACTGGTATATACTTTTTATCGTCACAGAGAATATGTTTCCACTGACTTTAAAGAAAGAGGAAGGGAGAGGAAGAGTAAGAGAGAAACACTGATGTGAGGGAGAAACATCAATTGGCTGCCTCCTGTATGTGCCCTGACTGGGAATTGAACCTGCAGCCTTTTGGTGCACATGATGATGCCCCAACTGACTGAGCCACCCGGCCAGGGCATGACTGATATTTTCAAAGTATTACTTGGCCTGTGAGCTTGAAAATAGACTGTTGGGGCAAAGGCAGAAGCAAAGAGCTCAGTTAGGCTCTTCCGGTCCTCTCGATGAGACGCCAGTAGAGGAGGTGAGGAGTGTCCCACTCTGAGATCCTGCAAAGGCGGAGCCACAAACTTTGGAGTCAATCAAGAGTCAAACATCAGGACGGATGGCCTTACCCTTCCTGACATGGGCAGAGGATTAGGAGCACAGTTTGGGACATAACACAGTTGTCGCTTAGATACCTGGTGGTGAGGTTAAGCGTGGAGTTGGACACAGGAGTTTGAAGAGTATGGGAGAGGGCAGGCTGGAGACACACATTCGTGAATTGGCAGCATCTACAAGCAGTTAGACCTAGGTGCCTGGATGGGATCGCTCTAGTATTTCAAGTAATACTTTGAAAATATCAGACACACCCTGGCCAGGTGGCTCAGTCGGTTGGAGCATCATCCTGTGCAGCAAAGGACTGAGGGCTGGATTCCCAGTGAGGGCACATGCCTAGGTGGAGGGTTCAATCCCAGGTCACGGCTCATACCAGAGGCAGCCCTGGAGCCCTCCAGACATTAGGAAGTCATTACTATAAAAAAAATTTTAAAAAAGAGTGTTCACCTTCAGAGCGGGGAGGCAGTTTTGAGAAAGAACTTGTGGTTTGTGGAGATGCTTCTGGGATGGCAGTAATAGTCTAGTTCTTGAGCTGGGTGGTAATTCTATGGCTGTTTGCTTTATGTTAGTTCATTATGCTCATGTTTATATTTTATGCACCTTTGTGTATATAGGTTATATGTCATAACTTTACAATTTTTGAGATAGATATCTGCCAAATAAGGAAAACCCAGGAAAATGAGACAGAATGGCCAGAAATTATTTATGTCGAACCACAAGGAATTGCTTTTTAAAAATTATTTATTTGTCACTATTTATTATTATTTTACTTCAGCTCAGGAACACCCATGATCCTTTAAGAAAAAATGATTTCAATTTTCCAGGTAGAAGCCAGCGGAGAGAGGGGCTACGTTCAAAGACGAATGCTGCATTGCCTTGAGCTTCCCGAATGTGGTCTCCTAGCAACACAGGAAGCTGGTCACCAGGGATGCGCCTGTAACTACACTGATTTCCCTGGGTTGCTCCTCTCTTCATAATCACACCTAAGAACAATGGAGCACCTCCCCCTCTTTAGAGTACATGCACATTTCATTTCTTTTACCTTCTCAACAGCTCTGTGAGGAAGGTGGGGACCATGCCACTTTGACAGCTGGGAGGGGACTTTGTTATCTAATTCAACCCCTTGTTTCCTGAGGAGGAAAACTGGGACTGGAACCCAAGTTGCCGGGCGTTCCTGGAGCTCTCCACATGGTCCACACGGTCCGCCCTTCGGGAGGAAGTGTCTCTGGTTGCGCCTGGCACGTTGTCAGCTCCAGAGAATGAGCATAAAAGGAAAACAAGATCGTAGTTTTTTTTTTTTTTTTTTTTTTTTTTAAAT
>NW_005357075.1:368038-370822 GCF_000412655.1 Myotis brandtii
GGGGTAACGTCTAGGCCTCAGTTGTATTTCAGCTCCAGGCCCAGAAAAGCAGCAAAACCAGACAACGGACCCCATGGCAGCACACCTGAGCCTTTCCCCCTCCCTCCTCCCTCCCCCTGTCCCGAGGCTTGTCACCTTTACCTTCCTCACTTCCAGCTCCACGGGCCCTTCCTTTACCTCTATAACTTTTTTCCTCACCCCATTTCTTCTACAAATTACTTCTACCTGTGTGATTTTATAAATAAATGTTCTCTTATAATTTGAGCCTTGGCTGTGAATTCTTTCCTAGCCAGAACTCAAGTATCGAGGTTGCTCATAGCGTTGGGTGCAGGGGAAACACAGCAGGAGGCTAACATCTAACCAGCGGTTGTGTGTGTGTGTGTGTGTGACATTGACATTATCCCTCGGTTCCGCTTTTGCTGTCGGGATAACTAACGTGGACCCTGAACAGACCATGAGGAATCGGAACTCTCCATGGGAGAGCGTCAGGAAGGGCTGGGGTGGGGCTCGGCAAACTGCGGCTCCCGAGCCACATGCGGCTCTTTGGCCCCTTGAGTATGGCTTTTCCACAAAATACCGACTTCTGCGCATGCGCCACGAAGTTTCAATCGCACTGTACATGCGCACCTGCACGTGGTATTTTGTGGAAGAGCCACACTCAAGGGGCCAAAGAGCTGCATGTGGCTCGCGAGCCGCAGTTTGCCGACCACTGCAGGAAATCAGAGGACATTCCAGAGAAATGTGCAGACAGACTTTATTAACCTTATGCTTGAGCACAAGGGAGGCAGCACAGAAGGAAGGGGGCTGCCCCCTGAACTGGCTGGAGGTCGGCTCTGCTTGGCTGCTTTTATAAGCTGGGGGCAGAAAGGTGGGCTTGGAAGGATTCAGGGATAGAATTCTCTACATCAGGGCTCCTCCTTCTGTAGGTTGCTTGGCAACTATCTCTGCACCAGTGCTGGGGTGGGGGGTGGGGTGAGATGGTGGTGTTGCTCATTGCCATCATCCCAGCAATGACGTATAGCAGCCAGACCTTGATCAACTGCACATGCAGAACAGTGGTTTCAATGACTTCTACCCTCTTGGTCTTAACTTGGATTCCTGGCTACCCTGTACTTTTCCATTCTTGGGTCCAAGCGAAACCAGACAATGCATGGGTCAGGGCTCTGCCTGTCACTACTTGAGCCAATTATGCAGAGACAGGGTTGAATTGAATATGAGTGTTTTTATTTTCCAATACTGTGGCAGTATGGGAGAGCAGCAGGTCAAAACTCTGCTCTCCCCTAACTCCCATAAGCCAGCTGCTTACTAGTATATTGGGTAGAAGGACAAAGATTACATGGCAAAGGAATGAGAATGTGTATAATGGTTACAGATCACAGGCTACTGGGCTGGGGGTTTGCAAAGGCTGAGCACCCCAGGACTCCATTGCTTTCTCCATCTTTCCATGACCATAGGCAGTTCTCGGGTAAGGAGAATGGACTGCATTTGGAGGTTGACTCCCAGGTCTCAGGGCGAACAACTCCCAGCCAGGTTGGAATGTGCTTTCTTTAATCAGAACCAAGCAATCGCAGTTAACAGAACATGATTAATATTTCTTATAACTATAACAAGTCCCCACTATTCTATTTCTCCCTCCCGCCCCTAACACAAGTCTCTGTATTGTCTGGAGCTCAGGCTGCTGAAACAAAATACCACAGACTGGGGGCTTGAACAACAGGCATTTATGTCTCACAGTTCTGGAGGCTGGAGGTCCATGATCTAGGTGCCTAGTGAGGACCTGCTTCCCAGCTTGCAGATGGCAGCCTTGTTGCTATGTCCACATATGATGGGAGGAGAGAGAGGGCTTTGGTCTCTCTTCCTCCTATAAAGCCACAAATCCCATCATGAGGGCCCCACCCTCATGACCTCATCTAACCCTTATTGCCTCCCAAAGGCCACGTCCAGATCCATCACGCTGGGGGCTTAGGGCTTCAGCAGATGAATCTATGGGCTGTGGACAAAAAGGGGCCACATGCTAACCTGACAAGGTCCGGGAAAGTCTGCATGGCGGCCTTGCAAACTCAGGATGGTCTGAAATTAAAATTTAAAGTAAAAGCAGTTTTTGGTGGGTAGTCATGTCCTAGCCATCTTCCCAACAGAGGTTAATCTTTACCTTAACTGAGCCTATTGTCTTTCTGCATCTACGATAACAAATCTTTGGAATGTCAAAGTAACTTTCCTTTTTCCAGGCCCCTCAAAGCACTGGCACCGCTCTGTGGAGACCATACATCCCCTCATTGTCACTGAGTGAATTGTTGACTGTTAACTATCCTGCACCCACCCAAGTAAAAGAAGTGTGTGTCTATCATTTTACTGTGTAGCCAATGCAAGAGGTTTCCCTGCTTTGCTTTGGTTACCTCCCTAATCCATCACCAGTGGATTTCATGTAACCCACTTCTCTTTTTATTACAATGTATAAGACAAGGTGAAAACTGCCATTCTCTGGAGCATTATCTCAATCCATTGAGATTCTCCAATTGTCGACAGTTTGGCTCAAATCAACTCACACAAATTCTTCACAGGTTTGAATGTTTCTTACCTTAACAGGGGACACAATTCAGTCCCAGCAGCGTTCCTGCCATTTTGGTGACTAGCCCTGTGGGGGTTTGGGGACTTTTTTCTGAACCTCTTATCTTCTCCAGATATTTACAATAATGTAGGTGCCCTGTGGGCTTGTCCTGGGCCTGCTCCTCCAGACTGGGGGGCTGGCAAGCAGAGCAAGATTCGCACCTCCCTCCCTCCCTC
>NW_005357075.1:370965-372472 GCF_000412655.1 Myotis brandtii
CTCCCTCCCTCCCTCCCTCCCTCCCCTCGGGTGCTGAACTGGCCTGGGCATTCAGAAGCCTCGTAAATGCCAGTGGCTGGAATGAACAGCCAGGCTGTGTCCTCAGCCAACCCTGAGTGACCTGGGCAGCCGCTCAAATGCTTTCTGGGAGTCAGCAAGGCTTTGCTGGGCCATGGCCTGGAGCGAGGGCCCTGCCAGGTGCCAGCGCATCGCACTACAGAAAAGCTTCCTTTTATGTCTGCACCCCCACCCCTCCCTGTTTTGGCTGCGTCTTTGAGACAAGGTGGTCAGAGCTGGCAGAAGCCAGGTGTCTGGAAATGAGATTTGGACCAGTTTTTGTTGTTTTTTTTACTCCTCCCCCCTGCTCCCCTAAATCACTGCGCTAAGTGAGTCTCCCTCTAGCAGGAGGCTTTCCTGGTGGAGGGGGCAAATGGGAAGTGAGGGAGTAGCAAAATTATAATGTGGGCAAAGCTCGTCTTCAGAATCTGCCCTGTGTTTCATGCCTTTGCCAAATTTCCAGGGTCCAGTCTATGCCAGCCGTGTCCCACCTGTTCCCAGGTGTCCCAGGGCACCTCCCTAGGCAAGGATGAGCTGGCTTTCCAGGTCTGGGCTTTCTCTGGCCACTCCAGGCTCAGCCTGGAGAGGATTGGCTCTTCTTTCCTGCCTGTCTAGTCCCTCCTCCTCCCCCCCACCCCAGTCCTTCAGGTCTCTGCTCACCGCTTGTAGCCAGGCATTTTGAACTGAGTCTCATATGGCTTTATATTGCTATTTAATTTCTATGTTATCTTCTCACCCAAATCACAATGTAAGCCCCTTGGGCACTGCATTAAGTTTTATTTATTCCTAGTACACACACACACACACACACACACACACACACACAGAGGAAGGTATGATACTTCAGGACGGTGCTTTGTGAAAATTGTTCAGAAAATAAGAAGACAAGCCACATACTGGGAGAAAGTCTTTGTAAAGGACTGTGTCCAAAATATATTAAAAAAAACCCTCAAAATTCAACAATAAGAAAACAAAAAACCTCCCTCTCCCTTTCTCTCTTTCTAAAATTAAGTTAAAACATTTGTAAAAAAGGAGAAAAATGCCTGAAAAGATACCTCACCAAAAAAGATAAGCAGATGGCAAGCAAGTACATGAAAAGATGCTCCACATCATACATGATCCGGGGAAAGCACATTAAGACAGCAGTGACACGGTAGTATAAACCTACAGGAATGGCAAAGCCTAGAACCCTGACAGCACCAGTGCCGGTGAGGACGCGGACAGTGGGGACTCCCCTTCATTGCTGGTGGGAATGCAAATGGTACAGACACTTTGGAGGACAGTGTGGCAGTTTCTTAATAAACTAACTCTCCCCAAACCCCAATAACTGCGTTATGTGACTTTTTTTCTAATTGCTTTTGTTAATCCTCACCTGAGGATATTTTTTTCCATTGATTTCTTTTTTTAGAGAGTGGAAGGAAGGGAGGGAGAGGGAGAGGGAGAGGGAGAG
>NW_005357075.1:392148-402276 GCF_000412655.1 Myotis brandtii
GAGAGAGAGAGAGAGAGAGATGTGAGAGAGAAATGTGAGAGAGAAATGTGAGAGAGAAATGTGAGAGAGACACATTGATTGGTTGTCTCCCACACATGCCCTGGCTGGGTGGAGTTTGAACCTGCAACCCAGGTATGTGCCCTTGACCAGGAATCAAACCTGAGACCCTTTGGTGCACCGGCAGATGTGTTAACCACTGAATTACACCACTCGGGGCGCTAATTGTTTTTATTGTGGTAAAATAGACATAACATAAAATTTACCCTCTTAGCTATTTTTAAGTGTACAGTTCAGTGTTATTAAATACATTTATAATGTTGTGCAATAATCACCCCATCCAGTTCCATAACTCTCTATGACATCCCATAACTCCAGCTCCTTCATCTGTAAAACTGAAGCTCTGCACTCATTAAACAATAACACCCTGTTCCCCACCCCCCACCCCTGACAACCACCATTCTATTTTGTCTCTATGAATTTGACTAAGTACCTCATATAAGTGAATCGTATAGTGTTTGTCTTTTTGTGACTGGCTTATTTCAGTTAGCATAATATCCTTGTTTCATCCATGTTGTAGCATCTTTCAGAATTTCCTTCCCTTTTCAAGGCTGTGTACTATTCCATTGTGTGTATATACCATTTAAACTAAACATATTCTTACTACATAATCTAACAACTCCACAATCTGGTATTTAGCCAAATGAGTTGAAAATTTATGTTCACACAAAAACCTGCACACAGATACTTATAGCAGCTTTATTCCTAATGGCCAAAACTTGGAAGCAACCAAGATATTCTTTAGTGGATGAAAGGGTAAGGAAAAGGAAAGAAATGGGGGAAGCTCCGCCCGTAGTGCGCAGCAAAGGATGACCACATCCTAGAAAACAGGTTACACGAATGAAGTGATACTTTAGAAACACACACATGTGCTTCCTGCAGAAGAGGCGAAGGCATCCTCGCCGCCCCTGAGGGCGCACACGTGCGGTGCACGGCTGTGCGCTCTGAGCAGGCCTGGGAGGCTCCCAGGGGTCAGACACCTGCATCTGCATCTGCATCTGGGTGCAGCACGGCTGCTGCCCTGCCCAGGGGCCGTGGCCAGTCAGCAGCTTTCCGGGTTTCTGGTTCCAGGTCTAAACAAGATGCTTGGACAGGATGTTCTGTAAAACCGGTTAGTTTTCTAATTTGGCCCTGAAAACTGCAAACGCACACTGCGGAATGAGACGTGGACCACGAGGGGGCGCTGCCTCCCAGGAGAAAGTGGGACTTGTTCCCAGCCACTCCCGTAGTGTCCTCGCTCAGAAGTGGTTGTGATAGAACACGGCAGACAGTCTCACATCCTGGACTGTGTCCTAAGAAAGTCATTCCTGCTGCCCTTGAAGGGGGCGCGGGGAGGGCAGGAGGGTGCTGCTTCCCTCCCGCTCTGGCTCACACAGTGCCACGCCTCCTGGACTGTGTCCTAAGAAAGTCATTCCCTTGAAGGGGGCGCGGGGAGGGCCGGAGGGCGCTGCTTCCCTCCCGCTCTGGCTCACACAGTGCCACGCCCTCGTCCAGGGGGAGTTGGGATTTGAACCCAGATCCCCTGACGGGCTCTGAATCCACGGTGTGGTTCTGCCTCTGCAGCAGCACAGGGCCTGGAAGATGGGGGATGGCACAGACGAACTTACAGACGTGAACGTGCGGCCATGATTTTATCTCTAGAACAGAGGCCTGCTGCCCTCTGCAAGGGGTCTCCCAGGTCTTCGGTTCAATTCAACCACAGCGCGCCAATGAACTACCCGGGCTCGCTGTCTCTTGGAGGGGGCAGTAAGGCACAGGTGGACTTCCTGAGGCCTCTGGTGTGCGGCCACTATGTACCTGAGGGAGGGGTCAGGCACCTTCAGTTGCCCCAGCTTGACCGCTTACCAGCTTTGTGGCTCTGGGGAAATTACTGGGCGTCTCCGAGGCTTGGCTTTCTGGTCTGGAACAATTAGTAGAAACCATGTAATCGCTGCTCAATAACTATTCCTTTCCCAGGGGTAATGGTCATGGTGTAATTTATGCCAGTAAAAAGTTGTACACAACTTGATGTCTAACTATAGGGAAATGATGCCATAGAACATGGCAGTTTTAGACCCTGGAACAGTCTAACACCATTAAAAGCAGATTGAAAACTGTGTACAAGATAAAATAGTTAAAAGTTTAAAAAGCTGGGCACAAGAACTGTATCTACTTTGGTTTAAAAAAAATATCCTGAAGGAACTACTCCAATTGTTAGGTGTTCATTTGTGGGGGGAAGGACACGGGGTGACAGGCTTCTCCATCTTTCCTCCACATTTTCTGAATGTTCCACAAGGAGTTTGCTGTGTTCAATGCGGCCATGATTCTATCTCCTCTAGAGCAGAGGCCTGCTGCCCTCTGCAAGGGGTCTCCCAGGTCTTCGGTTCAATTCAACCACAGCGCGCCAATGAACTACCCGGGCTCGCTGTCTCTTGGAGGGGGCAGTAAGGCACAGGTGGACTTCCTGAGGCCTCCGGTGTGCGGCCACTATGTACCTGACGGAGGGGTCAGGCACCTTCAGTTGCCCCAGCTTGACCACTTACCAGCTTTGTGGCTCTGGGGAAATTACTGGGCGTCTCCGAGGCTTGGCTTTCTGGTCTGGAACAATTAGTAGAAACCATGTAATCGCTGCTCAATAACTATTCCTTTCCCAGGGGTAATGGTCATGGTGTAATTTATGCCAGTAAAAAGTTGTACACAACTTGATGTCTAACTATAGGGAAATGATGCCATAGAACATGGCAGTTTTAGACCCTGGAACAGTCTAACACCATTAAAAGCAGATTGAAAACTGCGTAAAGATAAAATAATTAAAAGTTTAAAAAGCTGGGCACAAGAACTGTATCTACTTTGGTTTAAAAAAAAATATCCTGAAGGAACTACTCCAATTGTTAGGTGTTCATTTGTGGGGGGAAGGACACGGGGTGACAGGCTTCTCCATCTTTCCTCCACATTTTCTGAATGTTCCACAAGGAGTTTGCTGTGTTCAGAATGAGACAAAACATTTTTTTAAAATATATATTTTATTGATTTTTTACAGAGAGGAAGGGAGAGGGATAGAGAGTCAGAAACATCGATGGGAGAGAAACATCCATCAGCTGCCTCCTGCACACCTACTACTGGGGATGTGCCTGCAACCAAGGTACATGTCCCCCACCAGAATCGAATGCAGGCTGATGCTCTATCCACTGAGCCAAACCGATTAGGGTAAGACAAAACATTGTTTACAAAGTTAGTTCCCTTTCATTTTATGCCTTTTTGATGAACATTTTAGCAGGAGAGAAAGGACTAGAAGTGGAGGGATCAGAGAAAAGGGAGAGGGGAGAGGAGAGAGCTCAGTCCCACTGGCATTTATTGTACAAGATAAAATAGTTAAAAGTTTAAAAAGCTGGGCACAAGAACTGTATCTACTTTGGTTTAAAAAAAATATCCTGAAGGAACTACTCCAATTGTTAGGTGTTCATTTGTGGGGGGAAGGACACGGGGTGACAGGCTTCTCCATCTTTCCTCCACATTTTCTGAATGTTCCACAAGGAGTTTGCTGTGTTCAGAATGAGACAAAACATTGTTTACAAAGTTAATTCCCTTTCATTTTATGCCTTTTTGATGAACATTTTAGCAGGAGAGAAAGGCCAAACCGATGGGTAAGACAAAACATTGTTTACAAAGTTAATTCCCTTTCATTTTATGCCTTTTTGATGAACATTTTAGCAGGAGAGAAAGGACTAGAAGTGGAGGGATCAGAGAAAAGGGAGAGGGGAGAGGAGAGAGCTCAGTCCCACTGGCATTTATTGAACATTTGCTACGTGCAGACTCTGTGGAAGGTACTGACTGACAGCTGAGAAAGGTCTCATAGAACTAGGCATTGCTGGGCAGACAAGGCAAGAGCATGGCATGTGCAAAGGCCCTGGGGTATGAAACAGCAGGCTTAGAGAACAGCCAGTAGGGCCGATGGGGGAGAGGAGAGAATGTGGCTGGGAGATGAGCAGGCTGGAGAGGAATATCAGAGGTCTTAAAGGGTTCCGATTACATTCTGTGGGTCCTGGAGCTACTGTGGTTTCTTTTCTTTCTTTCTTTCTTTTTTTAGTTGAAATTTTATTGAGATAATTGTAGATGCACATGAAGTTCTAAGAAACAATACAGAGAAACCCTCATAAAGAAAGGGTTCCGATTACATTCTGTGGGTCCTGGAGCTACTGTGGTTTCTTTTCTTTCTTTCTTTTTTTAGTTGAAATTTTATTGAGATAATTGTAGATGCACATGAAGTTCTAAGAAACAATACAGAGAAACCCTCATATACTTTGCCCATCCCCCCGCCCCCGACATTATAAGATTGACATGGGTGCAATCCACTGATCTGCCTCAGATTTCCCCAGTTTTGCTTGTAATGTGCATGTGTGTGTGTATTAAGTTCTACATAACTTTCTCACCTGTGTAGGTTCTTATATCCACCACTGCTGTCAAGGTATCGAACAGTTCCAACCACAGAAACTTTTATAATCAATCACACGGGCCTCCCTCCTACTAGACCACTAGACCAGGGTAGGGAGGAGGGGCCTGAGAAGACCCCATTGCTGCCAGGCAGAGCTCACCGTGGTTGGTGTGGGCGGTGAGTTAGGGTGCCAAGTTTGGGGCTTGCTAGGTTAGCTGTGGCCATGGGCATGTCCAGAAGGCCAAGGGGATTCCAGTGGATTTACAGATCTAAGCTGAGGGGAGAAGTCTGAGCTGAGGCTGTGGTGGAAGTCACCACCTATCACCTCTGGTGCCCTAGGTGTGCTAGGGAGGGAGCGGAGTGAGGGGAGGGCGGAGGAAGGAGCCCGGGGAGGATACAGACAGCGTCTGTGGTCAGTCCACTTTGGGTTCCCTCTGCACAGAGGCTCACAGCCTGGCGCCTTGCTTTAAAGCTATCGGCTTCCCCAAACAACCTCCACCTCCGGTGCCGTGACTGGGACCTTATTGGTCACTGTGGGCGGGTGGGAGCCAGAAGGGGCTACTGTTCCTCCCCAAGCCACGCCCTGTGGGGGAGGGAGGGAGGTCTCAGACTCCAGTTCCTCTCCCTTACCCTCTCATTCTCCAGCCTCCTTGGGCCCAGTGGAAGCGGTGGCCAGTGTCCTGAGCTCCGTCTGAAGATGGCCCCCAGCACCAGCGGGGTGGGTGGGGGGCAGGGTGGGAAAAGGGCTGAACCAGTGGCCACCAGCCATGCCCAGGAGCTGGAGCCAGAAAGCCAGCAACCTCTGTCGCAGGGGCCGCTTCACGCCTCCCAGCTGAGAGGGGCCACTGCGGGCCTTGCCTGTCAGGGCAGTGCCTGTGCTGGAGGTGGGGAGGGAGTCCCGACCAGGTTCCTGGCCCTCCCACCGCTCTGGCTCTGCTGCGCCCAGGCTCGCTGTGCCGTTCCTTCTTCTGGTGGACGCTCCCTTACCTGGTTGAAGTCTCTTCTTGCCCCACGGGGGCTGCATGAGATCTAAATAAAAAACGAACATAAAGCTATCTGCTTCACGCCTGGTGAAGCCTGGCCCTTGTTTAAGAAGCCCTGGGATTCTGCACAGAGGACCCCCCCCCCCCCCCCCCCCCCCCCCCCCCCCAACCTCTCTGCTCCTAGTGTGAGCCGCAAAGCCGGGCCTGGAATGTCCTCTGCACAATATACACCCCCTTAGCTGAGTCCTATTCAGTCCCTGAGTGCAGGGTGGTTAATCCTGGCCCTGCCTTGCAAGGGGGAGGGGGGAGGAGGAGGGAGGAGGGAGGGGAGGGATGTTAGAGGTCACTGAGTCCGAAGCCTTGAATTCACAAAGGAGAGCACGGATCATCAGGGGAGAGAGGTTTGTGGAAGCCAGAGAGGTGATCTGCTGGGAGAAAGGGGCGGCTTGTTTCACGTTAGAATCTGCTTTCCCATCGAGGAGAAACCCAGGAGAGATGGATGACAGTTTCTGAACTCCATTTATCCGTTTTTATTGAGCGTCTACTACGCGCCAGGCAGTGCTGCTCTCTGGACCGGGAGCTGGATTAGCCTCGGACCCTAATGCAGGAAGAGAAGGACGTCAAGGGGTTAAATTCCAGGCGCGTTGAGGGGGTGGGGAGTAGAGGAATCTTCCGGAGGAAAACCCCCTCCCCGCTTCCCAGGCTTCGGAAACCCGGGTGTGAAGAGCCTGGAAGCGGCTGCGCCCGGCGCGCGGTTGCCGGCACGGGGCTGGGGGTGACCGCTCTCCAATTACAACAAAAGGAGCCGGGGCGGGCCCTGCGGTGGCCGCCCTCGGAAGGGGTGGGTCCGGGGAGGGGTTTGCTGCTCTAGCCCCTTAAAAGTCCCGGGGAAAGAGTGAAGGCGCTACTCCAGCTCGCGGCTCCCGGCACTTGGAGCTCGCTCTCTCCAGCCGCCCCTCTGCTCGGGAAAGGGGCTCGGCGGTGACGCGGGTGCAGACGGGGGGCCACGGAGGGAAACGTGGCCCCAGCCAAGCCAGGGCGGACCCCTCCTACCAAGTAAGCGCGCTCCCTGCAACTCCCCGGGAGCGCAGTGGCTCGAGGGCGGGGGAGCGCCCACGCGAGTCCTCAGGCTCCACTCCCCGCGAGGCCAGTCTCTTCGCGTGCTAGGGGTGCCGGGGACCCGGGGGGCGGCACACACAGTGAAGGCTTCTTGCTCGGAGAGATGCGGGACGTGCAGGCTGACGGGTCCCCTTCTCGACTGGGGCGGACCCACCCAGCCCCACCTCGCTGAGCCGGGCCGGGAAGCCGCTGGCGCGCCCTAGGAAGTGGGGCGCTCGGTTCCTAGCTCGCCTGGGGCGCCTACCACCAGGCAGGACAGAGCCAGTGGAAGCTCAATGTGCGATCGGTGCCTAGGAGGGTGCCGCGTGGGGCCAGGGACACGGGGGCTGCGTTCGTGCCCGGAGTTCTGGCTTTGAGGGACGTGGAGCGCGCAGGGGATGGGCGTCGCACTGAGTTGGGGCTTTGGAAATGTGGAGCGCACGGGGCTGAGCGGGGTGGGGGTGGGGGTGGGGGCTACTGGGCCTGAGCCTGGGAGCTCCAGCGCCCACTGCCTGGAATTGGGTTTCTCTTCAGCCTTCCAGTTAGGCTCATCTGAGCGCCCGAGCACCCTGAGTCCTGTGGGAATGGAGGCGCGGTTCGCACCCCAGGTACTTACTCCCAAGTCTCCCTGGCTCGTTCGGGGACCAGGGAGCCTCTCCCGCCGTTTGGACTGAGAGGCCCTGGAGCAGGAAAGAACCAGCACAAAAGAACCAATGGGTCGTGTGTGCAGGATCGCTCCGGGGTAGAGCTATTCCTAGTCTTGCGAGATACTCCTGCAGTCCTCGGTGACTGCAACTTTTACGCAGGCTCTTTGGCCACTGCGCTCCGCCCCCAACCCCTCAAAAATCTGGGAGCCCTGGGAGCCCTGCCTGCCTGAGGTGTCGCTGTAAATCAGCGCCAGAGTAGAAATCATCGGAAGAAACAAGCGTGATTGCGATTCTTTTCTCTCTCTCATCCCCCCACTCCCACCCCAGTAAACATCACCAAATACCAGCGGGGTGGGGGGAGGGACACGGTGCAGCGCATGGCGGGTGGGGGCTGGGGGACTGAACTACTCGTGCTGGAAGCCTCAGAGATGTGCTTTGAAGTCAGAAACATGCCCCAAATTAATTTCAACATCTAAAATCTTGGAACTGCGGAGATCAGTTCAGTCGTTTCTTTCTGCAGAGAGGAAAAGTGCTGAAGGTCGAGGCCACTGGGTTAGTCAGTGTGGGACTCGAACTCATATCCCTTACACCACAGCCGGCCTGTCCGACCGGGAGCCCCAGAGCCCACCTGTCACTCTTGGCGGAATTATTTCGTTTGTTTATGGTGTGTTGTGTACTTCATTTGCCTGGCCAGTTCCCAGATGAATGACTGACTTACTGGCCAGTGCCTTAGCTAAATTATTACTCTCCTTCATCCCTTTGTCCTATTCCCCTTCCTGGTCCCTGGAATGACCATCAAACCCACAGCAAAATGCACCCATGCGCCCTGTGGACCCCTCGGGATTGAGTCTCAGTGGTGTGTGTGTGTGTGTGTGTGTGTAACTTTTTAACACAAATTCAGAGAGAGAGAGAGAGAGAGAGAGAAAGCACATCTGTTTGTCTCTCTGTGACTTTGTGTTAAAAAGTGACTTGGTCAGCCCTGGCTAGTTTGGCTCACTGGATAGAGCGTCGGACTACGGACTGGAGGGTCCCAGGTTCGATTCCGGTCAAGGGCATGTACATTGGTTGCGGGCACATCCCCAGTAGCGGGTGTGCAGGAGGCAGCTGATCGATGTTTCTCTCTCATCAATGTTTCTAGCTCTCTGTCCCTCTCCCTTCCTCTCTGTAAAAAATCAATAAAATGTATTTTTTTTAAAAAATGACTTGGTCTAAGGCCACTTAGCCATTAAGTGGCAAAGCTGAATGAAACTTAGGTCTGCAGACCAAGTATGCACTTGGTGTTTTGATGCCGGGCAGATAGAAAATTCCATGAAGTCACTTCCCTCTATCTCCTGACATCTGGGCTCCTTGCCTGGCCCCTTCCTGCCTGGCCCCAAGTCCCTGTCCTCCGACCACTGGATGGCCAATGTGGAGAGGCCTTGTGAACTAAACAGATTTTCTGTGCTCTATAGATGACCATCAGTGAAGCTTTCTAATGTTCCAGAAAATTCTGCTTTGTTTACTTAAAAGGCATTTTCCTGAAAAATTTAAATATGCACCATAGTAGAGAAAGGCCCTCAGGGTCAGCAGTTAGCAGCATGTTGCCACCCTTGCTTTATCTCTTTTCTCTTTCTTTTTTTACTGAAATATTTTAAAGCAACTCCCAGACATCCAGTCATTGCATCTCTAAAAATATTAAATAATCATTATGCCATTATTGTACCTAGGAAAATTAACAATCATTCTTTGGTATCATCTAATCCCCAGTTCATATTCAAAACGTTCCCCCAAATGCTTTTTTACAGTTGATCTGAGGTCTGTTGATTTTTATAATTTATTCATATTGTATGTTGTTCTTTACTTGAGTCTCACAATGTAAAATGGGTATTTTTTTTAGTTTGCTTTTTAAAAATGTTTTTATTGATTTCAGAGAGGAAGGGAGAGGGAGAGAGACATAGAAACATCATTGATGTGAGAGAATCATTGATTAACTGCATCCTGTACACTCCCCACTGGGGATCAAGCCTGCAACCTGGGCATATGCCCTGACCGGGAATCAAAACATGACCTCCTGGTTCATAGGTTGACGCTCAACCACTGAGCCACACTGGCAGGGCAAGATGGGTATTTTTGAGTTCATTTTATAAGTGAGTAAACTGACAAACAGATAAGCTGTGCAGATGGCACAGCTGCGGTTGGCGGGCCAGGACCTGCCCCGGCCTCCGCACCCCTGGGCACTGGGGAGGGGTGTCAGCTGCTCTCAGAAGCATTCATTTGGCTCTGGCTTCATCCCGGGCTTATCACTTCTCATACACCTGCCATGAGAAATCCCTGTGGGAATGTTTAGTAATTGGCCATTTGGTGCTGGAGATAAACTGGCTGCAAAGTCAGGAAGCCTGGGTTTATTTCCCAGTTCATTATAAAACTGTACAAAAAGCGACTTATGTCTGAGGGCCTCAGAGGTGGCAGAGTATTTCCCCATCCTCTGGCTCCAGGGTTTGAAAATAGGTGGGATGAGTGAAATGGCTGCAGCTGGAATTTCTGGGACAGACAAAGGCAAAGGCCCCGGGAAGAAATCTCATTGCAAACAATTACCCCTCACTGATCATCAACCAGGGACTGGCAGGAGATATTGTTCATCGCCTCCTAAATTCTGAGACAGCAGAGGCTCCCATCCACAGTTCTTCGTTTATGGACAACTTTGTTGAGTCTGCCTTTGTCTGATGAGGATGTAGAACACCAGAATTTTTACTTTTAGCATTTTCATTCACTTTGAGATGGGGTGGTAAAGAAATCATTTTTATATTTTACTAGTGGCACGGTGCACGAACTTTGTGCATGGGGTGGGGGGTTCCTTCAGCCCAGCCTGCACCCTCTCCAATCGGGGACCCCTTGGGGGATGTCCCACTCCCTCCTGAAATCTGGGACCGCTGGCTCCTAACCGCTCACCTGC
>NW_005357075.1:403110-407438 GCF_000412655.1 Myotis brandtii
CCTCCTAGGCAGCCATTGGCTCCTCCCAGTTCACCCAGATTTGGTTCTGATTGGTCGGTTTCTATGCCAGTCAGCATCAAAAGCTCCGCCTCCTAGGCAGCCATTGGCTCCTCCCAGTTCACCCAGATTTGGTTCTGATTGGTCGGTTTCTATGCCAGTCAGCATCAAAAGCTCCGCCTCCTAGGCAGCCATCTTGTGAGGGCATGAGGGTTAATTTGCATATTACCTCTTCATTGTATAGGCTAAACAAGGCTCATGAGTCAGAATTCTCCCTCCTTGGCTGGCTGTAGGAAGATGAATCACATTTATTGACTCTTAGATTTTTTTTAATATATTCTTATTGATTTCAGAAAGGAAGGAAGAGAGAGAGAAACATCAATGATGAGAATCAATGATCAGCTGCCTCCTGCATGCCCCCTACTGGGATTGAGCCCACAACCCAGGGTTGTGCCCTTGATTGGAATTGAACCCAGGACCCCTCAGACCGAAGACCGAAGGCCGACGCTCTATCCACTGAGCCAAACCACCTAGGGCTTGACTCTTAGATTTTCTGCTCTTCTGTTCATTGCCCTGAAATAGACATGGAAAGGGCAGACCTTCCATGAAACAGTCAGTCGGGGATGGACGAATGGTTGCTCCAATCCCCTTATTCAACAGCAGAACTCAAAGGGGCAAAACATCCACCTTAGACCACACTGTCTTCTGGCAACCAGACATGCTCCTCCCCTTCGCTAACAGGCTGCCTCCGTGGGGTAGAACTCCTAAGTGGCTCCCATCAGCAGCTTCAGCAGCTTCCCTCCTTTTATCGTTTTGGGAGCATTAGGCGGTAGAGTGCCCTGTCCCGTGCCTGCCTGGGTTCAGAAGAACAGCTTGTAATTATACTTGTTCATTTCCCTCGGGAGGTAGCCCTTCCTGCTCAGTCCTCATGGCAGTGTCACACCGGCCCCCCTGCGCTCTGGACCTGGGTGGGCCATGAGGGCTCAGATGGCGTGGCTGGGTTCTGCCCTGCTCCAGGCCACAGAACCAGCAGGACTGACGAGTGTGGGCAGAAAAGGCAGAGCCACACAGATGTCCACAGAGACATGGCTGCAGCAACGCATTGCCTGTCTTCTAAGTCTCCAGCCATGTCTGCATTGACGCGAGTCTTCAGACCTTCTCTTCCTAGTAATTCCAGTTGTGCTCCTGCTGATGAGCGTGGTACCTGGGTGGCAGGGGACACACCTGGCCGGGTGTGCTGGCCAGTCTCCTCCCCCTCTCCCCCACACCCTGCTTCAGAGAAGTCTTTACACACCAGGACCACCCTTTCAGAATAGCCCCTTGTCCAAGGGTGAGAAAGCATGATGGTGACAGTTTAGATAAGATTTCTGCCAGAGTTTTTTGTTTCTTTTTAAAAATATATTTTTATTGATTTCAGAGAGGAAGGGAAAAGGAAAGAGACAGAAACATCAATAATGTGAGAGAATCATTGATCGGCTGCCTCTGCACACCCCCTACTGGGGATCGAGCCCGCAACCTGGGCATGTGCCCTTGACCGAAATCGAACCCAGGACCCTTCAGTCCGCAGGCCAATGCTCTACCACTGAGTCAAACCGGCTAGGGCTCTGCCCAGAGTTTTTGAAAACATTTTGCATTTCCCTTGGCAGAAACAATCTACCCCCAGCAAATTGTGTGTGGCAAGTACAGGTGTGGAGTAAGAACTAACTCAGGGGGTAATGAGGACGTGATTAGGACCACAGTTAATAAGTTCTTCTTGCCCAAGGCTTTTTCATCCCTTCCCTTGGAATACCTTTGATATTATAATTTGTCATTTTATATGTCAGTGGTGACTTTTCTTTTTTGTTTTTTCATTGTCACAATCTCTGTTAGACAAGCAGACACAGCTGGCCACGGGGATGTCCCACGGCAGCAGCTCCCATGTTCCCCTGATGTGTTGCCAATGTAACACTAAGTGAATCTTCTGAGGAAATCACGTCGCTTGCTTACAAAGCCTGTGTTTTATGAGAAGATAACTTGTGTCGATGACTTGTGAACAGCTTAATTTGCTCCGACAGTTTCTTTATACTGTCCTTCTTGAACTTGGATCTATGAACTTTTCCCGCCCCCAGCCTTGTCCCGGGTACACGGAAGTCCTGGCAGAAACAGCACAGCTTTCCAGAGTGCCTGCACGACGCAGAGATCTAGAAAGGAAGCTGTTTCCCTCTATATCTTCTCAAAGCTTTTAAAAAATATATATATTTTTATTGATTTCAGAGAGGAAGGGAGAGGGAGAGGGAGAGAGAGATAGAAACATCAATAATGTGAGAGAATCATTGATCAGCTGCCTCCTGCATGCCCTACACTGGGGATTGAGCCCACAACTCAGCCATGTGCCCTTGACCAGAACCGAACCTGGGACCCTTCAGTCCGTAGGTCGACGCTCTATCCACTGAGTCAAACCAGCTAGGGCTCAAAGCTTTTATAAAACCAACACAATATACATTTGAGTAAAGTACATTTTTAAAGTAAACTCTTCTCCCTTCCTCCCAAGAATAATGGTGGCGTACCTGGGTAAACGCCACCAATCCCAAGCCTTTGTCTGGACAGACCTTTGTCCTCAGGTTAGCTGGAATTGCTCTGGCAGGCCCATTACCAAGTTGTAAGAATAATCTTTTAAAATACTTTTAAGCTGTCCTGAATTCAGGAGGTCTGTCTGAGAGAGCCTTCTGCTAAGCAAGTTTAGTACATTTTAATGATCAAGCAGGAGAAACTAGAATTTATACATCAGTGAAACCCTGTTGGGTCTGTCATCCTTTTCAATGGCTCTTCATTTTCTTAAATTAATCTTCTCCATGTGTGTTTTTTTCCCTTCTGGAAGCTCTCAAAGCCATGCCCACCTCTCCACCCAACTCCCAACCCCCTACGTCATCTGTTGCAACAACGTAATGACATCATGATATACCACAGTGCCATCCATTGCCTGGAGAGCAGCTAGTTTCCGAACTGGCCTCCTTTCCCTCCGTCATTTTTTTTTTTTAATTCTCACTCGAGAATATTTTTCCTATTGATTTCTAGAGAGAGTGGAAAGGAGGGAGGAGGGGGAGAGAGAGACACATACACATTGATTAGTTGCCTCCTGAACACAACCCTACATGGGCTGGGGTACCTGCAACCAAGATACATGCCCTTGATCAGGAATCAAACCCGTGTCTGTGGGCCAATGCTCTAGCCACTGAGCCAAACCGGCTAGGGCCTTTCCCTCAGTCCTAACCCATGTGAAACCAACCTTTATGTAGTAGCCACAGTGACACTTCTAGAGCTGGGGTTGGTCAACTTTTTTTCTAAGGGCCAGATAGCAAATATTTTATTGTTATGTTTTCAAAATATATTTTTATTGATTTCAGAGAAGATGGAAGAGGGAGAGAGAGATAGAAACATCAATGATGAGAGCGAATCATTGATTGGCTGCCTCCTGCACTCCCCCCTCCCCCTACTGGGAATCAAGCCTTCAACCCAGGCATGTGCCCTGACTGGGAATCGAACCATAGCCTCCTGGTTCATAGGTTGACCCTCAACCACTGAGTCACACTGGTGAGGCCAGGTAGCAAGTATTTTAGATTTCACAGTCCATACAGCCTATGTCGCAACCGTCAACGCTGCGGTGTTAGTGAGAAAGCAGCCACGGATAACCAGGAAGGAAACGAGCATGGCTGGGTTCCAATAAAACCTTATTTTCAAAAATGTTATTTCCAGAGTGAGCCCATGGGCTGTGGTTCGTCGACTCCTGCTCTAGAACACAGTCTGCCCATCACCCTCCTGCTTACCTTTCATTGGCTCCATCTTCATTCCCCAAAGGAAAAGGCAACATGTCTCAGCAGAACATTCACACATCCTCATGTCCTCCGCTTGTTTCCAGCCTCATGTCTTCCACGTCCCCTCACCACACCCACTCGCCCAGCCCTTTCACTTTTCATCTTGTAATTCTGAACCACACTGGGCTCCCAGAATACCCTGTGCTATTTCAGACTGGCCTGGAATGATCTCCCACCCCGCCCCCACCTGTCAAACTCACTTAACTTCAAAACCTGCTCAGGTATCAAATGTCTAAAGCTTTCCCTGTTCCTCATCCCCAGTTATAATCACTGCCTCCCAGTTCTATTTCCGTGCCTATGTCTGTACTGTTATTGCTTCTCTACATATACAGTGTACTCCTTATGAACCCATGTCACATTCATCTTTGGATTCCTGGTGCCTAATACAGTGCTTAATAGATAGATCTGCCAAACTGAAGTGTCATTTAAGTAGCTTTTGAACAGCTTAATCGAGATATAATTCATATACCATACAATTCA
>NW_005357075.1:408213-429179 GCF_000412655.1 Myotis brandtii
CAGTATTGAAGGCAAAAGGTGGCCCAACGAAGTACTGATGGGGTGGTCATAATAATCTGGCCACTCAGTGTATAACCTTGCTGAATGCTTTTATCAGTTCTTACAGTCTTTTAGTAGATTCCTTAGGATTTGTTATTTACTCGTGTGAGTAGATTCTTTCTTTTAATTTAATTTCATTTTTAAATTAAATTTACTGGGGTGACTTTGGTTAATTAGATTATGTAGGCTTTGCCCTGGCCTGTGTGGCACTATTGGTTGAGCATTGTCCTGTGCATGTAAAGGTCACCAGTTCAATTCCCAGTCAAGGCATATGCCTGGATTGGGGGTTTGATCCCCGGTCAGAGTGTATATGGGAGGCAACCCATCGATCTCTTTCTCTCTCTCTCTCCCTAAAATCAATAAGAACATATTTTTTGAAAAGATTATGTTTCAAGTTTAGATTTCTATAATACATGATCTATATATTGCATTGTGTGCCCACCACCCAAAGTCAAATAATCTTCCATCACCATATACTAGTATTTGGCTCCCTTTCCCCCCACTACCCCCTTTCCTCTGGCAATGACCACACTGTTGTCTGTGTCTATGAGTTTCAGTTTTATGTCCCATATATGAGTGAAATCATATGATTCTTAGCTTTTTCTGACTGAATTATCTTGCTTAGTATAATATTCTCAAGGTCCACCCATGTTGTCACAAATGGCAATATTCCATCTTTTCTTATAGCTGAGTAGTATTCCATAGTATATATGTACCACATCATCTTTATCCAGTCATCTATCGAAGGACACTTTGGTTGTTTTCATGCCTTGGCCACCATGAATAGTGCTGCAGTGAACATAGGAGTGCATATATCTTTGTGAATAAATTTTTTTTAACATTTCTTTTTAAAAAAAAATATTTCTTTATTGATTTCAGAGAGGAAGGGAGAAGGAGAGAGAGATAGAAACATCAATCATGAGAGAGAATCATTGATTGGCTGCCTTCTGCACGCCCCCTACTGGGGATCGAGCCCTCAACCCAGGCATGTGCCCTTGGCTGGAATCGAACCTGGGACCCTTCAGTCCACAGGCTGACGCTTTATCTACTGAGCCAAGCTGGGTGTTTTTAACTTTTTCAGGTAGATACTCTGAGAAAGGATTGCTGGGTTTGCTGGGTCATATGGTAACTCTCTTCTTAATTTTTTGAGGAACTGCCATACTCGTGTGAGTAGATTCTTAAACAAAAAGTAGGTGTTCAGAGGATGGATATGTAATATCCTAAACCAGGGAACAGCAAGTCCAAAGGCAGGGTACTGTGAAAGCAGGTGTCTCTGGGAACATACACACTCAGGTCACTGTGGCTAGAGCTAAGGATTTGGGGTTAAAGCTGGTGCGTGTCATGTTAAAGACAGTGGGAGTCATGCCATGCCATTCCAATAAGAATATTAGAATCATTCTTAGAAGGAGGCCCAGAAAAGCATGTATAACATTGATCAGGCCCAAAGGTAGCTGAGAAAGCCTGCTTTCCTCAGGAAGAGCAAGAACTTAAAGGTCTCTGGGTATATGCCACTACTCTCTGGATGCCATTATCTCCAGGAATGAGCGCCAGTGACACGCTACCACTGGCATTGTGCAGCCGAGCCTGGCCAGCTTTGGTGATGTGGCAGTTGGTGCCTGCTATTGCTCACTGGGCTTCTGGAAGGGAGACAGCGTTTCTATGGAAAACAGAAGCCCAGATTGCAGGCTCTTAACAAACTCCTACCCCCGACCACTGTAGCCAGACATTTCCAGACAAGCCAAAGATGGGTGTGGTCTCTGTACCAACTGCTTCCTCCCTCTGGGCGGAAAACAGAAGCCCAGATCGCAGGCTCTTAACAAACTCCTACCCCCAACCCCTGTAGCCAGACATTTCCAGCAAGCCAAAGAAGGGTGTGGTCTCTGTACCAACTGCTTCCTCCCTCTGGGTCCCCTGGTCTCGATCTCATCTGAGGGGCTCATGCCTGAAGAAGAGACTGTTGGCCCAGGTTGCATTGCTTGGATGAGAGCCTGGCCTGGAAACTCCAGGAGCACAGGTGTTCAAAGCCAAGAGTGAGCCCTGCTATGATTAATGTTCCCTGAGGCACGAGGAAGCTAAACAGGAAGGGCTTGGGGAAACCATCACTTAGGAACTGAGCTCACAAGATGCCACCTTGACCACTTTGGAGGGACCATCTCTTAGAAAAACTGGGTTGTTTGTCTTCCTGGTGTTGAGTTGTATACGTTCTTTATATATTTGGAGATTAACCCCTTATCAGATGAATCATTGGCAAATACGTTCTCCCATACAGGGGGCTCCCATTTCATTTTGTTGATGGTTTCTTTTGCTGTGCAGAAGCTTTTGGGTTTGATGTAGTCTCATTTGTTTATTTTTTCCTGTGTTTCCCTTGCCCTTAGAGACATACTGGCAAAATATTGCTCCGAGTGATGTCTGAAATTTCACTGCCTATGTTTTTTTCTGGATTTTTATGGTTTCACAACTTATGTTTAAGTCTTTTATCTATTTTGAGTTTATTCTTGTGTATGGTATAAGATGGTGGTCTAGTTTCTTTTTCTTTTTCTTTTTCTTTTTTTGCATGTACCTGTCCAATTTCCCCAACACCATTAATTGAAGAGACTGTTTTTACTCCATTGTATGCTTTTGCCTCCTTTGTCAAATATTAATTGACCATAAAGGCATGCGTTGATTTCTGGCCTCTCTGGGTTTTTGTTTGTTTTGTTTTTTTAATATATTTTTATTTCAGAGAGGAAGGGAGAGGGAGAGAGATAGAAACATCAATGATGAGAGAGAATCATTGATTGGTTTCCTCCTGCACACCCCCTACTGGAGATTGAGCCTGAAACCTGGGTATGTGCCCTGACCAGGAATTGAATCATGACCGCTTGGTTCACACATTCAACGCTCATCACTGAGCCACATCAGCGGGGCTGGGCTCTCTGTGGTTTTGTTTGTTTGTTTTTGGTTAATGCTCACCCAAGGATACTTTTCCATTGATTTTTAGAGAAGATACTTTTCCATTGATTTTTAGATTCTTAATGGAAGGGAGCTGGAGAGACAGAAATATTGATGTGAGAGAGACACATCATTGGTTGTCTCCTGCACAAGCCCCAACTAGAGCCAGGGATCGAGCCTGCAACCAAGGTCCGTACCCTTGACCAGAATCAAACCTGGTACCCTTCAGTCTGCAGACCGACACTCTATTCACTGAGCAAAACCAGGTAGGGCTGGGCTCTTTGTTTTGTTCCATTGATCTATATGCCTGTTCTTGTGCCAGTACCACTCTGTTTTTATTACAGTGGCTTTGTAGTATAGTTTGATTTCTGCCATTATGATCCCTCCAACTTTGTTCTTCTTTCTTAAGATTGCTGAGGCAATTTGGGGTCTTTTTTTTTTTTTTGTTCCATATACATTTTTTGAATATTTGCTCTAGATCTGTGAAAATATGCAATTGGTATTTAATTGCATTGAGTCTATAGATTGCTTTGTGTAGTATGGACATTTTAATGATGTTAATTCTTCCATGAACATGGTATATGCTTCCTCTATTTCTTTCTTTAATGTCCTACAGTTTTCTGAGTATAGGTCTTTTACCTCCTTGGTTAAGTTTATTCATAGGTACCTTATTTTTTTGTTGCAATAGTAAGTGGAATTGTTTTCTTCCTTTCTCTTTCCGAGAGTTTATTATTAGTGTATGAGATTTCACTGATTTCTGGATATTAACTTTGTATCCTGCTACTTTGCTGAATTCATTTATTAGATCTAGTAGGTTTTTTTTTGTTGGAGTGTTTAGGGTTTTCTATGTACAATATCATGTCATCTGCAAATAATGACTGTTTTACTTCTTTCTTTCTAATTTGGATGCCTTTTTTCTTCTTCTTCTTATCTGATCGCTGTGGCTAGGACTTCCAATACTATGTTGAATAAGAGTCGAAAAAACGGACATTTCTGTCTTGTTCCTGATTTTAAGGGAAACACTTTTAGTTTTTGCCCATTGAGAATGATATGGGCTGTAAGTTGTCATATATAGCCTTTATTATGTTAAGGTATATTACCTCTATTCCCACTTAGGATCATGTAATTTTTATTTTATTTTTTTGTTAATCCTCACCAGAGAATATTTTTCTACTGGTTTTTATAGAGTGGAAGAGAGAGGGAAAGACAGAGAGAAACATCAATGTGAGAGAAACACATCGATTGGTTGCCTCCCACACATGCCCTGACCAGGGTCTGGGCTGGGGAGGAGCCTGCAACCAAAGTCTGTGCCCTTGACCTGAATTGAATCCGGGACCTTTTGGTCTGCAGGCTGATGCTCTATCCACTAAGCCAAACCAGCTAGGGCATCACGTAATTTTTATCTTTAATTTTGTTTATGTGATGTATCACATTTATTGATTTGCATATATTATACCACCCTTGCATCCGGGAATAAATTCCACTTGGTTATGGTGTATGATCTTTTGAGTATATTGCTGCATCCTATTTGCTAATATTTTGTTGAGGATTTTAGCACCTATGTTCATCAGGGATATTGGCCTGCAATTTCCTTTCTTTTTAGTTTCTTTATCTGGTTTTGGAATTAGGATAATGCTGGACTCATAAAAAGAGCTTGGAAGTCTTCCCTCCTCTTGAATTTTTTAGAATAGTTTGAGGATGGTAGTTGTTAGTTCTTCTTTGAATGTTTGGTAAAATTCACTTGTGAAACCATCAGGTCCAGAACTTTTTGTTTGCTGGGAGGTTGTTTTTTTAAAAATTTTATTATTATTATTTTTATTACTACTTCAATTCCATTAGTTGTTATTAATGTATTCAGGTTTTCTGATTCTTCCTGATTCTGTTTTGGAAGATAGTATGATTCTAGGAATTTGTCCATTTTGCCCAGGTTGCCCAATTTGTTGGCATATAGTTGTTCATAGTATTCTCTTACAATCATTTGTATTTCTGTAATGTCAGTTGTTACTTCACCTCTTTCATTTCTGATTTTACTTATTTGAGTCCTCTGTTTCTTAGTGAGTCTGGCTAGTGGTTCTTCATTCTTGTTTATCTTTTCAAAGAATCAAATCTTGGTTTCATTGACCTTTTGTATTTTGTTTTTAGACTCTATGTCATTTATTTCCACTCTGATCCCTGTTATTTCCTTCCTTCTGCTTACTCTGAGCTTTTTTTGTTGTTCTTTTTCTAGTTCATTTAGGTGTGGGGTTAGATTGTTTATTTGAGATTTTTGTTACTTTGTGAGGTAGGCCTGTAATGCTATGAACTTCCCTCTCAGGACTGCTTTTGCTGTGTCCCATCGATTTTGGGTTGTGTGTTCATTTTTATTTGTTATTCCTCACCTGAGGGTATTTTCCATTGTTTTTTTTTTAGAGGGAGTTGAAGGGAGGGAGAAAGGAGGGAAGAGAGACAGAGAGAAAGCGAGAGAAAGATCAATGTGTCACATCAATTGATTGCCTCCACATGTGTCCCGACTGAAGGACTGAAGCCAGGGATTGAACCTGCAATGCTTTGGTGCCGACACTAATCACTGAGCCACAGGAGCCAGGGCTTTCCTGGTAATATTTTTATTGATTTCAGAGAGGAAGGGAGAAGGAGAGAGAAACAGAAACATCAATGATGAGAGAGAATCATTGATCAGCTACCTCCTGCACCCCCCACCCTCCACTGGGGATCAAGCCTGCAACCCAGGCATCGGCCCTGACTGGGAATCGAACCATGATCTCCAGGTTCATAGATCAATGCTCAACCACTGAGCCATGCCAGCTAGGCTCCAGGTAATTTTTTATTTCTTCCTTGATCTCCCGAGTAACCCATTTATTGTTTAATAACATGCTATTTAGCCTCCATGAATTTGAGTGCTTTTGAGTGTTTTCATTGTAGTTGATATATAGTTTCATACCATTGTGATCTGAGAAGAAAGATGCTTAGTATGATTTGAATATTCTTAAACTTGTTAAGCCTTATTTTGTGTCCTAACATGTGGTTCTTCTTTGAAAATGTCCCATGTGCATTTGAGAAGAATGTATATTCTTCTGCTTTGGGTTGAAATGTTCTGTAAATATCAATTAAATCTATCTGATCTAGTATTTCATTTAGGTTGCTGTTTCCTTATTGATATTTTGTCTGGAAGATCTATTCAGTGATATCAGTGGGGTGTTAAAGTCCCCTACTATATTTGTATTGCCATCAATCTCTCTTAAAATCCTCCCGAAATTTTTTTATATATCTGATGCTCCTGCATTGGGTGCATATATGTTTATCAGAGTTATATCCTCTTGTTGTATCGATCCTTTTAGTATTATGAAGTGGCTTAGTGGCTTTCATTTTCTCTTGTTATGGCCTCTGTTTTGAAGTCTATTTTGTCAGATATGAATATTGCTACCCCAGCTTTTTTAAATTTTCATTTTCATGGCATATTTTTTTCATCCCTTCACTTTCAGTATGTGAGTTTTTGTTCTGAGGTGGGTTTTTTTGTAGACAGCATATATATGGGTCATGTTTTCTTATCCATTCAACTACCCTGTGTCTTTTGATTGGATCATAATCCATTTACATTTAAGGTTATTATTGATAAGTACTTTTTTATTGCCCTTTTTTATTTATACCTATGTCCTATCTCTCTTTATGTCTTCTTCTTAAAACAGCCCCTCTAACATTTCTTGCAATGCTAGTTTGGTGGTAATGAACTCCTTTAGCCTTTTATTTTTTTGGTCTGGGAAGCTCTTTATTTTGCCTTCAATTTTAAAGGATAGCCTTTCTGGATAGAGTAGTCTTGGATTCAGGTCCTTGCTTTTTATTACTTTGAATACTCCATGCCAATCCCTCTTGGCCTGAAGGGTTTCTGTTGAGAAATCAGCTGACAGCCTTATGGGAATTCTCTTGTAGGTACCTAATTGTTCCTCTCTTGCTGCCTTTAAGATTCTCTCTTTGTCTTTAACATTTGCCTTAGGATGTGTCTAGTGTGGTTCTTTTGGGGTTTGTCTTGATTATACTCTCTGTGCTTTCTGGACTTGTGTGACTTTTTCCTTTACAGGTTAGGGAAGTTTTCTGTCATTATCTCTTCAAACAGGTTTTCTATCCCTTGCTCACTTTCTTCTCCTTCTGGGACCCCTATAATATTGTTATGTTTTATGTTCTCCCAACATTCCCTTAAACTATCCTCTTCTTTAAAAAATCTGTTTTCTTTTGTTGCTCTGATTGGGTATTTTTTTCTACCCTGTCTTCCAAATCACTGATTCTATCCTCTGCTTCAATTCAGCCCACTTTTAATTCCTTACAGTGTGTTCTTGATGTCAGGTGGTATTCTTAATTTCTAACTGGTTCTTATTCACAGTGTCTATGTCCTTTCTCATGCTGATGTAGTTCCCACTAAGTTCCTTGTTGTTCTTACTAAATTCCTTGAGCATCCTTATAACCACTACTTTGAATTCTATTTTCTCATAAATTGCTTGCCTTCACTTCATTTACCTCTTTTTCTGGAGATTCCTCCCTGTCTTTCATTTGGAGCCTGGCTCTTTGTCTCCCCATTTTAACTGTCTCTTTGTGTTTGTTTCTACATATTAGATGGAACTGCTATGCCTCCCAGTCTTCATGGGTGGCCTTATGTAGTAAGTGTCCTGTGGGACCCAGTGGTGCAGTCTCTTTGATCTCCTGATCTGGATGCTCTAGGAATGTCCCTTGTGTGGGTTATTTGGGCTTTCCTGTTGTAACTGGGTCTTGATTGTTTTCCCCTTCATGGGTTGGACCTCACCTTAGGCTAGCTGACTGTGAGGCTCAACCCCAAGGTCATGTGAGTTGTTGTACAGGTGCTGAGAAAGAGCCATTGCTGAACCCTCCTTTCTTTCCTCTTCTGCCTCAGGAAACAATAGTCTTTAGAATTAAATCACTGTAGGAGACACAGTTGTAGGGATTTCAACTTTGGTAGTGACACTAAGGCTTCACACAGAGGAATATGGACTGAGATGCTTAGGTTTAAACCATAAAACGCCTTTAAAATTTATTTTATATTATTGATTTGAGAGAGAGAGAGGAACATTGATTTGTTGTTACACTCACTTATGCATTCATTGGTTGATTCTTGCATGTGCCCTGACCAGTGGATCAAACCCACAACCTTGGCGTATCGGAATGATGCTCTGAGCAATCGAGCTATCGGGCCAGGCATATAGTAGTATCGCCTTTAAGAAGCAGCACTGATTTTGGATTTTCCCTAACCCTTCTTTATGGGTTGTGTGCTGTAGAGATAAGATTTGTCTCTTACAGACACTATATATTTGGCTCTCTCTTCCTGATCCAATTTGAGTGTCGCCAGCAGGCACATTTTAAATTGTTTAAAATTGTATCCTCAGCCTCACCAGGAAACAGCCTGGTCAAAATGAGATTCCACCCAGAGCTAGACATGGATTGTGGGGAACCCCCATCGGTCATAACAAATTATTCCTCACAAAGGCCTCTTTCTGGAAGCTGAAAAAAAAATTCAGCTTTGCATGCCTACCTTCTCACCATTAAACTGTGTCCTGAACATTCATGCTCTGTGGCCAGAAAGAGATGGGACTGAGGTGAAATCTTTGGCCAGGAGCCCAATGGACCAGCCCTGGCCAAGTATGTTGTCAAAGTCGGTGATCTTGTCTGATGTGGTTCAGAAGGGCCCCCTTGTCTGCCACTCACTTCCTTCATCCTCTGAGCACCCCCCATTCACCCAAAACAGCCCTCCTCCACAAAGGAATGTATTCCATGTGGGGTCAGAGCAGCACCCAGACCACAGCTGGGGTAGCCCCTCTGTGGTGCACTCTGGGCCCTGAATGAGAACCATTCATCACTGCTGCTGGTTGAGCAAGGGTCCCTGGTGGCCTGCGGGGGATGGAGTAGACAACTCCCACCACACCCCCTGACCCCACATCTGCATGCCCACATCCAGCAGAGGCGTTGATTTGACTGTTCCATCTGGGTGAAAGAATTCAGCTGAGCCCCACACTTCATTGTTGAATACACTAAGCAAGTGCCCTTTCATCGTGGCCACTGCTCCTAGCTGGGGAGTGGCATGGTTGTTTATGTGATGCATCCCATTGGCTTAGGCAAGCCAGTTACTGGGAGCTCCAGAGCACACGGTATGGAGCAAGTGATGGGAGGAATGAATCATTTCCCTCACCAGGGGCCTCAGAAGCAGCAGAGCTGTCACACAAAGCTGGAGCCAGAGTGAGGCCTGCTTTAGGAGGGTCCTATGCCGTGGATAATCATGTTCATGGGTGTAGGGATGGGGGACAGTTTAGAGAATCAGCTGGTGTAAGAACAGTGCGTTTTGCTTAATGTATGAAATGCTCTATGCACAGCAGTGTACAAATTTTACGTGTTTCCCCCACTTATCTTTGTTATTAACTAGGACTCGGTAGGTCACATTGGGCATTTTTTGATTGGGCCACAAAGTGAGATGTCAGTGGGAAGAGGCCACAGTCTGTGATATTGTTTAAGAATGTGCTGGTGAAGTCAGTAGCCACTTGATTTTCAGAAAATATTGCTAGGCAGTCAAGTTCTGTACACAGAATGCCTTCTTCAGGTAGATGATGAAGTGATTCAAATGGGGTTGCTTTGGAGCAGCGGGGAAGAACATTGGAGTAGCCCCAAGGATCTCTTGAGACTCAGAGATGTTTGGGGAGCAGGCCTTACAGCACAGAATGCCTTCTTCAGGTGGATGATGAAGTGATTCAAATGGGGTTGCTTTGGAGCAGCGGGGAAGAACATTGGAGTAGCCCCAGGATATCTTGAGGCTCAGAGATGTTTTGGGGAGCAGGCCTTGCACATTCTTTCTGAGGTAGAGTGATTCAGCTGTCAAACTAGCAACCTAAGAAAAGGACCCTGGAAATTTCCATTTTACATTTTTCTCTTTTTCCTTTTGGAACCTTGTTGGGTCAAAATTAAGTAAAGGATTTTCAAATATTCATTCACTATCAGTACAATGCCACTCCTGGAATCATAGAAATCATTGTTTCCATTATGTACTAGGAAGTTCCTTGGGTGACATATGCTTTGAAACTAAAGATGTCTTCCAATAAAGGATGTTTATCAAGCAATGGAAGTAACACTGCTCAGGATCAACTGAGAAACTTGGGCAAGATCCAGGCTGAGAACCTCTTTCTCCCCCTCTGGCCATACCCTGAGCCTCAACCCCTCACAGGGCCAGAAGCACAGGTTGGCTCATGTCCTGCTTAAGTCTTATTTGCAGACACTGCAGGCTCCCTGGAGCCCACCCTCCCATTGAACTCAGCACGACTTAGCACCTGCCTAGTTTATATAGCACAAGGGAAGACACCTTTTTATTTAAGTAATTAAGCTTTCTCCAATATTGTGTATTCTTTGGGGCAAATGTTTATTTCTATTTTTCAAACATATTGTTGCAAGAGATGGATCCAGGAGGGAACTACCTAAGCTCATTCTTGGGAGTTCCTAGGTCCCCAAATAACACTTGGGGAAGTCGGAAGAAAAAAATTAAATATGACCAATTGCGTAATGCGGTTTAGCATCTTGTAGTTGGCACTTGGACAGCCTGACCCAATTCTAGCAAGCAGTGCCTGTTTGAACCAAAATGTTTGAACCAAAACATCATATATATTTGTTCATCTTCACCTGAGGATATATTTTTTCCATTTAGAGAGAGTGGAAGGGAAGGGAAGAGACAGGGAGAGAGAAACATCAATGTGAGACAGACACATCGATGGGTTGCCTCCTGCATACACCCCAGCTGGGGCCAGGGATCAAGCCTGCAGCCGAGGAGGTATGTGTCCTTGACCAGAATTGAACCTGTGACCCTTCAGTTCTTGGGTGGACGCCCTAACCACTGAGCAAAATTGGCTAGGGCTTACCCAATATTTTTTGACCACCTACTATAGGTCAGAAATTTAAGAAATATAATCTTTGATTTAAAAAAAAATATATATATATACCTACATATATATATATTGATTTCAGAGAAAGGGAGAGGGAGAGATAGAAACATCAATGATAAGAGAGAATCATTGATTGGCTGCCTCCTGCACGCCCCCTACTGGGGATTGAGCCCACATCCTGGGCATGTACCCTTGACCAGAATGGAATCTGGGACCCTTCAGCCCACAGGCTGATGCTCTATCAATTGAGCTAAATTGACTAGGGCGATTTAAAAAAAAACAAACAAACAAACAACAACAACAAAAACAGTACTGAAAGGTAGGTGTTTCTTGTTTTCCCTTAGAAAATTTGCTTTTAAGTACATATTTCCATTTTATAAAAATACTGAGACTTAGAAAATCGGAGCGTGCCTGAGGTCACAGAGCTAATAAGTAGAAGAAATGGGATTTGAACCCACTTCTGTGTGACTCTCAGCCAGTGGTCCATGTTGCTTACTGGCAATAGAGAGGTGGCCGCCTGTCCGGCCCCTTCTTTGTGGAGAAGATGGGCAGGCTGGCTGGATGAGTCGCTGCATGCGGGGAGCTGATTCTGACTGCTATTGTCAGGAATGCTTGGGACCTGGAGTCGCAGTGATATGGAGGAATTCTATCCCTGGCTGTTCCAGACACCCCCTGAGGTCCAAGTCCCTCTGTCAGCAAGTTTATACCAGCGTCAACTGTGTGAACGTTGTATCCTCCAAGGAATTGAATTGAATGTAAGAATGTCTTCAACTGCTCAGTCAAGAGTCCCATGAAAACATACTGGGAAAGATCATTTACCACTTTCTGCTGAGCCCTGGCCACACTCCTCTGGCATGTGCTGGCTCTTATTTGTGTCAGTCAAATACTGCAGTCCTTGGACATCTTGCCTTGAACCCTCTCGTGAGCTAATCTGTGTGAGTAATTAAAACCATCTGCTCCATAGTTCCTAGACTTCACGTGGGTGAGGTTTTCACAGAATCCTTTCCAAGGTGGGCCTTCCCCCTGTGGGCGGTCCTCCGCGTGCCTGGAGAGGGTTGGTGAGACCTGAGCTGCAGAGATGCTGGCTGTGGTCAGGCAGAGGGTGGCCCTGGAGTTTCCATGGTGGGTGGTAGTGCAGTCTCACTGGTGCAGGCTCTTCCTGGGTTGCCAATGACCTTGGAGATTTTCAAAGGTGAAGGTTGAGAATAGATCTTCCTGTTTAAAAACTCTCCCAACTGCGTATCACATAAATGTTTCCTCCAGGCCTTTTTTATTATTATTTATTTTTATCCTTACCCGAGGATATGTTTTTATTGATTTTAGAGAGAGAGGAGGGAAACACCCATCGTTTGGCTCCCATACGTGCCCCAACTGGGCATCAAACACGCAACCTAGGGCCCTGACTAGGAATCGAACCCACAACTTTTTGGTGTAGGGAACAACACTCCAACCAGCTAAGCCACCTGGCTAAGGGCTCCACCAGGCTTTTTGATGTCTTTAGAGAAATACAACTCTTTGAGAGAAGAGTAAGAGCAGGTGTGAGGAGGAGAAATGTGTCCTCCATCAATCGAAATGTCATCAAATGTTCAGAAGGGTCAAAGGAGAATGAATTTACCATATTTGTTTATGATTTGAGACATAGTGTAAGTCTGTGGGGTTTTTTTTTATTTGAAATGGAAAACTTTTGTATGACAGCTTTGCATTCTGCTTTTTAAATATTTTTAATTTTATTTTTCAATTACATTCAATATTATTTTGTATTAGTTTCAGGTGTACAGTGGTTGGGCAATCATATACATTACAAAGAGATCCCCCTGATATTTCAAGTATTCACCTGGCCCCATACATAGTTATTACAATATTATTGACTATATTCCCTATGCTGTACTTTACATCCCCATGCCTATACCATAACTACCATTTTGTATTTCTTAATCCCTTCACCTTTTTCACCCTGCCCCCCTCCCCTCTCCCCTTTGGCAACATCAGTCTGTCCAACACACTTTTAACAAGCGCCTGACCTGTGCTAGGCTGGGGCCCACAGCACCCCTGCAACGTTAGCAGAGAGAGGACTTCTTCAGCCACCAGGAAACAGCCTGACCCACCCCGGTTGGCAGGCGCCCACCTGGCGCGGCTCCAGCACAGCTGCTGCAGGCTGGTGGGAAAAGCCAGGCGCAAAGCCTGTGGGCAGTTCCCGCCTCGGGACCCTGGTAGGACCCTGGTAGGCCCCTGGTAGGCCATGCCTGCGCCCCGCAGGCTCACACATGCCACTGCCCCCCCAGCCACAGGACCACCCGGGCCCGAGCTCCTATGGACTGCAGAGTTCGTCCCGGTGCCACCCTCAGCAGTTGGACTGACATTGTCCTCTGCACCAGCCAGGGCTCAGGTCTAAATGCATCATCTGGGTGGCAGGTGGCCCATGCTGCCAATGCCCAGGTGAACCAGCTGAGCTGCTGCGGTGGGACCACCCTGAGCTGTTTCCCCACAGGCCACCTCACCCCCTGCAGCTAGGGGCTGGGATGGAGGGCTGCACCTGAGCTCAAGCTCAGACCTGCGACAGCCACCAGGAAACAGCCTGACCCAGCCGTGGGCAAACTACGGCCCGCGGGCTGGATCCGGCCGTTTGAAATGAATAAAACTAAAAAAAAAAAAAAGAACCAGCTGAGCTGCAGCGGTGGGACCACCCTGAGCTGGTTCCCCACAGGCCACCTCACCCCCTGCAGCTAGGGTCTGGGATGGAGGGGCTGCACCTGAGCTCAAGCTCAGACCCGCAACAGCCCCCAGGAAACAGCCTGACCTATCCTGGTTGGCAGGCGACCACCAGGGGAGCGGGCAAGGCCTCGGGTCTGCAGTGGGTTATGGTAGAATGAAGGCCTCGTGGAAGGGGTGGCCCGGCACTCCATCTACCCAAGCTCTGCTCTGGACGTTGGCTTCTACCTGAAGGTTTTTCGCTCCTGAGGGCTGCATGGATGCCCATGAAAAATGAATTTTGACAAAGCATTAAGGGAAAAATGGACATTTTGTTTTTAAATGTTCAGTTTCTTTAAATATATATTTTTTTATTGATTTCAGAGAGGAAGGGAGAGGGAGAGAGAGTGATAGAAACATCAATGATGAGAGAGAATCATTGATCGGCTACCTCCTGCTGCCCCCCACTGGGGATCGAGCCTGCAACCTGGGCATGTGCCCCTGACAGAATCAAACCTGGGACTCTTCAGTTCACAGGCCGACCCTCTATCCACTGAGCCAAACCAGCTAGAGCAAATGAAAGATGAGCATTTAATAGAAAAAGGGATAAAAAACATGAAGAGGCAATATCCTAAAAAAAGCAATATAAGTGACCAATAAGCGGGGGTGAGGGGGTCAGGGGGGCCCAAGGCTCAACCTCACTAGCAACAAAAGAAATGCTAGTCACGACAAGATACCTTTTTCTGCTTATCAGGTGGGAGAAAGTTTGAAAACATGGTCATAGCTGGAATGTTTGAGGATATGGGGAACCTACATCCTGCCGTTGACATGAATATTGGCACAGTCTTTCTGAAGGGCAGTTAATATACAAAAGTGTTCACTTTTCACCAGCTCTTTGACCCAGCAATTTTACTATTGGGAATTTATTCCAAGACGGTGGACAGTTTAGCAACAAAGATATTAATTTCAACCATCTTTATAGCAGTAAAAACAAAAAATAGTGATAGCCCTGGCCAGGTAGCTCAGTTGGTGAGAGCGTCATCCTGATACTCCAAGGTGTGAGTTCGATCCCCGGTCCGGACACATACAAGAATCAACCGATGAATGCATGAATAAGTGGTACAACAAATTGATGTTTCTCTCTCTCTCTCTCAAGTCAATCAATAAATTAAAAATTAAGAAAAAAAGTGATAAGATTATTGTAACCGAAACCCAAGTTCTGTTGCCTGCCGCCACAAAAACCAAACTCATTACACAGAGCGGGACTCTTGTCACAAAGCCCATCTCCCCATCCCAGAGCAGGCAGAGGTTTTTGTAAGGAGGGGGAGGCAAGTCAGAACAAAGAGATCAAGGGGAGGGGGTTGAAAAGTTCTCTACGTGCAGGCCAGACAGTCATTCCCATCAGGACCTGGAAACCGGTCAAGAGATGGTCTGCTGTGCATCATCCTGGCCTGCATCATCCTGGTTCTCTGTTTGAAGGTCAGCAAACTTCCCGGAACTGGGCTCACTGCAGGCCGGAGTCTTTATCTTCTGGTTAGTTCCTAGGCTTCTTATACAAACATGCTGCAAGCTACCTGTTAGTCAGAGTCAGCATCTACAGAAACAATGTCAAATGAATGGTGGGGTGGGTTACAGTTCCCACTGCTACATTATAAGATGGAATATTGAGGCCCTAGCTGGTTTGGCTCAGTGAATAGAGCGTCGGCCTGTGGACTGAAGGGCACATGCCCGGGTTGTGGGCTTGATCCCCAGTAGGGAGCGTGCAGGAGGCAGCCGATCAATGATTCTCTCGCATCATTGATTTTTCTATCTTTATCTATCCCTCCCTCTCTGAAATCAATAAAAATATATTTTTTAAAAAGATTGAATACTGTGTAATAAAAGTTTCATAAAATAAGAGACAATGAGGCATAATGTTTGCAATATACTGTGAAATGTGAAGAGCAGTTTACAAAGCACTATGTAGATGATTCCAGTTTTTTAAAAATTTTATTTTATTGTTGAAAGTATTACAAATGTCCCCTCTTTTCCCCCCTCTGCCCTGCCTCCACCCATCTCCCACCCCACCCCACGCCTTCACCTGCCTATTGTCTGTGTCCATGGGCTTATAAATTCTTTGGTTAATCTCTTCCCACCCTCCTTCCCGCCCTCCCTCAGATCTGTTAGTCTGTTTCACGCTTCCATGTCACTGGTCCTATCTTGTTCATCAATTTATTTTGTTCCTTACACTCCACATATAAGTGAGATCATGTGATATTTGATGATTCCAATTTTGAAAAGCAAATATTTATGTACAGAAAAGGGTTGTAAGAGGTACACACCACAGTGGTATTGACAGTTACCTCTGACAGTGGTGCTGCAAATGATTTTCTTTCTTTTACTTATGGCATTGTCCACATTTTTATCACCAGCTGGTATAACTTTGGCAATAAGAAGCAACAACAACAAAACCCCATAAAAGTTATTTTTAAAAGAGGAGAGAAGCAGCTGGGTGCAATCATTTACAATTCCCCAGAGCAAGGAGTAGGAGAAAGCCGTACAAAAGAAGCAAACATTTCAGGAGCACTTTTCTAGAAAGATTTAGGAGTTGAACACTGGCCATTCCCACAGATTAGAGATTCCAAGATGATGGGTGGAGCAGTTTATAGATATGCACACCCAGAGATTAAGATTTCTTTTTTAAAAATGAAGGAGCACTTCTTTTCATTTCTTTTTGAGATAAGAATAGGCGGACTGGAGGCCTCTGTAGCTCTGGTGAGAGGGAGACCGTGGGAGGTAGTAGGCACGGGCTGGCCTGCGGGGAAGCTGTCTGGGGCAGTAAGCACAGCAGCGAAGGACACAGCCCAGGTCAGCCTGCTGCCCTCGTCCACATCCTGGCTTGCCACTTACCATCGGTGCAACCTCAGAAAACTCGCTGAACCCCTCTATGCCTCCTATCCTCCTGGGCTAACAATGGTGTTTATTAAATGAATGAATGCCCTAATAATTCATTTTCCCTTTTATCGCATTTGCAAATATTTGTAGATTTTCTAGCTATTCTCTTATCATTGGTTGATAGCTTAATTCTATTATAGTCAGGCAACACATTCGGTGTGATTTCATTAAATGTGGTGAATCTTGCTTTATGACCCAACTTAGGGTCCCTTTGGGTTAATTTTGCATGTGAACTTGAAGTGAATCTGTCTTCTGTGGTCCTTGAATACGGTTGATAAAACCTTGTCAATTAGCCACGTTTGTTAATCATGTCCTTCACATCTTCAGTGCAAGGATCTTTTTGCCTGCTCCATCAGTGACTGACAGAGGTGTGTAGAACCTCCCTCTGTGATTACAGATTTCTCAATTTTTTCCTGTTACATCTGTCAATATTTATTTTATTCATATTGAATCTTTGTCTTCTTGGCAGATTGGCTCTTGCATCAGCATAATCTGTCCCTTTTTGTCTACAGTAATGTTTCTTGTCTGAAAGTGACTTTATCTGACTTCGTACCAGGTATTGTCTGCATTGAATATCTTTTTCCATCCTTTTACTGTAAACCTCTGTCTTCTGAAAAAACATAAAGTAATATTGTTTTGTTAAATCATCTGATGTCATTCTTGATATATTTGGGTTTAAATCCACCATCTTACTATTTTTTTTTATTGTGACAACTATTTTGTGTTACTTTTTCCTCTACTTTAATTTGGATTAATCAGTATCTGTAATAATATAAAAGCATATGCTAATTAGACTGGATAGCCTGACGTCCTTCTGGATGAAGTTGTGGTGGCGGGGGCCGAGGCAGAGGCGGTTAGAGGTGATGAGGCAGGGAGGCATGGTGGTTAGGGGTGATCAGGCAAGCAGGCAGGCAGGCAAGCAGTTAGGAGCCAGCGGTCCTGGATTGCAGGATTGGGCCTAACCTGGCAGTTGGACTTCCCCTGAGGGGTCTTGGATTGGAAGAGGGTGCAGGCCGGGCTGAGGGATCCCTCCCCCTTGCACAGATTTTGTGCACCGAGCCTCTAGTTTTTTTATAATTTCATCACCCCTCCCCTTAGTACCCTCTTCATGCTACTTTGCTTTTACTCTTATGGTGATTACAACATGCACCTATTAGACTTTACAAAGTCTAATAGAAAATAGTACTTTTACCACTTCCAGACAATGCAAGAACCTTGAAACGCGGTTCATTTAACCCCCTCCTACCTTTTGTGCTGTTGTTGCTATGCTTTTAATGATGCATAGACAAAAGTGGGCAAAATGAGCTTTACAGTTGTGGGTATGCAAAACAGAGTTTATTCTTGTATTATTATTATTTATTAATTATTGTATTACTTATTTGTATTATAACTGTAAACCTACTTGTGCCCACCCATATTTTAAACCCCATGAGTCATTTTATTGTTTTCACAGGTTGATCCTCATTTAGATTTACCTACATAGCTGCCCCTCCTATACCCTCATTCCTCCTCTCCTCCATACTAATATTTTGGATCAGTTTTCCTTTGGCCTGAAGAACTTTTTTTACTATTAACATTTTAGGGATCCTCTGCTAACAAATTCTCTCCATTTTCGTTTGTCTGCAATGTCATTGTTTTACCTTCATTCTCTCCAGCAGTTCCAGAATTCTAGGTTGACTGCTATTGTTTTCATCCTTTTGAAAATGTCATGCCATTGCCTCCCTCGTCTCCTTGTTTTCTGTTAAGAGTTCAGCTGTTGGACTTCTGTTGATCCTTTGAAGGTAATGCTCCTTTTATACTCTGGCTGCTTTTAAGGTTTTCTGCCTTGGATTTTCTGCAGCTGGGTTTTGACGTGCTCAGACGTGGTTTCTATGTAAACTATACTGCTTGGGCTGATAATCTGTCATCAATTTTAAATAATTCTTGGCTGTTATCTCTTCAAACAGTTCTTTCCTACGTTCTCTCTCTCTCTCCTCTCCTGGGGAATTCCAAGTATGTGGATGCCAGAGCTTTCTAACAATAGAGCACAGCTCTGCTCTAACTTGGGCCCCTTCCACTCCAGCCGGGGCCTAATTAACAGAGCCCCACCTCCTGTTAGAAGGCTCTGAACTCCTGGTTTTGTTCTGGGAGGCTGCCCCAAGCAAGCTCCTCAGCCTCCTGGCCAATGCCTAGGGAACTAGCGAATGCCTGGAGGGGAAAAGCAGACAGAGGTGCTGGGCTCACCTCAGTACACTTCCTATCTCTCGGGATTCTTGACTCTTGCTGCCTCTAGGGTTCCAGTGTCTTCAAATATATGCCTTCAGAACTTTATCTGCCTATTCCAGTTTATCTAATACAAGCTGGTCTGCCGAAGCCAGAAACATGAGGTGCTGTGTGTAAAAGACACAGTGATGGCTTTTGCCCCTTGGGGCCGCAGCTGTGAAACTGCCTCTCGCCAAGTGACATCATCCCTCCCGGGCAGCTCTGGGCAGTTATCTGGTCCTTCGTTGATGGTGGTGAGCCATGAGGAGTACAATTAGCCTACCCTCTGGACCTGGTTAAAATGAAATGTACTATGTCACCCTTTAGTTTCCACCTCCTGGTCCTGGTTTTGTGTTTGGGGGCCCCATATGCCAAGCGTATTTCCTTTTCCACGAGACACACCTGCAGTCCCTTTAAGATAGTTGTTCCCTCTCTCTGAATTATGAAAGGGCCAAGGCACATGATCTTGTTTTATGACCTTACTCTGGAACTCTGGGAGGCAGGCTCAGTCTGGGCCTGGTGACCATGATCTTGAGAATTTTACATTTTTATTTATCAGATGCTCCTGTAGTGTTTGTTAGATGTCATTCATTCCATCTTCAGAACAATGCTATGAGCTAGATATAATTATCATCCACTCCACATACGGGAAACTGAAGCACAGAGAAGGGAAGCATTTTGCCCAAGGTCGTAGAGCTAGTAAGGGCCAGAATGCGGATTCAAACTCCGATTATCTGGCTCCAGAATCCGCTCTTCCCCACTCGGCTGTCCAGCCCTCCTTTCCCCGATGACAGGCCACTCGGCCTCTTTTCAGTTTGCCCTGAAGAACTTTATGCCTCTCCTCTGTGCAAAGAGCAGGCCGCTCTCAGCCCTTGCACCCCTCGGGGACAGGATCTATGAACTGTCACCAGGGCACCCTTGGCCTCCCCGAGGGTGAGATGTGCGTGAAGGCTGCACTCTGAGGCTGCTGCTTGCAGAAGCCACAGTTCAGCCAAGGACAAGCGCTGTGTCCAGCTGTTCAAGGGGCTTTGCTACTGACCTTCTCACTCTGCGGCCTCAGCCGTCTCGTGGTCCAGAGTATAAGACATGCTGCGGCCAGAGGCACGGTGGGCGTGTGCTGGTGTCTGAAGGCAGAGCCCAGGGGGTCAGATGTGTGCGCAGAGGGAACAGCTGCCCAGGAGCAAGTAGGGACAGACTCCAGGCCTCCCGCTGTTATTCTCAGCCCCCGGAAGAGGCTACTTCCATCCAGGTCAGCAAAGATCCAGAGGGAGGGAGGACCTTACATGGGAGTCCCCGAGAGTCATGTAGCATTTCCCCGGCGGCTTGGGCCCTGGAACAAATCACCCTCTCATTCAAGAAACAGGTCCATGAACCTATACTGTTCACTCTGGAGGAGCCAGAGAAGTCCTGCCCTTAAGAAGTTTGTGACCTTCTTGGGGACGTCTGGGAAGGGTGAGAAGAATGTCTCGATAATAAGCCTGTCTTGGAAGCGGATGTTGCCCAAGGAGGGATCTGAGCTGTGCCCTGGAGCTTGAGAAGGTGTAAGAGGTGGGCAGAGAGAGAGTGCTGGGGACCCTCTGCTAGCCCTTCCCACCTGCTCTCTCCCTCCACCACCCCCTGTGCCCAGGAGGCCAACCCATGCAGACTCCACCAATGGGCTTGGGTTTGCCCAATGGGAGGCACCGGAGGGGAGAGAGGAGGAGAGTGAAGCCCCTGCCTCTGTTGCTGTGGGTTGGCTCTGAGACCCCTCCCTAAGGCCACAGCTCCAAACAGGTGGCCCTCTGAGCTTAGCCACTCTCGCCAGCTCTGGTAACCACGTCCTCCCTGCGCTTCCAGCCTGGGTGCCAACAGCGCCTCTCTATGGCCAGCCCAGGTATTACTGTTATCTTTGCTCCTAGCTCTGTAAATAGTCTTTTTTAAAAAAAATTTTGTTTTATTGCTTAAAGTATTACAAAGAGTATTACATATGTCTCCTTTTTTTCCCCCCTTGACCCTCCCTGGCCTCCCCTACCCCCCAGTGTCTTGTGTCCATTGGTTATGCTTATATGCATGCATACAAGTCCTTCGGTTGATCTCTTACTCACCTCCCCAAACCTCCCCGGCCCCTTCCCGCTGTAGTTTGACAGTCTGTTCGATGCTGCTCTGCCTCTGTATCTATTTTTGTTCATCAGTTTATAATGGTCTTTATTATCCATAAATGAGTGAGATCATGTG
>NW_005357075.1:429731-431357 GCF_000412655.1 Myotis brandtii
AGTTGTATGAGTTCCCTATAAATGTTGGAGATTAAATCCTTATTGGTGATAACATTGGCGCAAATATGTTCCCATGCAGTGGGCTTTCTTGTTGTTTTGTTGATGGTTTCTTTTGCTGTACAGAAGCTTTTTATTTTGATGTAAATAGTCTTTTAAAACACTCGCCTCAAATGAAGTCTTCGTGTGCTTCATTTTCTGCCAGGAATCTTGTGGGGAAAAAAGCAATTCAGAGATAGGGGAAGGTGGGTGGGCAGAGGGGGAGGGAGTGCACAGACCTTTCTGGCTGAAATGAAAGGTGAAAGAAGAGAGGAAGTTGGAGTCAGAGTGTGAAGGGCTTTACCTACTAAGCAAAGGAGAAGACAGTGATGGCGAACCTTTTGAGCTCGGCGTGTCAGCATTTTGAAAAACCCTAACTTAACTCTGGTGCCGTGTCACATATAGAAATTTTTTGATATTTGCAACCATAGTAAAACAAAGACTTATATTTTTGATATTTATTTTATATATTTAAATGCCATTTAACAAAGAAAAATCAACCAAAAAAATGAGTTCACGTGTCACCTCCGACATGCGTGTCATAGGTTCGCCATCACTGGAGTAGGAAGTCCCTGGAGATTCTGGAGAGTTCTGTAACCCGCATCTCTCCTCTCTTCTAGGAGACTCCTGCCTGTAGGCCGAAGCACCCACTGCCTTCCCCGCTCCGAGAGGCTGTCCAGCCAGAGGGTAGGCATGGCGAGGCTGGGAGGCCCCTGCCTCTGCAGCTGCCTGGCTGTGCTCTCCCTCCTCCCCTTGCGGAGCCTGGCGCAGTACGAGAGCTGGCCCCACTACCCGGAGTACTTCCAGCAGCCCGCGCCCGAGTACCACCGGCCTCAGGTGCCCTCCGATGTCCCCAAGATCCAGCTGCGCCTGGCGGGGCAGAAGAGGAAGCACAGTGAGGGGCGGGTGGAGGTGTACTATCAGGGCCAGTGGGGCACCGTGTGCGATGATGACTTCTCCATCCATGCTGCCCACGTCGTCTGCCGGGAGCTGGGATACGTGGAGGCCAAGTCCTGGACGCCCGGCTCCTCCTATGGCAAAGGGGAAGGTAACACTCTGTGCTTTGGAACTAGTGCGCGTCCCCTGGAAACCCCGGGATGGGCTGCATGCGGTTAGCCTGGGAAAGGAATCTGCAGTCGCTGTCAAGTCTGAATTCCTGATAATTCCATCTGGGCAGCCTTCTGCGTTTGTGCAAGAAGGTGGGAGTGGCTGGTGCTGGGGAACCCTACAGTGACCAACGGGCCTGCTTGCCGGATTCCCCGGTTTTAGTGCGCAAAGTCTGGTGTCCTCGGTGAAC
This sequence comes from Myotis brandtii, assembly GCF_000412655.1. Classification (NCBI taxonomy): domain Eukaryota; kingdom Metazoa; phylum Chordata; class Mammalia; order Chiroptera; family Vespertilionidae; genus Myotis; species Myotis brandtii. The sequence continues at coordinate 431,065 of NW_005357075.1, forward strand.
CAAACTGGTGGGTGCCTGAGGCAGGGGCTGAGTCAATCTGTGCTCCTCTCCCCCAGCATGTGGCCTGGCTGGGACTGCAGCGGCCAGCAGAGCTGGTGCCTTCCTCCCCACCAACCTTCCAAGGGCTTCCTTCTGCTCTTTCTCACAAAGACTGCCAGAGGCCACATTCTGACTCCACAAGCTCCTGTCCCTAGTTCAACACTCAGGTGCTATTTTGAGCTTGGCCATAGCAGGAACATAGTTGCTTTGGGTTAATCACTAACTAGAGGCCCGGTGCATGAAATTCATGCACT
>NW_005357075.1:432197-434138 GCF_000412655.1 Myotis brandtii
CTGAAATCAATATATATATATATATATAAAGAAATTTTGAAACTTTCACAGTTTATGAGCCCAAGTTGGAAAGTAAATTCAGATGGAGAGCATTATTTAAAAAAAAAAATAATCCAGGCGGAGAGTTGGCATCCCTGAATTGGTAAAGCAACTTGACTGCCTAGACGAAAGCAGAGGTGCCCAGAGTCTCATCTGGGACCAGTGGAGTAATGCCAGCTGACGGCATAAGCCTCCCTGGGGGGCCTAACCCATGGTATTCTGGGCTAGGGTCTGGGCTGGAGTCTAGGACCCTGTGGCTTTTGGAAACCTCCCAAGTGACTGTGTACATAGCCAGGTGAATTGGTAAAGCAACTTGACTGCCTAGACGAAAGCAGAGGTGCCCAGAGTCTCATCTGGGACCAGTGGAGTAATGCCAGCTGACGGCATAAGCCTCCCTGGGGGGCCTAACCCATGGTATTCTGGGCTAGGGTCTGGGCTGGAGTCTAGGACCCTGTGGCTTTTGGAAACCTCCCAAGTGACTGTGTACATAGCCAGGTTTGGGGTTCAGTGAATTAGATCATTGTTATGGTCCCTTGCAACCCTGGCTTTCTGTTATTCTAGAAGTTATCGGAGAAAGGAAACCCCATGTCATGCATGTCTCACTTCTGTGCAATTGAACATATCCTGTTGGAGTAACCGCACTTAGAGTGACATGTTCTCTGATGCTGACTCTGGGTTTCTAGGAGGAACCAGTTAGCAAGTGCTGGGCTCTTAAACCCATTTCCTGTCTTCTTTATAAAACTCCAGACACTTCTCTGTAGTCACACATCTCTGTTTATTCTGCTAGTTGAGTGATCTGGGGGTAACATCAACTTTGTTTTCTATTCCAGGCTGTCTAAGCCTAAATATTTTATTTATTTTATTATTTTCAATGTGTTTTTTTAATTGATTTTAGAAATAGAGGAAGGGAGAGGGAGAGAGAGCTAGAAACATCGATAAGAATAACAACATCCATCCACTGCCCCCTGCACGCCCCCTACTGGGGATTAAGCCTGCAACCTGGGCATGTGCCTTGACTGGGAATCGAACTCGTGACCACTTGGTACGTCGGTCAACGCTCAACTACTGAGCCACACCGGCCGGGCTAAGCCTAAATATTTATAACAAGTACTTTCTAATGACTGTGGGGTTTGTTTGTTTTTTACAGTGATAATTTTATTTTATTTCTACCCAAACTTAAAAATTACCTGTGATCAGACAAAATGGGTGTGGTCCCCCCTCCACTTTCATCTGCCCAGGAGTGGGCAAGGGGTGGCTGGAGAGGTGGTGATCTGGCTCAGATTTTGTCATTCAGGTTTGATGATGGGAGAAAAGTTCAAAGGAGTAGAGGAATTCAAATCATGGTCCATGGAAGGTGCTGCATGGAGGAGTGACGGATAGTCGCAAGCTGGGATCAATGGATTGTGGGTCTCTGCAGAGATTGCAATGCTAGAAGAAGTCTGCTAGAGAGATGGGGTAGGGACATGGGCACAGGGCACAAGGATACAAATGGAGATGGGGGGTATGGTTATTGGTAATGACAAGGTCTATGGCTATGGGATAGTAGCTGACATAGGGTGGAGGAAAGTCACAGGAGAGGAGGTTGAGTGACAATGAGTCCAAAAGTACTGGAAAGGTAATCTGTGTGCATATTGAAACCATCAAGACATAGGAAAGAAGTATCAAAGAGAGGAAGGGAGAAACAGATGCTATAATAATTTAACATGCTATCCATATAAAGTGGTAAATTGATTTATATGATGGGAGACCTTTTAAATATAAATATTTGATTTAATCCAGTGGTTCTCAACCTTGGCTGCACATTAGAATCATCTGGGAATCTTTTTAAAATCCTGATTTCTGGGCCTCATCCTCCGGAAATTCTGTTTCTTTGTTACTAATGTTGTGGCCCCACCCCATAAC
>NW_005357075.1:434522-448663 GCF_000412655.1 Myotis brandtii
AAACTGCAGCTCGTGAGCCTCATGCGGCTCTTTGGCTCCTTGAGGGTGGCTCTTCCACAAAATACTGACTTCTGTGCATGGGCTATGAAGTTTCAATCCCACTGTACATGCGCGCCTGCACGTGGTATTTTGTGGAAGAGCCACACTCAAGGGGCCAAAGAGCCTAATGTGGCTGGCGAGCCGCAGTTTGCCGACCACTGCCCTAGGCTGACCCCGAGAGTCAGCTCTATGGAAGAGCTGGGATGCATAGCTGCTCCCCTCTGAGGAGATCCTCCAGGAGGGCTCTGTCACCTACTCCTCTCAAGGTCACGGTGTAGTAAGGAAGCCAGGGAGTCCCCACAGCTCCTGGGTCTTCCAGCCTGGCCTGTCCACAGTCTTTTCTCTCAAAGCGCCTCCAGCCCTGTTAGAAGGTTCTAGAGGGACAGCTGCCCACTGCCCAGTGCAGATCAGTGACAACGCCCGCAGGTGACCAAGTGAGGCCCCGAAGATTCTAACTTGAACAATTTCCATTTCCCTGACAGACCCTGAGAGTCAGCTCTGTAGAAGAGCTGGGATGCGCAGCTGCTCCCCTCTGAGGAGACCCTCCAGGAGGGCTCACTGTCACCTACTCCTCTCAAGGTGACGGAAGATTCTAACTTGAACAATTTCCATTTCCCTGACAGCTCTGGTACTCAAGTAGAAATTCATTTCTGACCTCCCTCTTCCAAATGGTCTGTGGATGTGTTTATACATCTCTTCTGCTTATGTCAGAAGCATTTCTTAGAGTACGTGAGTGGAAAGGGAGAAATGAAGTTTTGCTTCTGATTGATTGGCTTTTGTGTCCAAGGTTTGACCCCCCACCATGTGACCCAAATGCCACCTTCCTAGCAGCTGGTAGATGGCATCTGCTGCACTGAGCCTCGATTTGCCTCCAGTGGGCAGAGCCAGGGCTGGCCACTTTGGAATCAGGACAGTCTAGTTGATGGGCACTAAGTAAACAGGAAAGAAATTGTAATGAATTCAGGCCACACGAGAATACACGCATGGTGATGCTGTCTTGGGCTACAGAGAAGTTTGTATTTCCACCATCTAAGAAAAAAATAACTGGTGAGAATGTGCAAAGAGTAGAATAATTGGGGGTGAATTGAAGCTTCTTAAGAAAGCAGTTCTGCCCGGCCGGTGTGGCTCAGTGGTCAAGCGGTGACCCATGAATCAGGAGGTCACGGTTCGATTCCCGATCAGGGCACATGCCCAGGTGGTGGGTTCGATCCCCCATGTGGGGCGTGCGGGAGGCAGCCGGTCAATGGTTCTCTCTAATCATTGATGTTTTTATCTCTCCCTCTCCCTTCCTCTCTCTGAAATTAATAAAACATTAAAAAAGAAAGAAAGAAAGCAGTTCTTTGAGGTTAAGTTAGTTCCCACGAACACTCCAGGGACTAATTGCAAACATTCCTATGAGAAGTTAAGCAGACCTTGGTGTAAATTTTTTAGCCTTTCACACTGCCTTTAGCCGTGTGCTATCTGGCTCCTCATCCCCTTCGCAAGGGTGGTTCCTCTCATTGCAGACGGGATAAGGGCGCTGTTTCTCTCCACCGCCTCTGTCCCTTCAGCAACTTTGCTTCAGAACGTTCCCGGGAAGAGGCCGAGTCCACCGTGGAGGGTCTTGTCCTTGCTGCTACTTAGCAAGACAAACATTGGTTTGTTGTTGAAACAGCAATCGAGTAGGGAGCATATGTTTCAGTGGAGCTTGATGGCTTGGAAACCAGGCCAAATTGAGAAACCAGTTGGAAAACCTCAGCCCAGATGTTTTCAATAGCTCTTTGTTCCCCTCACTGCGTCCAAAGCACTCCTGTTGGAGCCCTGACCAGCCATCGGTCACAGTGGACACGTTTCATCAGGGCCTCGATGTCAGGAGACTGGCCTGCGTTCTCCCTGACCTTCAGGGCCCCAGGGTCTCCTTGGTTTTCTCATCTCTACAATGGGAGTGTTTTTATCTGCTTCGTCCTGGCATCATGGAAAGAACAGTATTCATTGTTTTTCTGACCTACTGGGAGAAAGGAAAAGGGAGGTTGAAAATGTACTAGGAGCAAGATTATCTCATTGAGTATCCATGGCAACCTATTTGTTGGGTGTCATTGTTTTCACTTTGGAAATGGGGAACAGGCTTGTTTAAGTAGTTGACCGAGTCATGAAGTACCCCAGCCTGAGAGAGAATGGGAAACCCTGTTATCTGACCTCATTATACTATAGCGTTCTACATGGAGCATTAAGAAGAGTGACAGGCTTAGCTGATTTTGTTTCCTTTCATGTTGTAGTGGCACTTATAAAAATCACTATTTGAAACACCCTGTGGCACTTTAAAAATTTTTTATTTTAATTATGGTAAAATACACATAACATTAAAAAACATGCCATCTTGCCCTAGCCAGTTTTCTCAGTGGTTAGAGCATCGGCCTGCACACTGAAATGTCCTGGGTTCAATTCGGTCAAGGGCACATGCCTGGGTTGTGGATTTGATGAGGGGCATGCAGGAGGCAGCCGATCAATGATTCTCATCATTGATGTTTCAATCTCTCTCTCCCTCTCCCTTTCTCTCTGAAATCAATAAAAATATTAAAAACATACATACACACAAACATGCCACCTTGACTAGTTTCCAGTGTACAGTTGGGTAGTGTTAAGCTCATTCACATGGTGGTGCGACCATCTCCAGAACACTTCTTATCTTGGGAAACTGAAACTCTGTCCCCATTGAACAACCACTCCCCATCCCGACTCCTCCAGCCCTGGCAGCCACCACTCTATGTTTGTCTCTATGCATTTTGACTACACGAGGTACCTAGTAAGTGGAAACATGCTGATTTGCCTTTTTTATTTTTTATTTTTTAGAATTTCCTTCCTTTTTAAGGCTGAATAATATTCCCCTGTATGGATATACCACTTCTTGGCTATTGTGAATAATAATGTAAGATACATGGGTGTGCTAATATCTCTTTGAGGCCCTGCTTTCAATTCTTCTGGGACTTGCAGGATCATATAGCAATTCTGTTTTTAATATCTTAAGGAACTACCATGCTCTTTTCCATGGTGAGTGCACCATTTTATGGTTCCACCAATAGTGCACAGGGGTTCCAATTTCTCCACATCCTGTCACCTGACTTCTGAAAAGTAAGGAGGTGGCTCTGTGGGTTAGTCTTGGAGTCAGTGGATGGAAGTTTCAGGCAGTGAGAACACTGAACGGACCAGGGCACCAGGCTCAGGGGGTGGCCTGCAGAGTGAGTTGCCCTCTGAGCCAGAGTTCTGCGTCTGTAAAGTGTGAATAACAAGGTCACCTCATCCTCTTCCTTGAAGTATGGGGAAGTCAGGGGAGGTGACACAAGGAAATGCCTTCAAAGCCTCAAGTGCAGGATGGCTGAGGGGTCACGGTCCAGCCTCTGCTACAGGTGAAGGTGAGTCTGGCTTGCATCATAGTATAACTATCATCATCATCATCATCATCATCATCGCTATCATTTTTCAGTAACTATGGGCCAACAATAAACTAGACATGTGCCATGTATTATGTCTCCTGCCCACACTCCTGCGATTCAAGTGTCTTTATTATCTCCACTTTACTGATGAGGAAAAGGCTTCAACCAAAGCTGAGCCAGAATTCAAATCTAGCTTAGTATCCGAAGTCCCCACTCCTTCCCCTACAACATGTCACATCCGGGCTCAACGCTGATTTCTACCCTGATCATGTTCAATCTACCACATCCCTCTGGCAAGGGAATCCAGATGGTCTAGAACTATGTGCAATATCTTAACATGCTAAACATCAATTGATGACCACACACAGCTTCCCAGATTAGAGAAAAATTCTCTTTCTGTGTACAACTTTGGTGCCCCCCCCCCCAACATTCAAACCTACTTTGACATCGCACTTGGTTTTTCTCTTCTCTGCTTCCTTCAGGGCCCATCTGGTTGGACAATGTCTACTGCACCGGCAAAGAGGCAACCCTCGCAGCCTGCACCTCCAATGGCTGGGGTGTCACCGACTGCAAGCACACAGAGGACGTGGGTGTGGTGTGCAGTGAGAAAAGGATTCCTGGGTTCAAATTCGACAATTCGTTGATCAACCACGTAGAGGCAAGTCGTGTTCTTGAGGACTCCTTCATGTGGATGTTTTCTTTTTCTCTTTTTAATATGTTTTTATTGTTTTCAGAGAGAGGGAGAGAGAGATATATAGAAACATCAGTGATGAGAGAGAATCATTGACCAGCTGCCTCCTGCACACCCCACACTGGGGATTGAGCCTGCAACCCAGGCATGTGCCCTGGGTCGACACTCAACCACTGAGCCACACTGGTTGGGCAGATGTTTCCTTTTCTACATGTAGCTCACTTTTCACTTACTGATTTCAAGAAGTGTGTGAGCACTAAGGAGGGGGACCAAGCCAACGTGATTTGGTGTGGGGGCCGTTGAGGGAGGATTTCTGGAGAAGGGGATGCCATCAGTGGGGAAAGGGCATCAGTGGGGAATGGCTTGGGCAAAGGCACAGAGGCATGGAGGTGTGAACTGGGGATCAGCAGGCCAGTACTGCTCAAGAAAAATGTGAATCTGGGGGTCATGAGAAGTGCAACTGGAAAGGTGGGCATGAAAGGCCTTCTGTGCTATGTTCGGGAGCTTGCCCTTTGGACTAGGGAAATGTATTAGCTATCAGTTGCTACGTAACAAGTTACCACCCAGATTTGGCAGCTTCACACCACAAACTTTTACTATCTCACATAGACCGTAGGGTCGGGAATCCAGGAGTGGCTTAGCTGGTTGATTCTGCTCAGAGTCTCTGATGAGGTTGCAGTCGGGCTGCTGGGGCTGGGAGATCCTCTCCCGAGTTGACTCATGTGGTTGTTGGCAGGCTGTAGTTTCTTTCTGGCTGTCAGCGGGGGCCCTCTGGCCCTCTCCGCAGGCTGCCTAAGTTTCCTTAAGACATGTCTTTCTCCAGAGTGAGTGATTTAAAAGAGAAAGAGAGAGGGAGCAAAACTTAGAAGCCACAGTATTTCCTAAGCTAATCTCGGAAGTGCTACCCCTTCATTTCTGCTGCATTCTGTAAGTCACACAAAACAATTGTGTACAGTGTGGGAGGAGGTTACCCGAGGGAGTGAACGCAGGAGGTGGAGATCGCTGGGGCCATCGTGGAGGGCGGTTACCACAGGGAAGTTGTTCCCAAATGTAGCTGGGGAGCAGAATCACTTTAAAAATGCAGATATTAGGTGATATTTATAATGTTGAAATCTTATGACTCCAAGTTTTCTATCTAAAATTTTAATTCTGTTATATATCATGAAAATTTTATCATGTTATCAAAGATTCTCCAAACCATTATTTTTATTAGTTGCCAAATATTTTATCTTATGAACCTGCTATAATGTAGTTATCCTTTCTTGCATATTGGACATGTATAGATCAGTATACATAGAATTACTATACATATCATTGTTCATAATCTATGATTTCATTTTTTATCATTTCAATAGAATTTTTGACAAGAAGTGGATTTATGGAATCATGGGTTTAAATAGTATGCATATTAAAGTTTCTTGACATTGATAAAAAAAATAGAGAAAACATTTTCTAAACTGTTTGTTCCAGTTGTGTATAAAGGTACAATTCACTGTTTATTAAAATGCAGACCCTGGGGTCTCCCTTCAGGCCCGCTGCATCAGAGCCTCCCACTGTGGGGCCCGGTTATCGTTTCCAGCTCTCGCAGATGACTCTGAGGTTGCCAGCCTGGCCCGAGCCAGCATCTGGGAAAGGCAAGAGGCTCGTGACCCTTCTACATTTATGGCTTCATTTCAGATTTATCTTTTTGACAAGCTCTCCACTTAAACAATGAAATTAGCAGATATATGACCCTTCTTCTATATTTATGGCTTCATTTCAGATTTATCTTTTCGACAAGCTCTCCACTTAAACAATGAAATTAGCAGATATTTATGGCGCTGCTCCTCTGTGCAGGAAATGTGGGGCATAGGGCCAGAGGCGGAGGCAGCCAAAACCTCTTTCTCAAGGAACATGCTGGATGTCATCCCCAAGGGGCAGTGGAGGCTGCATGAGTCCAGGCCAAGGAGCCTGCACTGTGCTTTAACCCCGAGACTAATGCTGAAGAAAGGTGACTTTTGAAATTGCCCTATTTGGGCTTCAGAGGAAGTTCTACCCAGACTGTGGTCTTCATCTTTCTTCTCATGACTCACACGGTCCTGCTCTTTTCTCATATATTCCTAGAGCATGCTGGGAACTTGTCCAAGCCTGAACTGTAGCATGGGAAAGGATCCCTAGCCCTCTCTCAGCTGGCGGGATGAGACCACCTCTCGCCAACATTCTTCAAATGCAATTTTTTTAAGGAATAACTAGAAGAGATTCTTATAGTTGCTGTACTTTATTTAGTGCTCCAGGTACTGATGACAACTTTGCTTTACCATGAAGTCTATGATTTGGGCTTTTCCAGCCCAGTTTCACACTTTTCATCTCCATTCTTCATAATCTCACACAGAATAATTAGCACCACTTATATGTATCCCATCTTTCCAATGAGATTAGAAGCTCCTGGAGGGCATGGGGCTCTATCTAAGTCGCCATTTTATCCAATAGAAATAATGCTAGGTACCTAATGGGAGCAATATTCCCAAATGTTCTTCTTCCCAGGAATGCAAATCAAAGACCATTATCCCCGTAGGTGAAGAGTCTCCCAGGATGAAACATCAAACTAAACAGCAATGAGAAGTACATAGAAGCAACTCATTCTCAACTTGTGGGTCGCGACCATCGGAAAACACATATAGCATATCAGATATTTACATTACGATTCATAACAGTAGCAAAATTACAATTATGAAGTAGCAACGAAAATAATTTTATGGTTAGGGGTCACCACAACATGAGGAACTGTATTAAAGGGTCGCAGCATTAGAAAGGTTGAGAACCACTGCTTTATAGCATTGCCCTGCCTACTAGGAAAGTGAGCTTATTTATAACATCTTTAACGGGCCTCTATTCAGCCTAGAACCTTAGGATAATCCACTTTGATTGTCAAATGAAGATCCAGGCTCTGGGCATAAGAAAGTCACTAATGGTTTGAAGCAAAAGGCCAAAATGTACAAAAAATGATTCTGGAAAAGGATTCTGTGAGTATCACTTCAACAGAGAAGTTTTATTAGCTACCTCTATGGGCACTTCTAATGCTGAGCATTTGAAGGGGAAATGAGGTCATATGAAAATTGGGTAGAATTAATTGGTAGAATAGGTAGATACGTGACTGAAAAAATATGTTGGACAGTACTTTCTCATTCTGGAAGGGTCGAGAATCCATGGTAGGAAAGCTTGGTACCCACCCTTATGCTGGGCATTTGCTGGGTGTCTGCTGTATGCACATCACAGTCTGGGACACCACTAGGGAAGGAAAACTTGGCCCTTGTCCTCCAGCCTTATAATTGGAGAAGGAAAGATGCATGCCTTTGGGGAAACGGGAAGGGGCCTAGATCCTGAATGAATTACAGTAGCTCAGAGAGGACTACCTGGGGGACATCGAGTTGAAGGGCCAGATGACTTCCACCACCTTTCAAACTCTGCACTTTCCTAGAAGGCCTCCCTCTTACCATCTACAAATCGAGCCAGACTGGTTTTCGGGAGCCAGACTGGTTCCTGTGAGACAGATGATTGGTTCCCACGAGCCAGACTGGGGGCTTTCATGTCCAGCCCCAGACACTGAGGAAGTTTTCAACTGATGGGCAGTGCCCTGTACCTCTTCCCTGTGGTGTCTGATGAAAGTAGGTCATGAAAGGGCCCAGATCTCAGGATGTCTGAGGAGAGCCTTTGAGAGTTGCCAGAGAATTCTTCCATCCAGGATTTCGTGGCTAAAGCCTGTGCTTCCTGGCAGAACTGGCCCGATGGGCAGGGAGCCGCCCAGACCACCTAAGGGGATTTCTGTGAGCTTCTGGGAAGCTTCTCTGAAATACCTCATGTAATAGCCTGTCAGGAGCTGAAGTCACGGAGTCACTTCTCTTGGCTTAAAGAAATGTCTCTTATTAATGTTGTGGACGAGAGGATGAGATAGAGGTTTGCTGGGCATGCCAGTGGGTGGAGACACGGTGTGCTGACTAATGGTACCCAGGACAGCTGCTGAGTGGCCAGTGTGAACACAGTGGATGGGCTCTATGATGTCTCCCAGGGCTCCTCTCCTGCCTCTCCATCATGTATCAGAAATTTAATCAGTAAAATGAGTACTGATCAAATTCATTTTAGACAGAAAACCATGAAGGGTTGTGGGAATAGAACATTATGGAATGAGGTGCAGAAAAACCTCAGTAGGTTGAAATAATAGGCCCTAAAACATATTAGGGATGAATAGAAGGTCCTATATCAAGGTTAAGAGGGGTGGAGGGCGGGGAGGGCGATCAGCCACAGAGCAAAAGCTATGGCAAGTGACTGAAAAGTATTCATTATATTTCAAATATCCCTGAAGGGGGTTGGGTTGGTTGACTAACAGCTCAGTATAAGCCACAGCGATGATATGGCAGCTAAAAAATGTGAATATAAACCCATACGTAAAAGAAGAGTTATTTCCCTAAAGTCTTTGCATTCTGGACCAAGAAATGAGTGCAGGGTTCAGTTCTGGGGCCATCTCTTAACTAGGTCACCCAGAGGAGGGACCAGCAGGATGGGGATAGGTCTGGAAACTGTTTCATATGAGAAAATGAAGATATTGGATCAAGAAAAGCAATCTGGTGGTGGGGGCCATGGTGGCTCTCTTCAAACATTTGTAGTGTTATCCTAGAGGCAATGCTTATAATGCTTGTATTAACTCCCAGAATTAAGATGGATGGGAAGGTAATGGGATGTACATTTCAGCTCAGCATCAAAATTCTGTCACACTGAGGGCTGTCCGTTTGCAGTGGGTGATGTTGCCCTGTTAGTGGTGAGCTCCTTGTCGCTGGAGTGATTCAAACAGGAATTGGATGGCCTCTGACCAGGAAAATTGCAGCTAAATTTCTATACTGGGGAGGAAACAGGATAAGGCATTTTAAGATTGCCAAGTTTTAAGATCCCTTGTTACTCCACACTTACGAAAATGCACCCACCCAGCCCACACAGCAGGCACCCACAGCTGGTTATTGGCAGTGTCTACCATTGTGTGAATTAATCTCTCTCTCTCTCTCTCACACACACACACACACACACACACACACACACACACACACACACACGGGATGCTGGTAGTGTGTGTGCTTGCCTCTCTCCCTGCCTCTTCTCTGGCTCCTCACATCCTTGGTCTTGAAAGTAGGAGCAGACTTCTTGTCCTCACTCTTCTACAACAAAGTATAAGAGCTAAAGTCCTCTCTCAATTTCCTGCAGTTAGGGAACCATACATTCAAAAGTGGGGAAAAAATGTGGCCAAGAGTGGAGTGTGGTCAAAGTGAGGGGTCAGTTAAGGCTTTCTCTGTGTCTTGGAACCCCAGGTGTAAATGACTGGACTAGTCCAATGAATGAGGTGCGGACATCCCATCCCTTCACAGCCTCACTCTGCAGAGGTGTAGCCAGCTCTAGAATATCCATCCTCCTTGACCTCTTGAGGGTGGGGGCAGATCACAGACCGTGAGAGATGACCCTCACAGGCGTGGGCCTTCTCAGGAACACACTGGAATTTCTGAAGCAGAGAGTGGAAGAAAACTGTGCATCAGTCCAGACCAAGTTCATCCCACTCTGGGATGCCAGAGGCATGAGTCACTAAGCCGTGAGGCCCAGCTGATGGAATTTCACTCAATGAGCTAACTGCTTCCAGTGGACTCCTGCATCTGCTTGGGGCATCCCGGTGGCCCCTTGACACTTCATAAATTTCCTTCTAAAGCCGGGAAAGAGCACACCTTCTTTGTGTGAATGACCCCACCAAGGGAGAGTTCATAGGTGTGGACCCTGAGCTACCTGTTGGCCAGCAGCTAGGACACTGGGCAAGCCCATTCTCTTCTTTAAGATGAGCGGGTTGAGCCGAAACCGGTTTGGCTCAGTGGATAGAGCGTCGGCCTGCGGACTCAAGGGTCCCAGGTTTGATTCCGGTCAAGGGCATGTGCCTGGGTTGCGGGCACATCCCCAGTGGGGGATGTGCAGGAGGCAGCTGATCGGTGTTTCTCTCTCATCGATGTTTCTGACTCTCTATCTCTCTCCCTTCCTCTCTGTAAAAAATCAATAAAAATATATTAAAAAAAAAAAAAAAAAAAGATGAGCGTGTTGAACCCAATCCTTTTAGCTAATCCAGAGTGGCAATGATTACAATGTCAGAACAACACAGCATGCACTCATCATTTACAAGATATTTTTAAATATTCTTAAGGGGTAGCGGGGGGCGGGGGGGAATCAGATGCCTTTGTAAAAGTGCTTGCAGACTATGGAGTTAGTCCTACAACTGATTAACCAGCCTGGGTTCATTTCATCCAGAAAATTAGCCAGGCAAAGTCTCAGCTCTCCCTTTTCTGTCACCTCTTCCTATGTATTCTAAGTTTTAGACCCCAGAGCTGCAGGCAGGACATGTGGGTTGTGGTCCAAGTGGAGCCTGAGGCTTGCAGCCGTATGTCTGGAGCAGCTAACCCTTCAGAGGTCTCTGGACACCTCGCTGTAAAACAGCCTTTTCACAGGGACAATGAGTCTCAAACCTTAAAACCACAAAATCTTGCCAAGAGGTAAGCAGGAGCGAAAAATAAAAGGGGAAGACTGTTGGTTCCAAGGGAACAGATCTGTTTTAAACCTAGAAAACAGAGCCCCAACAATTACAAATCCAGATGCCCTCTGCGCAAACCTCTCGCTGTTTTGTGCATTGCTAAGTCATGTGCTCATAGAAAGGCTTGTGTCTGGGGCCACGTGTGGTTAGATCAGGAACAGTCGGGTCTTTTCCTTTTCTCTACCTCCCACCTCACCTTCTTCCTGACCCACTTTTTATAGGCTCCTTTGCAAAAGCAGTTAGGTTACCGGAACTGATTGGAAATCTCTAGGCTGTCGGACTTAGGTGTGGCCTCTCCCCCGATGGCCCCAGAGACCCAGTTTCTCTTTTGTGACAGCAGACAGCCCAGAGGCCAACAGCGGGATGAGGAGGACAGAGCTGGGAGAAGCGGGTGCTCTGCCCTCCACTCTCTCACATCCTTCTGGAAGGGCCTGAGACCTGAAAAAGCTTTTTCTTCTCTTAACCACAGGGACTGAAGCTGTTGCAAAAATTTGATTCCAGGAGTCCAGGTTTTTATTAGTCACAGACAGCTACCAAATGCTTCAACTGTGGGTGTTTTTTTCTTAGCAGTAGCCTTATCTCACCAACATCTGAGGCATCTGGGGTGGAGGCCTGGGGCCCAAATGGGAGGAATCAACTCTAAAAGGTCCCAGCACCCCCAACCAGAGTTCTGTTCTCCCACCAGAGAGATGGCGCAACAGGTTGCACTGGGGGTTTAGGGGAGAAAGGGAGGCTGTGTTCATCTCTGTGCAGCTGAGAAGGTGGTGGTCCCTCCAGGCCTAAATATAGACCTGCTTCCCCCAATGGCCACAGGATAGCTGGACGGCCTCCCTCTGTGGCAGGAGGAGAAATGGTAACAAGTGGGCAGTGTGAGCCGGCCTCTCCAGCAGGGCGGTGAAATCCCCGGTCCTGCTGACTGTCGGGCCGTCCTGGGCCTGGTCTCCCGCTCACAGGGAGAGGATGTGTGAGAGCCTGTCCCTGCTAACATTCCACGGTGCTGTTTGCCCAGGGCCTCCGTGAGGCCAGGCATGCCAGCCACCACAAGGGACACAAGAGAAGTAGTTCTAAGGTGACCTATTTTCCCAACTAAAAATAGGTCACGGCATCTGAAAAGCAAAAGGGCATTTATGCAGCTAACACGAAATGTTTGAAAGTACGCACATCCTGGTGAGTCTGGGAACTTGGTTGGTGGCCAGGGCACATGCAACCCTTTCCAAAGCATAAATGCGATTATCATTGTTTGTGAGGTGAAATAAGTGAATAAGTAGCATTATAAATTGTTTTAGATGGAATAAGTGAATGAATGAACAGTGTAGCACTTTGAGCAGCGTGGGGTGGATGGTAAGGTGCATGGCAGTTTGGAAAGGGCAGGGTTAATGGGGAAAGAACGGTAGGGATGCTCTGTGGAAGGAGTGGGGCTGAGGTGGGTGGGTGGACGCCTCTGTCGGTGGTCTTCGGATATGATGAGGGCAGGCTGGTAGTGTCCAGTCTGGCTCTGCAATGGGCCCCAGCGGTCCATTTGAGTCACCTTAGTCATGCTGGAGGGGTCAGTGCCAAGGAATTTACCCGCCCCATCCCCACGAGGCTATTGGTAAGGCAGCTGGATGCTGTATCTGTTTGTTCATTCATTCATTCATTGAGCATAGACCCAATGCTAGGCCCTGGGAATAAAGGATTAATGAAATGAATGGACAGTCTTGTCCTGATGGACTGTCCTGCTTAGTAGTGGAGGAAGATGATTTCACAGATCATTACTTTGTTACCATGGTGATGATTGCTATGAGAAACATCAGATATCCCACCTGGGAGTGTGGCGGACTGTTGGGCCTGGCCCAAGACTTGCCTGGTCTGTGGCCTCAGCCCTCCTGCTGGGTCAGAGGGACTGGCTGCTGGAGCAGGTGTCCTGCCAGCTTCCTGCAGACAGCAGGGCTTGCCTGTTCTCAAAGAAGCAGCCTCTGTTACCTACCCCAGTGCTTCGGGTCGGAAAATGAAACAGAGCACTCGGTTTTCCAGCAGCGCTGCAAAGCTCATGATTTATAGGAGGAGGGCCCAGACACACTGCGGCTTTTTCCTCTGGTAGCTCAGCATGACCTCAGCTCTCCACACCACCCCAGGCCCGCCCCGCTCCCCTCCCCCCACATCCCCACCAGGCTCCATCACAGAGCTGAGGAACAGACACCCTGGCCATGCTGCCCCTCTCCCCTCTCCTCTGTCCGACACAAGTCACAGGCTGAGAATGTTACAGGCAGTTCTTACTTCGAATCCCCGATTTGATCATCAAAGGGGATAATTACCGTGCAGCCAGACCCTTCTAATACAACGTGCCTCCGACGCTTTACAAATTTACACTTAGCTAAACCATCTAAAGCAGGAGTCCTCAAACTTTTTAAACAGGGGGCCAGTTCACTGTCCCTCAGACCATTGGAGGGCCGGACTATAGTTTAAAAAAAAACTATGAACAAATTCCTATGCACACTGCACATATCTTATTTTGAAGTAAAAAAAAAAAAAAACGGGAACAAATACAATATTTGTATTTGCATGTGGCCCACGGGCCGTAGTTTGAGGGCCCCTGGTCTAAAGTGTGCTGACAGTCAGATCCGCTTTCAATTCAGTTCAATAACTATTTATTCGCATCAGATTTTGAGTGCGGGGGGGGGGGGGGGGGGGAAGGAGGTGTTAAGTAGCCCAGATGACAAGAGAACACATGGATAAAGGACAAACATTCTTGTTCATCTATTAAATCACACAAGCAGTACTTATGCTATGAAGAAGGGAAGCAAATGCTTCGCTGTTTATGTTGCATTAAACAAAGAATAAAGGGAGTCTTTATTAAATTTTTGGCTTGGGAGCCTGAAGTTTCTAGCTAAACCGAATTCCTGTAATTGGATTTTTAGAAATTATTATTGGGTCATTCCAAAAATATTTGAGGACCCACTATGTGTCTGGCAGAAGGAGCCGTGGGTAATACAAAAATGAAGGTGGCACAGTCCTGTCCTTGAGGGACTCACCGTCCAATGAGGCAGCAAACACACGTGGACAGATAAAGAGCAGCATAAGATAGAATAAGCAAGGATCAAAGGAGCAACTCAGAAAGCAAATGCTAGAGGGATGAAGGAGAAATCAGATCCTCGAGGATGAGATATTCGGCTGAGGGGGCTGCGTGCAGGAGGTGGTGCTTTCTGCCCTTTGTCAGGAGTGACAGCAAGACTTGCCTAATTGGTTGACCTGTCTCAGGGCCTTGAACAGTGCTGGATGTCATAGTGCTCAACCCAAAAGAAATTTTAAAAAATATTTTTATTGATTTCAGAGAGGAAGGGAGAGGGAGAAAGAGGTGGAAACATCAATTGTTAGGGTCCAGCCCCAGCAGGTCCAGGGGTTCCCCAAGGTGTGGACAGAGTCAGCGAAGAAGGAA
>NW_005357075.1:449262-449945 GCF_000412655.1 Myotis brandtii
CCAAGAAGGGGAGCAAACATATTAAGAACAGTATGCCATATACGCCAGGTCCCTTGAAACATATGCTGTGCAGATGTTTCTTCCCTGCAGCGACTGTGTCAAGCAGCAAGGATGGACCGGCTTCCGGCAATCAATGATGACAGAGAATCATGGATTGTCTGCCTCTTGCATGCCCCACAATGGGGATCAAGCCCACAACCTGGGCACATGCCCTGACCGGGATTCAAACTGTGGCCTCCTGGTTCATAGGTCAATGTTCAACCACTGAGCCATGCTGGCCGGGCAACAGTAATTTTTTAAAAAATTTATCTTTATTTATTTTTTATTTATTTATTTATTTTTTAACTAGAGGGAGGGAGGGAGGATTTATTCACAGCAGGACATGATCAACAGATACATGAGCAGTGGTACTAGGGACAGCAGGGGGGAAGGGCATTCCTGCCTCTCAGGCCTCCCCACCTGCTTGGGGGTGCTTCTGCCGCAGGTGTTTGTCCAGGGTGGCCCGCAGGCGGAAGGACACACGGCCGTGGGGGCACTCAAAGCGGGCACCGCGGGGCCCCAGACCGTGCATGCGGCGGTGGCGGTTCAGCTTGCTGCTCTGGGCACAGGCATAGGGGCAGAGCTCGCAGGTATAGGGCCGCTCCCCGGTGTGTGAGCGCCGGTGCACAGTCAGGTTGCTGCTG
>NW_005357075.1:451300-459311 GCF_000412655.1 Myotis brandtii
CCTAGGGCAGTGATGGCGAACCTATGACACGCTTGTCAGAGGTGACACGCGAACTCATTTTTTTGGTTGATTTTTCTTTGTTAAATGGCATTTAAATATATAAAATAAATATCAAAAATATAAGTCTTTGTTTTACTGTGGTTGCAAATATCAAAAAATTTCTATATGTGACACGGCACCAGAGTTAAGTTAGGGTTTTTCAAAATGCTGACACGCCGAGCTCAAAAGGTTCGCCATCACTGGCTTAAGGACTACACCTAAGGGCATCGAGCTGACGCGGCCAGCATAGAAACGGCGACTTCAGATCCCGTGTTAGGGCTGGTGAAACAGGCACAGCATCCCCACAAACACCCAGGGGGGAGAAAATGGTAGGGGCTACGTTTCTAACTGTGCCCCTAACAGTATCTTGGACTTTTTCAGTAAATACATAATAAAAATTCACTGGGCAAACCTCTATTGCGTGCCTGTGGTGCACCAGGTACTGTTCTAAGCACTGGGGCCACTGCAGCGAACCCAACAGACACTAATCCCTGGCCCCAGAGTTTACTGGTTCAGGGAGACTACGCTCAACAAGATAACTGTGTAAAAAGAGAGTGCCTCCCTTGGTGACCAGTGTCACCTGGAGCCACACAAAGCTAGGAAGGGTTATAAAGGGGCAGGGTGACGTGTGTGTGTGGGGGGGGGCCTCAATTTTCTCCCCACACCAGGGAAAGGTATGGTGGAGTTGAGACCTGAGGGATGGGAGGGAGTCAGCCAGTCTCTGTTCAAGAATAACAAGGAAGGGGGATTCTTTCCCCCTCCCCACGTGGGAGTCTGTACTTGTTCTTCAATAAATTTCCACCTTCAATATACAAAATAATAATGATAATAATAATAATAAAAATAACAAGGAGGGAGGAGACGGAAGGAGGGAGGTTGAGCTCTGAGAAAATGGAGTCGGCTGCGAGAGGGTCTTTTGACCACTTGAAAGTCTTGGTTTTTGGAGAGGTGAGTCTGGGGGGGGGTGAGCAGAAGAGGATTACGATCGTGTACACATCTACTCTGCTTCTACACATGGAACAGCCATGAAAGCCAAATGGCCAACTGTCTTACCTCTCTCCACTCAGCCTCCTTGAACTTCCCTCCTCAAAGCAGCTCTTTCAGATCACTGTTTGAAGTGGCATCAACACCCTGCCCCACCCTCCAACCCTTACAAGTTTTCTTTTCTTCCTGACACCAACCACATCATAATACAGAACGGTTTCTTGACTGTCCGCTCCCTTCCCCCACCCTATACAAGGCTCCTTAAGGTCAGGGACGGAGTTTGCCCTCCCCCAGACTCCCCAGCCTATCTTTATTGTTGAAAGTATTACAGATGCCCTCCTTTTTTTCCCCATTGACCCCCAGGCCTTCACCACACTATTGTCTATGTCCACGGGTTATATATATGCATATAAGTCCTTTGGTTAATCTCTCCCCCTCCCCCCCTACCTTCCCTCTGAAATTTGTCAGTCTGTTCCATGCTTCTATGTCTCTGGATCTATTTTGTTCATCAGTTTATTTTGTTCATTAGATTCCACATATGAATAAGATCATTTGTTAAATTTTTTTTTTTTTTATTTTAAAGAGAGAGAGGAAGGGAAAGGGAGAGAGAGAGAAACTTCAATGAGAGAGAAACATCAGTTGGCTGCCTCTTGACCTCCCCCTACTGGGGATCAAGCCTGCAACCCACGAACCGGCAACCTTTTGGTGCTCGGGATGAAGCCCAACCAACTGAGCCACACAGGCCAGGGCGCAACAAATATTTTTTGAATGAACGAATGAAATTGTCCTTGAGGATCAGTAGGATTCTGATAGAGAAGAGAGAATTGCAGGAGTTCAAAGAGTGACCTTGGAAAGTTCTGTGAGATAACTGGCTGGAAAAAGGGAAGGGACCTGGCTGGAATCAAACCCGGGACCCTTCAGTCCACAGGCTGAAGCTCTATCCACTGAGCCAAACCAGCCAGGGCTCTATATAATTTGATTACTGAATTATAATGCCCTTCTACCTGCAGGATTCACATTACACCGCTGACTGGGAAACAGAAGTGCGGGTGGAAAGGCAGTGGGAGGATGGAAAGGGCTTGCTGGGCAGAATGGGCTATAAGAGTGAGGAAGAGAGAGCGTGCAGAAGGCACCTGAGGCTCCGGTCTGCCAGGTGGATGGGCGGAGCCTCCCGCAGTGAAAGCAGAGAGGACTGGGGCCATCCTGGAAGTGTTTGGTTTGAGGTGCTGAGGACGGTGCCATGTGGCAGTTGGGAAAAGAGATCTCCACCCATAAGGCCGTTTTTTAAAAGAGCTGAATAAGGAAAGCTGCGGGCTATGAGAGCAAGATGAGGAACCTGTTAGCAGCAGAGGGAAGGGGCTTGCTAAGCGAGCGGAGGTTGTGTAGAACTAACCAGTCGTGCATTCTAGTTGGGATGATGGAGGACTGGTGTATGTCCACCATGGTCCTCCCGCCCCAACACCACTCCAAGGAGGAGGTCTCAGGTGGGAAGGCTGGGCTGATGGTAAATTATAACTTCTACAGCAGAGGGAAGGAGGGTCCTTGGCAAAGACCACGTCCTTGCAGACATGCCTCTCTGGGCTTCAAAGAGTGACGTTGGCATGGCCGTGGGAGAAGCTTGTTGGCTGGGAAAAGGGAAGAGAGGGAATGAGATAGGAAGATCGGGGAGGCTCCTGACTGGGAGCCTAAGTCCTGGGAGTCACGGGAAGGCTGTGATAGATTGATATCATTGTAGGCTTGCTTGCATTTTTGCCTTGCCTCCCCCTGTATCTTTCTCTGATGCAGTCTCCAACTAGACTTTCAAAACTAGTGGTTTTTCCTCATTGGCAACAGCTCTACACAGTCACATTGTGGAATTTGAAAGTCATTCACAGAAGCTGCAAGTGTGAAATATCAGTCAGGCATGGGCCTGGGGTCCAAGCTCTTGGCCGGCCCACTGGCGGAAGCAGGCGGCCTGGGCTTGCCGAAACTTGCTTTTCCATAATCACTCCCGGGGGGGTGATGAGCTCTGAGAAGGACAAATACAGAAGGCCCTGTGGATTCCCTGGAGGAAAGCCTTTAAGAGGGCTCGGTGTGCCCTAGCAGCGGGTTTGGCTCAGTGAATAGGCCTGCGGACTGAAGGGTCCCAGGTTTGATTCCAGTCAAGGGCACATGCCAGGGTTGCGAGCTCGATCTCCAGTGGGGGGCATACAAGAGGCAGCCAATCAATGATTCTCTCTCATCATTGATGTTTCTGTCTCTCCCTCTCACTTTCTCTCTGAAATCAACAAAAATATATTAGAGGAAAAAAGAGGGCTTGGTGAACTTCTGTCTCTGGCAAGAGGGATAGAATTCAGATCTTAATTTGAATTTTAAAATGTGCCAAATGCGTTCCCAGCTTCTGAGCTATTGCGCTTAATGTAAGACTAGCAAGTCTAGAGAGCCCTTAGTTAGACAGGAAAAATGTGTATGTTTTAGTGTTTCAAAGCTTTTCTTCTCTTTTGGAGTCGAACTTCTGGGAGGAAAATCCTAGCACTTGTGGTTATGGAAGGGATTCCACAGCAGTGACATAAGCAGGGAAGTGATGTGTGTCTACGTGTTTTCCTGCACGGGGTCTCTGAGCGGCCTTGTGAGCTCGGTAACCAGCAGTGAGCACTGAATTCGAGCTGCGCAGGCTTTCTCCATCGCCCCGTCCCAGCCAAGAGCAGCTGGGAGGCAGCTCTGCCCTCAAATGTGCGCACTCGGGTCTGACTCGCGGCTCCTCCGGGTGGGTGCAGGGCGGACTACACATGTGCACAGCACTGGGCTGGCCTTAAAGGACCACCCAGAGGCCTGAGCCCCAGGCCCTACACCATGTGGGTCAACTCAACACCAGGCAGTGGACAGGGTATGAGTGGGGGCCAGGACCACTCAGAGACCAGTAGCTGGGAGCCTAGAGCACAGGCTTGGAGTCAGAGCTGTTTTCACCCTTGTTTACCCACTGATTGGCTGTGTGAACTTGGAGAAGTTGCAAAAGCCAGCCAAATTTTCTCGTTCTTCCCCTGTGTGTGGTACGCCATTAGCCTTCTCATAGGTTGTCCTGGGAATTGAGCGAGGGATTGATGGGAAGTTCTGAGCAGGAGCTTGACCTGTAATGACTTGGTTGGTGTTTGATAAACAAGGGTTCCTGTGGTCATTATTATTCAGAGAAGAGGCAGGCTTTGTGGTTGGGAGGAAGCCTGGCAGGGTCCATGAAGGGGAGAGACCATATTTTTGTTGAATGAATGAATGAATGAATGAATGGGGTGGATTTGAGCCCAACAGAGCCAGAAGGAGTTGGTTCCAAGGAGGGTGAATGAAAGGCATCCCATTTTAAAGGAACAATGATTATAAACCTGCATGGGCCGCTCTCCTAAGGCTTTGGAGAAAACAAGTCCCTCTGGACCTGGCCTCCACCACGTATGTACACAAATAGACACATGCTCCACACACACAGAGACCCACACAACGCACAGACGCACAGCCCTGAGGGTACACTTGGTCACACTCAGACACACACACAAAGGCCCATCCCTCAGAGACGTGTACAGATGCATGGATACAAACAGACACACAGAGACATACATGCCATCACTCACGCCATCACACACGCCATCACACACACCATCACACACAGGTGAGCTGGTAAAATAACAAGGACAGTGACACTTGTTCTAGCACTTTCACTTTTCCAAGCCTTTTTGGGGGGGAGGGGGTGGAGTAAGGATATTTTTTCCATTTATTTTTATTTTTCAAATATATTTTTGTTGATTTCAGAGAGGAAGGGAGAGGGAGAAAGCAATAGAAACATCAATGATAAGAGAGAACCCTTGATTGCACGCCCACCCCGCCCCTTGCTGGGGACCGAGCCTGTAACTTGGGCATGTGCCCTGACCAGAATCAAACCCGGGACCCTTCAGTCCACAGGCTGACACTCTATCCACTGAGCCAAACCGGCTAGGGCTCCATTGATTTTTAGAGAGAGTGGAAGTGAGGGAAGAGAGAGAGAGGGAGAGAGACATCGATGTGAGAAAGACACATCCATCTGTTGCCTCTCACACATGCCCTGACCAGGCGCGGGAATTGACAGGAATCGAACCCACAACCCTCTGGTGCACAGGCTGACCCTCTAACCACTGAGCCATGCCAGCCAGGGCTCTCCAAGCCTTATTTTCCACATCCTAGAGCCCGCCTGGCTTCCCCCACCAGTCGTACTTCTGCTGAGGGGATGGTGTCCTCCATCAGGACAAGGGTACAGGGGTCTGCTGAGCTCCCTCCACCCAGGCCTTCCTTCTCCTGCTGTAGCTGGGGTGCTGACGTCCACATTTCACACCTGGTGGGGCTGTGGGGTGGGGTGGGGTGAGAGGGGAGGATCTGTGAATGTAATAAAGTCCTTGGGGTTTGCCTGCCCTGTGAAGCCACAGAGCTGATGTTACAGCGGTAACTTTCCTTCTGGGCATTACGCATCGCTGGCTGGAATTCCAGCCTGGCTTCCGAGGTGGGGAAAGGCAGGAGGGGCCGGGCCCGCGGCTGGTTTAGACCTCAGTCAGGCCCTTTCTTGGCTCGCCTCTGTCCACGTGTCTTGGTGGCACGGGTCCTGTGGCCTGAATGGAAGCTGTAAAGAATCTGGGATCCAAGCTGGCCAACATCATCTTGCCACTGGCGGCCTTCCTTCCACTCCACGTGGAGAGGAACCAGGGCCAAATGCCATCACTGCCGGCCACATACTTTCGCCGCCCAGCAGGACTGGTGGGCAGGGCCTGGCTTTGCACCCTGAAGCCAGTGGCGAGGAGACACGAATGCCTGGGCACCCAAATAATGGCCCTGTTCAACCTTGTGGTTCATTTGCATTTGCACCTTTGCTGGCATTTGGGTCGAGTCTCTGGGTTCCCCCCTGCCAAGCCCGGCCCCACCTCTTCCCCACAGCCCAGGTCAGAGCCACATACCTCGGGAGCCCTGCCTCTAGGTGGCCCTGGGGAGGCAGTTGGAGCCAACCAGCTTTCTCATATGGATCATGGGAGGGCAGCAGCTCTAACGCACCTCGTTCTGCAGTGTGAGGACGACACGAGGGAAAGCACATGAAGCCTCACTGTGGGGCTCACGCGCAGTAGCTGTTATCAGTTTTCATTTCGTTGGATCCGAGTGTGCATGTGGGGCTGAGGACAGGGGGCGGCTGGAGGGGAGGCAGAATCAGTCATGTCGGGCCGTGGGCACCTCTCTAAGTAATTGGGCATTACTACATGGGCACGAGCGGACGGTCAAGGGACAAGATTACAAAGAGCTTTCTGGTGGCTGGCCTGTGGCAGATGGATGGAGGGGGAGATGGAGGCAGGGGCTCAGCAGGGAGCCTGGCAGAGCTGGTGGTGGCTCCATGTGCAGCGGCAGGGGCAGAGAGGAGGGGCTGGAAGTGAGAGGTTAGCAGGGAGCACGGTGTTTGAGGGAGATTGGGTGAGCCTCGGAAAAGCATAAACTCCGGGGCAGCCCCCCTTCCTCTCACCCAGTGTGGCCTCTCAAGGCCCCTGTCCTCCTACCGAACCCCTGTGACCCGGAAGGAGGCGTGGGGCAGGGACATTGCTACTCAGTGTCGGGGTGTGGGGAGGAGAGCTCACCCCCAGCTGTGATGAGGCAGGAGTCTGCCCCCCACTGAGCCTCCTCTACCTCCTTCACCGGGACCCGCCTCTCTCACTCACTGTCTCGGAATGACGGGTGGGGCTAGGGGTGAGTCGGGGCCTTTCCAAAGGCCTCCACGCATTAAGAATCGTTCCCTTTCCTGCCACAGACTATGTCCACCCTTACCTCCTGGTCCCCAGGGCGTGTCCCCCACTAAGCAAGCCTGGGTCCCTGCACACACTCCCCTCCATGCTTCTCTCCAAGCCCTACTCCTACTCTCCTGGGATGTTCTCACTTAGAAATGTCGCCCCGGATACGGACTGGGTGGTGTGCAAGGTAGCACATCAGCCTCAGGGTAGCTGAGGCTCCTCTGCCTGAAACTTCAGTCTTAGGAAAGATACACACACACACACACACACACACACACACACACACAGAATCACAGTCACCCACACACACACACACACATAGAATCACCAGACACTCAACACACACACAGAATCACACAGTCACTCACACACACACACACACAGAATCACAGTCACCCACACACACACACATAGAATCACACACAGTCCTGCACACACACAGTCACACACATGCATGCACACATATGCTTTAGAGTAAATACAAAACCCAAATTAGTTACAATGTAGAACGTGAAAATTCAAAGAGCACGTTCTCTCTCCTGCTGTAGTTCGAGAGCCTGCAGGAGGGCTGCCTCTCTCCCCAGGCTTTGTGGTGGGACGTGGGAGAGGCTGCTGGGCCCTCCTAGTCTCCTGATGGCCCAGGTCGCCCCTGCTCCCTCTCCTCGGGTCCCCGCAGTCACACTGCCTCCCATGCGAAGCTTTATCACCACGGCCTTGTGCTGTGTGCTCTTGGGCAGTGCCCGTGGCCCCTGCAGGGCCCGAGGATGGAGGAGGCTAGCCGAAACCCCTCTCCACACCCGGCCAGGAAGGTAACCATGTCCTTCGGTGCCTCCTCCTTCCCAGAACCTGAACATCCAGGTGGAGGACATCCGGATCCGAGCCATCCTCTCCGCCTACCGCAAGCGCACGCCCGTGACGGAGGGCTACGTGGAGGTGAAGGAGGGCAAGGCCTGGAAGCAGATCTGTGACAAGCACTGGACAGCCAAGAACTCCCGCGTGGTCTGCGGCATGTTCGGCTTCCCTGGGGAGAAGATGTACAACACCAAAGTGTACAAGTAAGAGGCCCCTCCAAAGCACTGTTTCCTGGGGGGTTGCCGCTCTGTGAAGAGAAGGCTCCTGCGGTGGGCGCTGAGCAGAGGGGCTCCGCCAGCGGCTGTCAGTGCAGGCCTGGCCGCTGGGGAACTCACACTCCTGTGGATGCAGAGGCGGGGGGCGGGTGCAGGGTGTGTGCA
>NW_005357075.1:459359-460123 GCF_000412655.1 Myotis brandtii
CCACTGGGGCCAAACCAGGACAGCACCAACTTAAGAAATGTTTACTTGCCCTCAGTAAATGATTAGTTTGAAAAATCTGGAACTCGCAGAAACTGTTAGGAAATTCGATCAGTTACACCAATCCCAGTGAAATCTTATAATTTAGTTATGGTTTCCAAAGTTAATATCTCCCACAGGGAAAAGAGGCGATAATAACAGGACTTCGAGTAGTTCACCCGGTGAAGGGCTTCACCCCGTGACAGGCGGGGGCCGGGTCCTGGGTGGGAGTGGGCCTTCCTGTCTCCTCTTATGGTGACTGGTTTACTCAGGGCTGACCGTGAGCCGGGCCCTGTTCTTAGCCATTGATCCTCACAGCGCCGGGAATTAGGGGTTGATTTTACAGTTGAGGAAAGGAAGTCAGGGAGGGAAGTGGCAGATCTAAGATCCAAGCCCCCATCTCCAGCAACGGGGTCCAACCTCTTTCCTTTCAAGCCAGAGGAAGTCAGGAGACCTGGGACCCAGACCCAGCGCCCCCTCCAGATCCCCGGGGTCAGGGCAGACTGCAGGTCCTGGGCTTGGCTTGGCCGTTTTGGGTCAGAGTCCCCAGCCCACCATGAGGCTGAGTGCTGGTGGCTGAGCCTGGTGGTGATCCCCACCCCAGACACCCTCAGATGTGGCCCAGACTTTCCTGTTTGCAGTGGGGTTCCCGGCCTCTGAATACTTTGGAGAATTCCTGCCAGCTGGCCAGCTTCCTCCCTGGAGACACCTTCTCAGCTTTTCCTACC
>NW_005357075.1:460146-466919 GCF_000412655.1 Myotis brandtii
CCCCAACCAGCTCCCATCTGGCTGCCCCACAGTGCCCCAGCTGACAACTGGTCTGAGTCCAGTGCTGGGCCTGGGAAGGCAGCCATCAGCCCTGCCCAGGGCAGGACGGGGTCCCTGAGGCCAGCAGCATGTGCCTGTTCAAAGGCGTTTGAAAGCCATCTCCCCAACTGTGGCCGGTTCAGAGTCCTTTTCCTGATTTTGAGGAGGGAGCTCAGATCTATGTCGGCAGCGGATTCTCTCACATGCTGGTTTTAAACCTGCCTCCCTGAACCTCCCGCCCAGGCTGAGTCTGTGCCTTTGCTCTTTCAAATGGGGGCAGAAGAGGGCTTCAAGGCTGGGAGCATCCGGGTGCTGGCGGGTGGTATTTTGGGCTCAGGCTGCTGCAAACCAGCTCCTCCCTTGGACCTCCAGCTGGAGGTGGTGTGGAGGGCAGGAGCACGGGGCAAAACCTCGGCGGGCCTCTGCCATTTTGTGTTCGTCTCTGGGACTCCGCTGACAGCTGGGCCCCAGAAGAGAAGGTGCGCTGGGGAAAGTGTTCTGTGCCTCGGTGGTGCTGTGAGGGGTTGAGATGGCAGCCAGCTGGAGAAAGCTGTTAGCAAAGGGCATGGGGCAGCCTCAGAAGTCACCCGGTCCCAGCCCTCCGTCTGCACGATGAGAGACTCAGGCCTGAGGACAGTGGATTTGGGGGTCACAGAGCTACTCGGGAGTGCTGTCCACATTGCTACCTCCACCTGCAGACCTGCTCCAGCTCTGGCCACTCGGCCCCGGCTCCCACCACGGGCCTTGCTGTTTTGTCAGAGCTGGAGCAGGGCTGGCTTGAGGGTGGGGTGTCTGTGAGCCTGCTCAGAAGTTGAGGAAAACTGGGAGCAAGAGAGAGGGTCACCCCCCGCAATGGTCCCTGAATCCGAGGCCACTCACATCTTTCCCATTTCCCTTGGCCCTTCCTAGCCAGCTAGGGGAAGCGGCTTCCCAGGGGAGCCTTCCACTCTAGGAAGGAAATTGTTTTCAAAGTAATTGCGTCTGGGATGGTGTTAGTAATCTCTCTGCATGCACCAGGCCCCTAAGGGGCTTGGCAGCCCTGGAGACTCACCAGGGCCGTGGCCAAGGCTCTCCACCCTGGCTCCCTCCGAGACCTGCAGTTCTTGTGGCCACTCAGAGTCTCCCCAAGGCTGGACTGCAGCTCTTCCTCAGCCTCTGCCAGCCACCCCGTCCTCCAAGTCAGAGGCACCTAGGAAGGTACCCACATGTCCCCAGAGGCCTCTGCACCCAAAGACTCACTCAAGATGGAGTCCAGGGCTCCCCAACATGGGCTGCTTTGCTGTGAGCTTTCTGCTCTGGCCTCGGGGGGCTTCGTAGCCTCAGGGCCCATCCCAGGGGCAGGAGCATTTTGTATTGTAGTTTTTTCTTTTTCGCCTGAAAGCAGGATCCCACTATTGATACCGATTTTTGACACAAGCAGGAATTCTGCGTCCAGCACTGCATCTGGGAGAGTGGAAGGGCTGTGCCTGGCTGGTTGGCTGAAAAGCCAGCCTCCTTTCGTTTCAGGTAGAGGAAGGAATTCAAAGTATTAATGTCAGAAATGTCCAAACCCGTGGAGAATTTTAATGGGTTTATTTGAGCCAAACTGATGACATTTGCCAGGAAGCAAAATCTCAACGGATTGAGAAAGTGCTCTGTAGAATGGCAGTCTTACAGCTTATTTTATACATTAGAATAAAAGGAGAAGATGTAAGGCGGGGTACATGAAATCCGTTGTTGGTAGATTACGGAAGCTGGAGAAAGCAAAGCAGGGAAATCTTTGCCATTGGGTGCAATGAAGAGGCAAGTGCTTTTACATTGTGGGTACAGGACAGTTAACAACTAACGTTTCCAGCACATAGAGATAGTATCTGGGCAACAAGGTAGCAATGAGGGGTTCTGTGGTCTCACACTCTGGTGCAGCGGGTGTGCCCTGAGGGGTCTGGAAAGGAGATGACGCTGATAGTCTAAGGGTCTGTTATCTTAGATGCACAGAGACAATAGACCGGCTCACTTACGTAAAGACTGACCTTTGTCAGGAACACAGGGACGCTACTGGCCTAGGATGTGACTGCCGTCCACGATCAGCTTTTAGGGCTTTTAGGTTGGAGAAGACAAAGGAGGGAGGAATCTGTAGGATTGGATAAAAAGTATAAGGAACAGACACACACTTCTTTTACAGGTGGGTACAGGACAGCTAGCAGTCAACAATAGTGCAATAACAATAACAATGAGGAAATCTTGGTCTCTGCTCTGGTGGGTGGTTGTGCCCCGAGGAGTCTGGGGGTGAGGAGGGGGGTTTACCCCACATTCCAAAGGTGTGTTAAGGTAGATGCAGAGACAATAGACAGGCTCGGTTAAGGTAAAGATTGACCTTTGTCAGGGAAGATACCGGCCTAGGAAATGACTACCTTCCGTGACCTGCTTTTAGCTAGAAAGTTAATTTCGGGCTGTATGGTTACTTTATAGTAGATCGCAGGCCTCCCCTGAGCCTGTCAGGTTTAGTATGTGGCCCTTTTCATCCACACCTACTTCCAAAGTGTGTAATTGGAACCGATGTGCTCAGCAGCTGGCAGAATTCCTGGGAAAGCAGGGATCCCCTTGGCTGGGAGGGAGCCAGCAGGACTTTTTATTTTTAATTGAATCAGGCCAGCCATAGAATGGACAGTTCTTTCTCAAGCAGGCTTCCCATCCCTGCCAATGGCTCTCCCCTAACTCCGGTCCCTCTCCAATCCCTGGGCCTGGAGTGGGCTGCCCACCCATCCTCCCCAGCGCTCCTCTGCACCCCCCGGGGCCTGTCTGGGGTGAATCATGAGGGAGCGGTGTGTGCTGCCGATGGGAGCCTGTGGAGGGTCAGGGTGCATTACTGTGAGCTGACGTAAGAGGGAGGCCGGGCTGCCTGGGGAGGCGGCAGCATTCAGCATGTCTGTTCCTGGCAGAGCTGGTGTTTCCTGAAAGCTGAGAGCAAGGATTCTCCAAGCCACTGGAGCTGACCAATCCTCGTGCAGCTGACCCCGAGCGTGCTCTCTTTCCTGATGTGGGGGTGTCATGGAGAACACGCTGGAGGCTGAGGTTCCAAGTGCAGGGCCTGCAGGAAGTGGGGAGGGGCACAGGTTCCCGGAATTATCAACAGTCCCCCTGGGTGGCTGCAGCTCTGCTGAGCACACATCCAGAATTTTCCCGAACAGTCCTGGTTTCAAAGATTCCGTGCCATTGCGCCCACAAGCATACTAGAATTGTTACAAGTCTCAATTTTTGGTTAAGGAAAGATATGGGTGGTGGCCGTAAGGTTTTTCCTCCCTCTGTGTTCACAACCCATCCACTTTGAGACAAAGCAGGAATTCCCAGGCCTGCCGGACCCGCAGGGACAGGACCTGGCTCTGTCCCCTCCGGGGGCCAGGCCGCCCAGGGCCCCTCTGAGCAGCCAGCACCGATGCATCTATCCCTCTGCCATCTCCCTGGGCTCTGGCAAGCTGGGACGAGCACACGGACCCTGCTGCGCTAGGACAGTGTGAGAGGACAGGGGTCCTCTCGGCCCTCCGCCTTCACAAATCCCGCCATTATTCAAGCCCAGTTCAACCCTACCCTCTGTGAAGTCGTCCCTTGTCACTGCAGCTGCCCTTCTCTCCTCTCTTCCTTTTCCGCTTTACCCAGTACAGTCTTATTTATTTATCTTACAAACACGTACGTAGCCCTTTCAATGTGTTGGACACCGGTGCGCAGGGCTTTCTGAGTATTAACTCATTTAATTTTCCTAACGGTCTTATCGAGGGGATCCTAATGCTACTTTAACTTGGAGATGGGGAAACTGGGCACAGTACCCTGTCCGGTAACCAGTTCATTGCTCAGTGATAGCTACTGTTTTAGAAAAAGCTTGGACTCCCTCCCCTGCCTTCCAGAAAGAGCCTGCTTGGACGAGGTGTGGAGACAAGCAGCCGCTCTGGTCCCGAGTGAAGGGTTGATGAGGTCTGTAGCTGAGTTTCATCACCATTATAATATTTTTATCAAGCAAACTGTACTTCAGTTCAGCAGAAGGCATAACTCTAGACTGTCCTCATTGGATTTGCATCGTTTGGGATCTTGTATATCATCAGGAGAGAGCTTAATAATCAAGCTGTACTGCTTATTGACAGGGAAATAAACGCAGGGGACGACAACAAATGTTGAAATTATCTGGGCAATACAGCTTTATGTATTTATCTTACAAATTCAGAGAGAGAGAGAGAGAGAGAGAGAGAGAGAGAGAGAGAGAGAGAAAGAAAGAGAGAGAGATTGGTTGCCTCCTGTACATGCCCTGACCGGGGACTGAACCCACAACCTAGGTATGTACCCTGATGGGTCTGGTCTCTTTTAGATCCCTTTGCATTTTGTGTTTATAGGCTTTGGTATCATCTTACTACACTGAGTCGGTCCCTAGTCTTCTAGCTGCCTGGGGGGCAGGAGGCCACGTCCCTTCCCAGGTCCTGCCCCCCAGTGCCCAGTGCAGGGCCGGCGTGCGGGGCGCTTGCAGACGCGCTGTGCGGATCCCCTTCCATGAAGCCGGCTGAGCTCCAGGAGCAGAGACCTGCCCACCGGTCCCCCCAGCAAGTTCCCAGTAGCCAGCACAGCGGCTGGCCCGGGGCAGGTGCCCAATGCCCAGGTGCAGAAGGAATGAGGGGTGGGTGCCAGGACCCCCGGTCACCTGCCCCGTCCGGCCCTCTGCAGAATGTTCGCGGCCCGGAAGAAGCCGCGCTACTGGCGGTTCTCCATGGACTGCACGGGCACGGAGGCCCACATCTCCAGCTGCAAGCTGGGCCCACAGGTGACGCGGGACCCCGTGAAGAACGTCACCTGTGAGAATGGGCTGCCGGCAGTGGTGAGCTGCATGCCTGGCCAGGTCTTCAGCCCCGATGGACCTTCGAGATTCCGGAAAGCCTACAAGCCAGAGGTAAGGATGGGGCAGGAGTCTGGCCACGGGGCGCCTGGGTGTTGGGGGTGGTGGTGGCGGTTAAGGGAACAGACAGGGATCCCCAGGAGAGAGTGAGGAAAGCCAGCCCCAACTCAGACTCCCTTTCTAGAGGTCAGGGCCGGCCTCACCGACAGCCACTTCCAGGTGTGACAGGCAGCTGGGCTCCTGCCCCCAATCATTAGCACCCCTTCCACCACCGGCCGCCCCACTCTGAGACCCAGTCCCCTCTGTGAGACAGATACCAGGCGAGCAGAGTGCCTGGTTACCCACACGGTGCTTCTGCACAGCCCCTGGAGGACAAAATGCTCTAGGGCTTTTGGAAATGCGCTACAACCTCAGAAGCACGTAGCATGAGCTACAAAGGTTTTCAAGCATATTTTGGTTTATTTTGCAACAGAAAGGATTAAAATTTTTAAAAGCTCTCACAAAGATAGGAAATGAAAACCTGCCATTACCATACGTATGTTTGTGTACCAGCACCTGTGAGTGTGTGTGTGTGTACATGTGTGTGCATGCGTGTGTGAGTGTGTTCAGAGATGGAAGTGGGGAGGGGCAGTGGTTCTCAGAATTATCAACAGTCCTCCTGGGTAGCTCTTATACTAATAAAAGGGTAATATGCTAATTAGACCAGGAGACCTTCCGGACTTCCTTCTGGACAAAGCCATGGTGGCGGGGCCAAGGCAGAGGCGGTTAGGGGTGATCAGGCCATGAGGGAAAGGCAGTTGGGGGCGAGCAGGCTGGCAGAGGGGGGGCAGTTGGGGGCCATCAGGCCGACGGTGGGGGGAGGCAGTTGGGGGTGTGCAGGCCGGCAGGCAGGTGAGCGCTTAGGAGCCAGTGGTCCTGGATTTTGAGAGGGATGTCCGACTGCCGGTTTAGGCCCAATTCCCCCCGAGGGGTCCCAGATTGGAGAGGGTGCAGGCCGGGCTGAGGAACACCCCCCACTCCCCCCGTGCATGAATTTTGTGCATCGGGCCACTAGTACTAGTATAAATGAACATCCCATTTCAACAGACTGGTTTCCTGGGACAAGAGAACTATCCCAAACAGGGCAGGCTTGGCGCTTCCCTGAAGAGAGAGTGCACTTCTATTTCCCTCGAGAATCAGGGAGAAACTTTCCTTGTTCCTGCTCTTCTTTTTTCCTATGTCCACCAATGGGTCCCTGGGACCTGCATGTTCATGGAGACCGGGGGTGGGAATAGTGGGTGGGAAATCGCACATGCAAGAGGAGAGGGAGAGGTGGAAAAGAGCACTGAGCACTTATTAGGGAATGAGTCCCTGTGCCAGATAAAACCTTGGAACTTAGGAATTAGGTGGCTGGACAGAGGTGAGCTCCAAGCCAGCTCTGACCACGGCAGAGGTAGGAGGAGGGGGAAAGGTCATGATGGGGGCAGATGGTGTGTCCAGGCAGTGGGGCCAGAGCAGACCCTCCCAAACCTGGCAGGTTTTGTTGACCGAGGCAGCTTCATTCCCTCCCCTTTCCCCTCTCCTTGCCCCCCTGTCTCTCCTCTCCGCCCTCTCCAATTGCCCCTCCCCACCAACATCAATGACCTGCTTTGGGAAAGGGGGTAACAACACATCCACCCCAAAGGGAAACCAGGACAGAAGACAATAAAGCATACTAGGGTCCTGCCCACACTGGGGCCCCGCCCACACTGGGGGTGGAGTGTTTGGACAAAAGAAGAGGCCTTCAAGGAAAGGGGTGAAGTGAGTGTTGCAGCCCAGCATCAACCAGAGGGCCCCCCACAGGGGCCTCCAAAGTGTACAAACCTGACCACACAGGTGTGCAGCCCTGCGACACCTAGACAGT
>NW_005357075.1:466973-477697 GCF_000412655.1 Myotis brandtii
CTGCCATGTGATTTCATGGCCACATCCTTTGTGTGGCCTCAGCCTGAGCCTCTGAGCTTTCCTCATGTGTCCGATCCCAGGTCCTACTGTTTGGAAATTCCTCTTACTATGCGGTTTAAAGCAGATGAATCAAGTTCATACCAAACCAATTAAAAAAGCAAAAAGGCAAGGGAGCCTTACATCACATTTTCCCCTGGTTCCTCTCTTCCCTCCAGGGCCCGCTGACTCGGCCTGGCCACTGCAGGCTGCGGCGAGGCTGCTGGCGCTCTGCCTCCACTGAGTGTGGGTCAGGGATGGCCCGCTCCCTGGGAAGGGGCTGGCATCCAGCCAGACAGCTTGGGAAGGGAGGTGGGAGAAGCGAGGGTCATAGGCCGCAGGGAACCGGCTGGAGCCAGCAGTGTTACTGTTTTGCTAGAATTAGAGCTCCTGAAGCCAGTGGGCATTTTGCACCCACCGCGTCCCATTTTTTGTCTCCCCTAGTAGCAGGGTCCGAGCAGTCCCTGCAAGCTGTAGAACCGGGTGCTGTCACAGCACCCCACCCTGCCATGGCAGCGTGAGGCGCAGTGAGTGGGGGAGAGAGATGTGACCGAGTGGGAACCTCGGCTGGAGGATGGAGACACAGGGTTTTGTCTGACCTCTGGGCCCTCAAGGTGGCTGGTGTATATGTGAATGTTTAAAAACCTCCACCTCCAGCCCTGGCCTGTGTGGCTCAGTGGGTTGGGCGCCATCCTGTGCACCAAAAGGTTGCTGGCTCGATTCTGGGTCAGGGAACATGCCCAAGGAAGGGGAATGCAGGAGGCAGTCAATTGATGGTCAGCTCTCACATCAATGTTTCTCTCTCTCTCTCTCTCTCTCTCTCTCTCTCTTCCTCTTTCTTACTCTCTTTCTAAAATCAATTTTTGAAAAAATATATTAAAAACACCACTGCAACCAGGCCTGCTTTGGCTGGGCCATCGGTGGGGTAGGGATTGGGTGAAGGGAGCCCCAGGCTGAGGATTACACAGGCCACAGTGGAACAATGACGGGTCTGATCCAACACACATGGAACAGCTGCACAGTCACCCCTTACTCCCTCTGTGTTGAATCAAATAAGAGTCAACAGAGCCCCGAAGCCTTCGGAGTCCCAACCCCAACACACATGTACACACACGCATGCACAGAAGCTGTTGCAGACCAAGTCTGTGTGGGCAGATGGAGTCAGATGACCCGGCTCCCAACTCCTAAGGTGTGGTCCAGTGGGTCATGACGCTGGTGGAGAGTGGCTCTGACTCCTACGCAATGAAGCAGACCCCATAGGTGATCAGGCTTCCAGGCTGCCGGTGAGCGTCAGGGGTGTTTAATCTGTAACCACCCACCCTGTCTGCATCTTCCAAAGAGTGAGGCCCATTGGACTTGAGTGCGGTCAGGACTGAGAGCGGTGGCCAGGCAGGGTCCTGCTTTTACAGGGCTCTGTTACAGTCGGGTGGAATGACATCCACCTGGGGTCTGCAGACTTGGGGGTAGGAGCTTCTTTCTGTAGCTCTAAAGCTTGAGGTTCTGGATGAGGGGGTGGAGGGAAGGGCTGGTGGCAAGGTCCTGGAGCCAGGCATGGGTTGGGGGACGAGCTGATGAGGGTCCCGATGGGCTCCCCAGTTGCCCAGGACTAAAACGCCATAAAAGACTGACAAGCAGAGCCGACCTTCAGAGTGAGTGTCCCGGCCACACACACACACATACACACACACACACACACACACACACACCTAGGACAGTTTTAGCTCCTGGCCCCGGTGCCTGGGCTTGGGGTGGGCAGTTGGGAAGGGAGGGGGTGGGCAGTGACTGCCCGCTGAACGTGCATCAGCCTCCACACTCATCAGAATCGTGTGTCTCTTCAGCAGCCCCTGGTGCGGTTGAGAGGTGGTGCCAACATCGGGGAGGGCCGCGTGGAGGTGCTCAAGAACGGCGAATGGGGTACCATCTGTGATGACAAGTGGGACCTGGTGTCTGCCAGCGTGGTCTGCCGAGAGCTGGGCTTTGGAAGTGCCAAAGAGGCCGTCACTGGCTCCCGGCTGGGCCAAGGTAAGGAGTGGGAGGACATGCGGTGGCCTCTCTCCACGGGGACCATGGCAAAGGAGCCCAGCACGGCTGGCTGCAGGGGCTTCCCAGGCTCTCCTTGCGTCTCCTCCTGCGCCCAGCGGCTGCTTCTCTTAGAGACTCTCAGGCCTTTCCCTGGGTGGTCAGAGCTGGAAGGGCCTTAGGGAAACTGAGTCCCCATGTTCCGGATTTGGAAGCTGAGACCCAAAGAAGGGAGATGAGACAACATATTAGCCATCAATGAGTAACAGGGGTCTCCCAACCCCTAACCCAGGCCTCCCACTGCCCCGCTGAGCAACTGGAAATCTTGGGAGGGTCCTCCAGGAGAGGGCCTCAGGGTTCATCAGGCTGTGGACCACCCCGGGCACAAAGGAACCCCCATGTCCTCTTACTCTCCCACTCCGCACAGCCCCGCAAACCTCCCTGCCCCCAGACACTGGGAACATGATGCCCCTCTCCGATGTCATGGGATGCTGAGGAGAAGGGGCCTGGTTTTTATTAAGTGTCCTGAACAAATGTTCTGTTTGAGCAAAGAACAAAACACAAGGGACTTTCAAGCTGAGAGCAACGTTGTGGACGTGACATGACAACACAACAGAGCGTCCCTTCCCGCCCGGCCCATGAAGGCCACTGACCCGTGCGGGCCCTGGGTCTTCAGAAGGAGGCCCTTCACCCAGATACTGCAGCCCAGTGAGTGCCCAGCCTCTCCTGGGAACTGTGGGCTGAGCAGGGAAGCAGCCCTCAGTGCTGACCTGCAGGGCGGCTGCAGTGCACCTGGCTGGAGGGCCGGGGAGGAGGGAGAATGGGCAGGGAGGAGGTGTGCGGTGTCCTGTCCTGAGGGGAAAGGATGTTTCCAAGCTGTCAGACATAGGGCCATTGCCCCACAAAAAGGAATGCAGTGAGGTCATAGATCCCAGCCCAGAGATGGAAATAATAGCAGGGACTGGAGAGAGTCCTGGCTCGTGAGGCAGCATTGCTGGAGGGGAGCTCAGGCTGTCTACTCCAAACAATGAGGAATTTGAGGCTCTGGAGAACAGCCCGAGGTCAATTGATAGTTAATGGTAGAGAAAGACTGAAACCCCAGTCCTCTGACTCAGATTTGGGCCTTTCCCTATGCAACAAGTTTTGCTCACTTTCAGAACACCTCTCTACCGTCACTCTGCAGACTTCCTGGGCATGCACTGAAGTTTGGGGTCTAGGGTGGACTTTAATGTCACAGTGTACCTGTTAGGCTGTGCGACAGTCCTCTTCCTTCCTGGTATGGGCTTCTTTCACCTTAAATCTCGAATATTTAGTACAGAGCATTTTTCTGGTTGGCTGATGTGATGGTTTGTGCTCTCCCAAGGCCAACAGGGCAGAGACCAAGCTCGTTTTGAGGAATAAACAAGCACTGGGTAACATAAACATCCCATGTCTCCTGGGTATGTGCTGTTTGACCTAATTACTGCACTGCCCAGAGCAGCCAAAGGCTTCCAAGGGCCTGCGGAACTCTGGGAGAATGAGATGTTTGACATTTATGAAGCACGAAAGAACCATTGGATGATTTACTATCTGTTGCCACACTGGGTGGGGTCAACTCTGATGGGCAGAAAGAGAAAAGTCCACAGTCAGTGTCAGGTCACAGAGCAGATGGGGTCTGTCCTGCAGTCCTGGCTCTGGCTGGTAGAGCAGTGACCACACCCAAGTGAGGGCAGTGAAAGGGTGACCACTGAGAGTCCCAGTCCCAGCCCTGCCCCTGCTTGCACAGTGCCTTTGAGTGGCCTTCTGGGCCTCAGAGTTTTTTCTGGATTTATGTCTGAGGTTCTGTCTGACTCCAGCCTCCTGTGATTCTCTGAAACTTGTGCTTCTCACCAGGATGGATGTCAGGTCAGAGTCGGGCACTGCGCCTTGTGGTGCGGGACCCCCGGCGCTCAGACCGCATTCCACTCCGGCCGTCTGTCTATGCATCCGCCAACCCCCGGGACTGAGTGCTGCGTGCGGGGAGGGCCTCTGTCTGTTATCTCCGTGTCCTTAGTGCCGAGTCTGTGCCCAGCTTGTATTGTGCCAGGAATACTCATTTTATCAAGAATGAATGAATGGATGAATGAATGAGTTCCGGTTGCACAAGTAGGGTCAGCTGAACTAACATAGTAAAGAAGTTTACACATTCAAGACTTGCATTGTCCAATAGAAATATTATGCAAGCCATTTACCTATTTAACAGTTTCTAGACATAATTTTAAGTTTTCTAGTAGCCACGTAAAATAAGTAAACAAACAAACAAATAAAAAGCAGGAGAACCCTGGCCAGGGTGGCTCAGTTGGTTGGGCATCGTCCCATCCATCAAAAAGTTGTCAGTTTGATACTCAGTCAGGGCACATGCCTGGGTTGCAGGCTCAATCCTCAGTGGGGAGCGTGCTGGAGGCAGCTGATTGATGTTTTGCTCCCACGTTGATCTTTCTCTCTCCCTCTCCCTGCCTCTCTCTCTCAAAAAAAAAAAAATCAATGAAAATATTAACAAAAAGAAGCGGGTGAAATTAATTTTAATAATATATTTTCTTTACCTAGAAAATATGAAATATTTTTATTTCAACATGAAATCAATATAAATGCTATTAATGAAATAGTTGACATTTTGTGTACCAACTCCTTGAAATCCAGGGTGTTATGTACACTCACAGTACATCTCAGTCTGCACTGGCCACAGTCCAAGTGCTACTGCATTGGACAGGGAAGCTCTAGAACAGCGATTTTCAACTGGTGTACTGCAAGAATTTTTAAAACATGCGATACCTGACTATTTAGTCAGGAGCACTGACCTCTTTTCCCTTAGATTATCAAGTAACAATGTGACAACTGCCAATACAACAATAGCCGTCCAGTGTGAATGAATCAACATTTATACTTTTTTTTGTCTGATTGGCAAAAAATATAATACATTTTTTGTGTGCCGCAGAATTTTAGTAATTAGTTTATGCGTACCATGAGATGAAAAGGTTGAAAATCACTGCTCTAGAGCTTTAAAACCCTTTTGCTTGCAATGCCCAATCAGAAATACATGTGACAGTGTATGCCAGACACATAAAGCTGAAATAAAACTTTGTGAAACAATGCTAACCTTTACAACATGCAAAAAACACTGCTGTCTCCTAGTCTCTTCTTTTGGGCGCTTAAAAATGTGATTGCAACCTGCAGAGTTGTTTGTGGATCCAGAGTCCATACCTGGCTCCCTGTAGTCACCTGGGGCCAGGGTTTGTACAAGAAGGAAGAGCAGGGCCAGGGTGGAGGTGGGGAGCAATCCAGGGTACAGTCCAGAGCCCAGGAATAAGCAAAAGCTGGGGATCAGGATGCAGGTTAAAC
The DNA here is from genome assembly GCF_000412655.1 of Myotis brandtii. Taxonomy (NCBI): domain Eukaryota; kingdom Metazoa; phylum Chordata; class Mammalia; order Chiroptera; family Vespertilionidae; genus Myotis; species Myotis brandtii. The sequence continues at coordinate 472,386 of NW_005357075.1, forward strand.
CTAGGTCAACAAGAGAAGGCAGGAGCCTCGGACCCCACTGGCTATGCTGCAGCCAGTGCCTTCCATTGACACCTCCTGCCCTGCCCAACCCACCTCAGAACTGGGTGGTGCAGAAAACAAGGGTGATAAGCACTGTTTTCCCCAGCTCGGTGCTCTGCCTGGTGCCCATGAATATGCATGCTGCGGGAAAGCGGGCCCTGCTCTCTGGGCCTCGGCTCCCGGTGTCTGAGAAAGCCACATAAGTTTACATCAGTTAGGCCAGAAGGAGACCAACCAGATGTTTGTTGGAGTCTAAAGCATGCTAAGCTCTTGTGTTAATATTTCCTCTATAGTCTAGCAATCCACAAACACTCGTTGAGTTAGTATGTGGTCTGCACGGTGCAATGGAGAATTTACTTATTCCACAATCACTTATGGTAATCGTTTCTGTTCTCTAGGAGCTCATCTCAAGTGGAGAAAATGATATAACCCCAAAGATAACTTACACTAACAAAGAGGTGATGACATGTAAGAGCTAATACTAAAAAGCCCTAGCCGGTTTGGCTCAGTGGACAGAGTGTCAACCAGCAGACTGAAGGGTCTCGGGTTCGATTCCAGTCAAGGGCATGTACCTCAGTTGCTGACTTGATCCCCAGCCCTGTTTGGAACACATGCGGGGGCAACCAATTGATGTGTCTCTCTCACATCTATGTTTCTCTCTCTTTCTGTATCTCCCCTTCCCTTCTACTCTCTCTGAAAATCAATGGAGAAAATATTCTCTGGTGCGGATTAACAAAATAATATAATAATAATGAAAATAATACCTACCATTGGGCCAGTTATTTAATCTTTCATCTCCAGTTTCCTCATTTTATTGGGTTGTTGTGATGATTAAATGATTTAATAGAAGCAATGTGTATAGGACAGAATCCAGCACAGAGTAAGTGATTAAATATTAGATATCCTCATCACCACAGTCATCATCCTCACTGTCATCCTCATCATCACCACCACCATCATTATATCATTACCATCATCAGCACCATCACCATCATTATACCATTACCATCATCATCATCACCATTATCATCACCATCATCATCACCACCATCATCATGATCCTCACAATCATCAAACAAATTCTGCCTGATCTAACTGGAGTCCCAGGTTGCTGCCCACTTCTACGCCCATCTTAATTCATGAGCTGTGGCCTCGGCTTGCTTCAAGGGCCCTGTTTAGAATCTCTATTTTGTCACAGCCTTTCCACTCTGAGTCCTTGGATGCTTCCAGCCATAGTTACAGATGTGTTTTTTGTAAATCTTGTAAAATTCTAGGGAATTGTAGACTTCATCGCTTCTGAATTTCCAAGGAAATGGAACTTGGCTTTTATAACAGGGGTTGCTCTTAGAAGTTAATTTTTGGCCTCAGTGAGCCTAGATTAGCCGTGGGCAAACTACAGCCCGCGGGCCGGATCCGGCCCGTTTGAAATGAATAAAACTAAAAAAAAAAAAAAGACCGTACCCTTTTATGTAATGATGTTTACTTTGAATTTATATTAGTTCACACAAACACTCCATCCATGCTTTTGTTCCGGCCCTCTGGTCCAGTTTAAGAACCCATTGTGGCCCTCCAGTCAAAAAGTTTGCCAACCCCTGGCCTAGATACTGGTGTCTTCAGACCTTGTGGCATAGCCAAGGGCCCTTCCTTTAGGTTCAAAACATAGGTAGGCCCTGGCCGGGTGGCTCAGTTGGTTGGAGTGTCATCCCAAACACCAAAAGGTTTAGGGTTCGATTCCAGGTCAGGGCATATACCTAGGTTGTGGGTTTGACCCAGGTGTGTATGGCAGGCAACCAATTGATGTTTCTTTCTCCCTTTGATGTTTTCTCTCTCACTCTCTTTCTCTCTAAAATCAATAAAACATATCCTCAGGTGAGAATTTTTTTAAAAATCATTGGTAGTCACCTCTATCTTTTACCACATTACAGTCCTTGCATAAGTGTCTGCCGCCCCCACAGACTAAGTGGGCACTTCATGGCAGGGACCTGCCTTCTTCATGTATCTGTCCCCAACTCCTAGCACAGAGGCCAACATACAACAAGTTCTCAGTGGAAACAACATCCATCCAGACACTATTTGCAGCACTTCTTATTTGCCGGGACCTGGTTGAGAATACAAAAGGAACACAGAGGCTGGCCAGTGCGGCTCGGTGGTTGAGCATTGACCTATGAACCAGGAGGTCACAGTTCGATTCCTGGTCAGTTGTGGGCTCAATCCCAGTAAGGGGTATGCAGGAGGTGGCTGATCTATGATTCTCTCTCATCTTTGATGTGTCTATCTCTCCCTCTCCCATCCTCTTTGAAATCAACTTAAAATAAAAACTAATATAAAAAGAAACTAAAGGAACACAGACATGGCGCCTGCTCTCGTGGGCCCTCTGGCCTAGTGGGGAGACAGACAGACATCGAACAGAGAGCCACGTGAATGAACGTGAAGCAGAGTGCTCAGTGGAAGGCTCCCTGAGAAGACCCAGCTTAGATGGGGTCAGAAAGGCTTCTCCAAAGAAATGGCATTGAAGCTGAGCCCTGAAAGATGAGCAGGAGTTAGTGGTGAGGACTGGGAGGAAGACAGTCCAGGCAGGGGGTCCATGCAGAGGGAAACACTTGGCTCAGGAGACGATATGGCTGAGGGCGAGGAGCTGGCAGAGCCAGAAGGCTAAGTGGAGGTCAGATTCCACAGGGCCTGGGAGGCCCCTTGGGGGAGGCAGACACTTACACAAAGACCTCATATAATGTGGTAAAAGATGGAGGTGGCTGCCTATGACTGTGGATTTTACCATTAGGGCAGTGAGAGGCTACTGCAGGGATTTAAGACGACTAGTGACATAATTCCATTTGCATTAGAAATCTCTTGGGCTGCCGTGTGGAAAATATTTTGGAATAAGCAAACGGGAGGAAGACTAGAGACTATTGAATTCATCCAAATGGGAGACAGCAGGGTTGGACTAGTGTTGTAGCAGAAATGAAAAAACAAAAGCACTCGGCTTTGGGGAAGTGAACAGAATGGGGTAATGGACTGCTTTTGGTGAAAAAGGAGGCGGTACTAGAGATGAGCTCTGGGTTCTGGTGAGAATAACCAGGTGGGTGGAGGGGCCTTTTCCTGGGATGGGGAAGGGCTAGCGAGGAAACAGACTGGGGACAATCCGACTGTTGGCTATGGAAGCAGAACAACAGATGTTGCTCTCAAGAAATTCTCCCTGAAGGGGACGAAAGTGATGGGCCAGAGGGTGGTTCAGGGGTCAGGGGAGGGTCATCGTAAAGATGGGAGGTTTTAGCGGGTGTTTGAGTGATGAGGGTCAAGAAGGTGGTGAGGATCAGGAGAAGGAGAAGGTCACAGACAGGCCAGGGACCAAGATGGGAGTTGATGCAGCCCACAGCTGGAAACAGTGGGCTTTGATCCGTCGTGATGAGTGGCTGAGTTGAGCTGAATGCTGGTCAGCCTGGGAATTCTTTCTCCCCAGCAGTGGGAAGCTTCCCCTTGTTATCTCTGCCTGTATGAGAGCTTCCCGCATGCTCACCTAGGTCATTTGCAGGATTCTTCCATCGCCCCCTCCAGCTCCGCTCTCCACCCTTACCCATAAAATCAAGAGGCACATTTGGGTGTGGCCAGCAGGGAGCACTGACAGCAGACTGGAGATGGGGAGAAGAGAGAGGCCAGGTATTTCTTCTCCCTGCAAAGTCCCTGTAGCCACCCTGTCTCTCAACCAAGAGTAACAGCTCTTTCCAGATGCCGTTCCACACAGCTCTTTGCTCTCCTGGGTTAGATATTGGCATCTTCCCCTCACTCCTGCAGGTCTAGGCTGGTATCTGTGCCCAGTGCTAGTAGCCCCCGAGCACTGGACTGTCCTTTGTTCACCACTCTGTTCATACCTTTATTGTAAAAATCTATTTTTCTAACTTTCTTCAGATCATCCAATTTGAGCATGCCATCTCTTCCTAAAGGGACCCCGACCATGCAGCCATAGTCACCCTTTTCAGGTTCATAAATGCAAGTTGGGAAGGAAGCCTAGATACCTTCTAGTTCGTCTCCCTTATTTAAGGGAGAAAACCAATATTCAGGAGGCTGAGTGAGTTGTCCAAGATCACACAAGTTAGTACAATCCTCATTAGCTCTTATGGGAGAAGCAATTCTTTCCAGGGAGGAAAGACTGGGTCATTGAGCTGATTGTGGGAGGCTGTTGGGAGAGTTCTGAGGATGGGAGAGAAGTGTTCTTATTATCTGGGATTTTCTTGCCAATTGCAGAAACTTTCCTTCAGGAGCTCTCCTAGCCCATGTTTATTTTCTTCTTCAGGGATAGGACCCATCCATCTCAACGAGATCGAGTGCACCGGGAACGAGAAGTCCATCATTGACTGCAAGTTCAATGCCGAGTCCCAGGGCTGCAACCACGAGGAGGATGCTGGAGTGAGATGTAATACCCCTGCCATGGGCTTCCAGAAGAAGGTGAAGGGACTGGACACACAGATGGGACCGTGTCATGTTTAGGTCATTGAGGCTCCAGAAATTGCAGGCCCATTGGCCTCACGCTAAAGGTTTCTCGCAGGTGGTATGAGGGTACTCTGAGAGCGATCTCAGGAAGGTGTCAGGCTCTGCTGCATCACTATTCATGGCATTGCCACCTAGCATTTGTAAATGTGCCAAAAAGAAAACATGTATAAGCACCACTGTCCTTAGTGGCAGACATTGAGCGTCTGCCAGGTGCCACATCTGCACTGGGACTGGACGTATGGTGAGATCGCAAGGCAGTCCTTTCTGAGGGACTCAGGTACACAGCACCTGTGACACCCTTGGCAGGAGCCCTTTCCAAGGGCCCAGAGGAACCACATTGACAGCAGATCTGCAAACCACACAGATATAAGCAAGTACAGATAGTACGCTGGTAACCAGAGGGAAAGAAAAGGGAATCTTAACAGCATTAAGCCAAAGACACACCTTCCTGTCCTGAGATGGGGCCTCGAAAACCTACATTGTGTCTCCTAGCTTGGATGTCCTTGCCCACAGGAGTAGCCAACAGATGACTTCCTCTTTGCCAGGAGGTCTCTCCAATGTTACCAAAAGGCCCGGTGAAGCCTCTGTACTGTTCTTCATTATGCCACGAGTGTGGTCGGGTCTGTGCATCATCTGGTGGGTGGCACATTGGAAGAGCTTTCTGAGTGCATGTTTTAAAATGAACAAACATCTCCTCAAGCCCCCACGCCCGCCAGCCTCCTATGACCCCACGCTCCCCACAACCTCACGTTCCTCACGCCCCCACACCCCCCACGCCCCCACGCTCC